>NW_019154118.1:15176561-15181103 GCF_002288905.1 Enhydra lutris kenyoni
CAAATAAATAAATAAAATCTTAAAAAAAAAAAAAAAAAAGAATGAGATCTTGCCATTTACAATGACATGGATGGAACTAGAAGGTATTATGCTAAGTGAAATAAGTCAGAGAAAGACAATTACCATATGATGTCACCGATACGTGGAATATAAGAAACAAAACAGAGGACCATTAGGGAAGAGAGGAAAAAATGAAAAAAGACCAAACCAGAGAAGGAGACAAATCATAAGAGACTCTTAATCATAGGAAACAAACTGAGGGTTGCTGGAGGGGAGGGAGATGGGAGGAATGGGATAAGTGGGTGATGGACAGTAGGGAGGGCATGTGATGTAATGAGCCCTGGGTGTTATATAAGACTGGTAAGGGCATCTGGGGGGCTCAGTTGGTTAAGCATCAGTCTTTGGCTCAGGTCGTGATCACAGGGTCTGGGGAGCCCGCTTCTCCCTCTCCCTCTACTGCTGCCCCTGCTGTGTCAAATAAACAGATAAGATCTTTAAAAAAAAGGGGGGGGGACTGATGAATCACACTCTGAAACCAATAATGCATTATATGTTAATTAATTGAATTTAAATGAAAAAATGTTTGAAAATGGGGCATCTGGGTGGCTCAGTGGGTTAAAGTCTCTGTCTTCAGCTCGGGTCAAGATCCCAGGGAGCCATGATCCCAGGGAGCCTGCTTCCTCCTCTCTCTCTGCCTGCCTCTCTGCCTACTTGGGATCTCTGTCAAATAAAAAAATAAAATGAAAATGCTTAAAAATAATTAAAAATTTAAAAAAAGAACATACCCATGCCACATACCTGGGGCACCCACACAACTTACAGATCCACCCTCGTCAGCGCCATTGGCCAATGCCAAGAATGAGGAGTCTGGAGGAAGGAACACCTGGTTACCAGGCCTGCTTTCACTCCTATTAGCTAAGTGTCCTTAGGCAAGTTACTTAACGCACGTCAGTTTTCTCATCTGGAAAATGGGTGGTCATGAGGGATAATGCAGAGTGGGTATGGGACTCCATTGAGATCATGAACACGAAGCATTTGCAATGTATAAAGTACAACACGAGTATTTCCTAGGATGTACACTCACTCGTTTGACATATACTAACTTACCACCCCCTGCCACAAACTCTTTAAAGCTCACAGACTTCTCTCAAGTGCTCTGAAGACCCACCACAGACCACAGGGCCAGGATCCCCGGCCGGACCCATTCACGCACTGCATACTGTATAAATATAGGTTTTATTAATAATGGGCAAAGTCCCACAAATACAAGTGGCATCTCTGGGTGGTGGGGAGAATCTGTGGCAGGGTAAGAGAAGGGAGAGTGGTGTGTGCACAAGAAAAAGCAGTGGGAGAGCCCTGGGGGAAGGGGAGATCAGAAGTGGTGCAAGTCTGGACCTACCACAAAAGCCAGACATGCTCTGTGTCTGTCGCTCTGGTGCCCTGGGGGGCCGATGGGAAGGTAGGGAGGGTGTGCACAGACCCAGGCAGGTGCTCGAATGACCAGCAGGCGGTTGGGGAAGGGGCGGGGCAGTGAGAATGCCAGCCTGATGCACAAAAGAAGGGCCACAGGGTGGCAGTGGCCAAGGCCAAATTTTGCCCATGCTTGTGCTTGTGTTGGCTGCTGAGCTCCAGGGAGCTAGTGCCCTGTGCCATCCCTGACTTGGAGGGGAAAGAAGACTCGGGGGGTAGACACCCCGGGTCCCAGGACACCCTGGGCGGCACAAGCCTCATCCGTGCAGTCAATGCTGCATCCCCAGAGGAGGTGGGTACTGCCCTTCCTATGGCACCCACCGCCGCCGCCACCACCATGCCACCATCACTCCTCCTCGGAGCCATACGGGACAGCGTGTGTGTGTGTGTGTCGGGCTGAGATTGCCTGTTCGCATGTATGTGCCTGTAACTCTGGGGAGGGGAGGGAGTGTCGCAGGACTGGGCAGGAGAAGCAAGAAGGAGGCTTGGTCTTCTCCTGCTCACGCCCCAGAATAAAGTGCATTCTCCGGTTCCAGTGGCAGGTGGGAGAGAAACACAGACATTATTGCAGCAGTGCCACCAGACCCTACCCCCGACCAAAGGGGACAGGGAAGGGGACAGGGCATCCCAGGCTCCCAGGCCTCTCCAATACCCAGGATTGGGAGGAACGACCCAGACAGAAAAACCAGCTTCTGTTCCAGCAGATTGCCCAAATCAGCCAGGTCTGGGGGTGGGGAGAAGGTGAGGAGGAGGAAGAGACTTCCAGAGCCTTCCCTGCTCCATTCCAATGTCCAAATGGGACTTCCAGGGGACCCCACCAGGGCCCAGCCCTGGAACCCGAACCTTAGATCAGCCCAGTTTACAAACACTTGTGTGGTGGGAAGCCCCAGAGGGGGCCACTTTGGTCAGTTGTAAATGGGGGCCTGGAGAACCTGGGGCTCCCAAGCAGACAGCAGAGACAGGGGACGAGGTGGGGGAAGGAGGGTGGCAGCCTCCTAGTGGTCTTTGCATGCAGATGTTGGAGAGAGTAGGGAGGAAGCTATAAACTGCATCAACTGGGAAGACTCCTGGACATGGTGGGGAGGGCTGGAGCCCCCCGTGGCCACGACCATGGCCACGGCTAGGAGCGCAGTCCAGCAGCCAACCCGGGGAGGAGCTGAGAGAGGAGAACGTGGCTGCACCAGCAACCCGTGCCAAAGTCTACAAGGTTAAAACAGTCCCAGAGGGCTGGGGCTGGGGGCTTCCGCTGCGGGGGCTGGGGCGCAGGCCGGCGCAAGGCTCTATCTCTCCGACTTGACCCGGTAACGGAGCACAAGGTATGCCAGCAACCGCAAGGCCAGAAAGAAGATGCCCAAGACCAGGAAGTCCAGGTAGAGCTTGGCATCCTCCACATCCAGCGCTCGGAGTATACTCTGCGGGTTCTGGAAAGGGCAGTGTTCCTCCAAGCAGGTCAGATCGCCTCGATCCATGCCATAGATGGTCAGAATCACACCCTCAAAGCCATACCTGTGCACGCGGGGACATCAGAGCTGGATACAGAGCATAGGGTCCCTGTTCCCTGGGCAGACTGCCGGGGCCCAGCAGCCACTCTGTCCTCCCTGGAGCCTGGGCTCCTGCAGGGAGGAGCAGGGATGGATGGTGCGGGCCGCGGCACTGACCTGACATAGGAGAGGTAGGAGCTCCACTGCAGGTAAGTAGGGATGGTCTTGAAGCTGACAAAGAAACCGGAGAACAAGAGGACAGGGATGGCGGTAACTGGGCCCACAAAGGTGGCCACCTGGAGGGGAAGGAAGGGGACCGGGCCATTACAGGAGTGACCGGGACAGGGGTGGCCCTGCGGTTTCCCAGAGATCCCTTCCACTCCTGGTGTCAGCCTCTGCTTCCTCCCACCAGACCCCATCCCCTCCCCAGATCCCCAAGGGCCAGCCCTCCCACCTGGAGGGAATTGGAGGCAGCTCCAATCAGCAGCCCCAAAGACTGGGCCACCAAGGCGGTGGCTGCGGCCAGGGCGGAGAACAGCAGGAAGCGGCTGGTTTCGGCCGGCTGGCCTGTCATCCAGTAGATGATGCTACAATATACCACCGGGCACACCACCTGGGGAGTGGGCATGGGCCTGAGCAGGGGCGCCAGCCCCAGGGCCACAGATGCCAAGACCCTCCACGCCACCTGGGCGGGAACCCCTGGAGCACTAGCTCTTCCTAGAGTGTCCACACTTGGTCCCGCCGCCCCCACGCTTGGTGTGTGCTGGCCCCCTGGGCTGGTGCCTCTCCCCTTGTTTCCTCCAGTGACACCATTTCCACTGGACCCCTTCTGACCAGTTCAGGCATGGTGACATCTCCATATCTGAGCTCCTAAACTGGACCAGCTGGTTCTTTATACTGCTAATTCATTAACTCTGCATGTGAGCACGTGTCATCCCCTCTGAGCGGTCAAGTCCAGGGGGCCAGCGACCAAGCCTAGCACGGACCATCACGCAGGCTGTTCCCTGCACTAGGCGCCCAATCAAGAGGCCACCAGACACCAAGGTCCTCCCGTGCTCTTCTACGAGGCCATGCACCGCAGCATGGTGCGGCACCCGCCCAGCTTTTTCTCATTTGCACACAGCTGCCCTACAGATTACTGGTGGTCTCAGAGCCTGTATGGGGTAGGGGGAAGGGGAGGCTAGTGCAACAAACCAACCCAAACCAACTAACGCTTATCGGGCACTTTTGCACGTCCCAAGCATTAGCCAAAGTCCTTCACGTGTATCAACTCATTGACTTTTCCCAAACAATCCTGAGCTGGATACTCTCATCCTTCCTCTTGATAGATGGGGATGCGGAAGCAGTGAGAGGCAGGCAGCTGCTCTGTGTCTTGCGGCTAACAAGTGGTGGTAAGGCTTCAGCACCCGCACTAGCTGCCCTCCACTGCTGCGGATAAGATCCACAGACCCAGGGGCGCCTGGGTGGCTCAGTGGTTTAAGCCGCTGCCTTCGGCTCAGGTCATGATCTCAGGGTCCTCGGATCGAGTCCCGCATCGGGCTCTCTGCTCGGTGGAGAACCTGCTTCCTCCTCTCTCTCTCTCTCTCTCTCT
>NW_019154118.1:15181203-15518374 GCF_002288905.1 Enhydra lutris kenyoni
CATCGGGCTCTCTGCTTGACAGGGAGCCTGCTTCCCTCTCTCTCTGCCTGCCTCTCTGCCTACTTGTGATCTCTGTCTGTCAAATAAATAAATAAGTAATCTTTAAAAAAAAAAAAAAAGCTCCACAGACGCATTTGTAGGGCTATTATTTTCATCACTGCCTGTCATTGGTTGTTCCCATGAGAACATCAGTTCCTCAAGGTCAAGATTCCATCTGTCTTATTCATTGCCTGATCTCCATGCCCGGCACAGAGCCTGGTACACGGTAGGTACTCCCCACCTATCTGTTAAGTGAAGGGAAGGAAAAAAGAGGACGGCAGGTGACAAGGTTGAAGGAGGCAAGCAAGCTAGGATAGGAGAAGCCAGAGGGGAGGGAGGAAGAGGCTTACCTGAAAGGGCACATCGGCCATGGTCTTGGCCAGGTAGTACGCTTTGAGGCTGTACCAGTAGTTGAGATGCTCCCTCATGAAGACCGCCATCTCTAAGGGGACTGAGGACACAGGCAGGTGAGGCGCTGCTGTCTGAGCCCCTGACCCTGACCCCCAGTACCCACCCCCCGGCCCCCTGCCCAGGGCGGCTCAGCTCACAGGTGAGCACGGTTGGCATAAGAGCGGCAAACATGAGGAAGAGCATGGAGAAGAAGAGGCAGCCGGTGTTGTTGAAGACCTTGCTGGCGTCGTTACCAATGTGCAGGTAAAGGAGACCGATGAGCACACCGATGACCACGTGGGACACAAACCGCAGGTGGGTGAGGACCTGGGTGAGGAGAGGGGATGGGCCACAGGCCAGGGATGGGCAGACCAACTGGGGTAGGAACTCAAGAGCCGCCCTCACAGACACACAGACCCATGGGTGCCTTGGGAGACAGCTGGCTGGTGGGGGTGGGGGGGCCTTCCCATCCCAGCTGCTGAGATCCTATGCCCCCCAAAGCCAGGCAGGCCTGTACCAGCCTCCTCTCCCACAACGTGATGCCTCACCGTGTCCCTGAGGATGGACAAGAAGGTCCTCTTGAAGAGGATGCAGAACTGTGTGAGGGTGCTGGTGGCAAAGGTGTGACTTTCAATGGGGTCCACTTCCTGGGGAGAGGACACTGGGTCAGGCGAGCCTACCCCGCCCACCCACTGCACACCCAGCTTGGTAATGGAAAACCCTCGAGCCCTTCCCCAGGCCAGGGCTCCTCCAGGCCCTTCCTGCTGATGGGAGACTCTCCACCACTGAGGTGCATGCCTGGAAGCTGGCCCCAGGGTCATGCATTAGAGCGAGATTCGGTGAAAGACGTAAGGAGTGAGTAAAAACTTGAGAGGAGAGCGCAAGGACATCAAGGACACTGTGGGGGCTAAGAGTAGGCCAGTCCCTCCTCTTCTTGTATTCACTCCCTCAAGAAACATTTACCCGAAGGCCACAGTGCCTTTCTGCCCCCTGTGCCACAATCGTATTAAACAATGATCATAATGGCGGCAACAACTGCAGCCGGCCCTCCTGGGTTTTGGAGCTGGCATCCAGCTTGTCAGTTCAGATGAAAGAATGAACACTGGAGGTCACAGGGCCCCCGGGCGCAGCTGGACAGACCAAGGGACCTGTAGGAACACGACCCCGCTAGCTTCCAAGTGGCTCATCAGCACTACCTGAAAGACATGATCGCCAGATGGACCAAATGAAACCTGGAGCATAAAGAATAAGGGTATTTTTCAGGAGGCAAGACTCTTGAGATGGAAAAGACCTCTGGGGACCAGATGAAACAGCACCGAGCGCCTGCTGGCATGACCTCAGGGGTCTCTGGTCAATGACAACCAGCTTCTCAAAAGACCTCTGCCCCAAGTCATGGCCTGAAAAACTCTTGCTCGTGAGCCACTGGGGAGTGTGGGACTTGGGAGCGTTATCTCCCCATTCTCCGGGTGGCCCTACACCAGGAACTCGCCTATGTTCCTTCACTGCACAAGCCCGCTGTCTGTTTGTACTGGCTTGCTGCACGAGCTCTCCTTCAGTTCAGGGACGTTTTCCAGGGTCATGGTATCTCATTTAGGAACGAGAACCGGCACCAAACCAATATCCACTGTACCAGCCCCGGTGCAGAGATTTACGTAATGATCTGATTAGTTCTCCCAGTAACACCGGAGTTCAGCGTCATCACCTCCGGCCTGGAGATGACAGCAAGACCCATGAGCCACGAGGCAAGAGATGCAGCATCGGGTCTGCTTACCAGGTGGCCCCGTGCCGGCACTGAGGACAACACACTACAGATGCTTAGTGAGAATTTGCTGAACACGTAAATGAACGGAGGTTGAGCAACGTGCCCAAGGTCACACTGCAGTCCACAGTAGGTCTAGTCCAAGTTCTGAGTTCTTCCTAGTCCCTAATGGTTGTGATGCCTCTGGGGGACAGCCTCTTAAGCAGGGCCATCATCCAGGGTCCCACCTGCCCGCCCCCACTTTTCCCTCTCTGCCCTCTCCAGCCCTACTCACCTGAGGACAAGGGGGGCACGGGGTGGGGACCTCGTTCTTCTCAGGGCTGCTCTTCTTCTCGGCCATGGCACAGAGCCCATTCTGCACAGCCCTGAACAGCATGGGGTTCAGGTCTCCATACTCTCCAGAGGCCACCTCGATGACTGGGAGACACAGAGCGGAGTGCGTGGCTAAGATCACTCCTTGGTTCCCGAGGGCAAGCCAGCCCCTCCGTGAGTATGTGGGGAAGGTAGGGGACAGTGAGACCTCCCCAAGGAGACCTAGGCATGGGAGCCGATCCTCCCGATTTGGCCCCACACCGCAGCCCAGCCCCCCTGCCCTGCCACTCACTGAAGTCAGCCGGGTTGTGGTAGGTGGGGCAGTGTAAGCCAAGCCCCTTCAGGTAGGGGATCAGGTTGGTGACCACACCTTTGAAGATGCACTGACCCTGGCTCAGGATGTAGAGCTGAGGTGGAAACGGAGGGGTGAGGACAGCACCACCAGTGGACCAGTGCCCCTCCCTCTCCCTGCCATAGGCCAGTGCCCTGGGAAGCCCAGAGCCACTCACCTTGTCAAACATCTCAAAGAGCTTGGCACTGGGCTGGTGGATGGTGCAGATGACTGTGCGGCCCCCCTGGGCCAGGGACTTCATGAGGGACACCACTTGGAAACAGGACGCGCTGTCCAGACCACTGTCCAGAGAAAGGTGGTGGGGGGGGTGAGGTGGGCAGTGCCAAGAGAAGGGAGTGCTTGATGTGGGGCAGCTGCTCCAAAGGGGCTGGAGCTGGCAGGAAGGGAGTCCCCTCTGGCTACCTGACAGCCTGTCCATGCTACACAGTGCCGGCCTTTGGAGGTACCAAGAAGCCCAAGCACCATTTCATTTAACAAGCAAATATCGAGTGAGAACCTGTTGAATGGCCAGCACTGGGATGACCATGATGGATGGCTAAGACATAGACTCTGGTCTGGAGGGAGAGAGAGAAGCACAGAGATCACTCGAGATGATGTGGAACGTGCTGTAGAAACATGGGGCGGGGAGGTGGGGGAGGCTTCAGCTCTGCGGCATGGGGCTTGGGGCTAGTCAGAGAAGTTTCCTGAGCACGTGTGGAAGAGGAAGGAGCTGAGGCAGCTGAAGGCGGAAGGGCAGGCGTGGTGGCGAAGGGCAGTCCAGACAGAAGACACAACATGTGCAAAGCTTAGAGGCATGAAACACATGGCTGGCCCAGGGAATTATAAGCAATTCGGTGTTATTAGAGCATAAAATACAAGCCAGCATGAAGCAAGATGTAAGCTTGGGGAAGTAGGTTCAGGCCGAGACCTCTATGTCTTCTGACTGTTCTGAGGGCAAATGGGAATCGCTGTGTGTTTTTAAGGGGGGTGGGGTAGTGAGTATTGCCAGACTTGTCTCTTAGAGAGCTCTCCCTGGCTGCAGCTCGGAGGGAGGACTGGCTGGGAGAGACTGAAGACAAGAGGGTAGGAGTCTATGGTAGAATTGCAGGCGAGAGCTGATGAGGTCCAGAACTTAAGCACGGGCACTCGGGATGGGGGTGGGGCGAATCTGAGAGACAGAGGAAGGAGGTAGAGTCAGCAGGACTTGATGACGGATTGGCTGTGGGGAAGAGAGGGAGAGGGAGGCATCCATCAAGGAGGACATAGGATTTCTGCCTGCGTGAAGGATGGGCTGCTACGGCAACGGGATTGGCAGGAACGAATGAGGAGAAGCCCTTATCTTGGCTCCGGGAGGCTGCTGTGCATGGACTCTGGTCTCCGGCAGTGGAGAAGATGTAGCCCTCCTGCCCTGGCTGGGGGTGGGGGGGCAAGGGGAGGCGGCATGCTGGTGGGAGAGGAGGGGGAGAACTACCTGGTGGGCTCATCAAAGAACATGACGGGCGGATTGTTGACCAGCTCCAGGGCGATGGCCAGGCGCTTCCTCTGCCCCCCGGAGAGCAGAGCTGTCCTCGTGTGGGAGCAGGACATCAGGCCCAGTGCTGTCAGGATCTCCGTCACCTGGCCCGGGCCCCCACCCACCCCAGGTCAGCTTCAGAATCTCTGCTCCTCCCTACCCCCACACCACCCCAATTTAAAGAAGCGTTCCCTTAAGCCCACTTGGCCTCCAATGTCCCAGCCTGGGGTCCAGTCTCCCACCCCCTGGCCCCCGCAAACTCAAGGCTCTAGAACTCTAGAAGGAAGGGCAGCTGTCCTGTCCTCACCCCTTTCTCTTCCCCACTCACCAGTTCCTTCTTCACCTCTTGCTTCTCACTCA
This sequence comes from Enhydra lutris kenyoni, assembly GCF_002288905.1. NCBI lineage: Eukaryota > Metazoa > Chordata > Mammalia > Carnivora > Mustelidae > Enhydra > Enhydra lutris. Next base: position 15,185,908 of record NW_019154118.1, read on the forward strand.
GCTTTAGGTTAGCAGAGACCTGAGGCCCAGAGAGTAGGCAGGTCAGGTACGTGTGGGAGGAGGGCCCTGCCTTGTCCCCTTAGCCACCAACCGAGGAGGATGGGGAAGGCAGGCAGAAGCAGGGGCTGGGAGAGGGAGCAGGGACGCCAGCCCTCACCATCATGGCTTCCAGCACTGTGAGGTGAGGCAGCAGCATGTCGTCCTGCATGATGTAACACGACATCTTGCGGAAGGTCCTCAGCTCCCGCGGCCTCCCATTGACCAGGATCTGCCCCTTCATTCCAGACTCCCTGCAGGCACATTGATCACAGATGGGGAGGGGTGGTCAAGGCCACCTCAGAATACCTTCTGAGCTCCCCAGGGGATCCTTCTTCCTGGCTCCTGCCCCCATTCCACCCCGGCCTCGTCCTCACCTGTACCCTGCCAAGATGTTCATGAACGTGGACTTGCCGGCGCCGGAGGGGCCCATGATGCCAATCAGCTCCCGGCGGCAGAATTTACCCGACAGGCACTTGAGGAGGGTCTTATAACCTGCGGCAAGGGAGGAAGGAGCTTGTGATCAGGGTTACAGTGAACAGAGGCAACAGAAACTCTGAGGAATGGCCCTAGCGAACGAGGCAATTCCCTCCCAGGTGGGGAGTGGCGTTTGATGACGATGGAGAAACGCCTTCCGAGCGCACTGAGATTCACACCGTCTCCGCCTGTTCCCCTAGAAGAGCCAGGTACCAACATCAAAGTACCAGAGACCAAGAACACTCTCCTGTAGGCCAGGAGAAGACCGCCACACCTCGTGGATGGGCATGGGGAGGGCATCAAGTTTAGTGATGACTCTGCTCCCCCTCTTTAAATGCAGTATTCACTCTCACTCCCTCCAGGAAGACTTTGCCAACCATCAGCCTGAGCAAAGTGGTTAAATGTCCCCTGTGTTTGCACAGCCCTGTGCACACCAGCATGCTTGCTAGTTGTTGTGCCCGTCCCTCACCCCTGTCCCCCAGGCTCTTAGTATGTGAACTGCTTGGGGCTAGAGCCCGTGTCCTACTCATCTTTGTGACCTCAGCAGACTGTCTGGCATGTACTAGAGGCTCACCATGGGTTCTAGGAGAACAGATTCTCAGAACTTTTGTTTCATTCTGAAAAAGCCTTCTTCTTTGTGCTCTCTTGGCCCAGGAGGCTTGTCTCCACAGCCCCCGATATGGCCCGGTAAAAATCTCATGATTCATTCACTCCCTGGGGGAGGCAGCATAGGCATTAAGTGCACTGATTTGGAGTCAGGTGGATCGAGGTTCAAATTCTGGCTCCACACTTACCAGCTGTGGGACCTCAGGCAAGTTGCTTAACCTCTCTGAGCTCCAGGTCCCTCATCTGTAAAATGAGGAGGACAGTACCTATCTCATAGGGTTGCTATAGAGATGCAATGAGATAATATATGCAAAGCATATGACACAGTGCTTGGCACATAGAGTACATTTAAAAAGTGACATTTTATTATTAATTCTATTTGACAAACACTTATTGATATCTACTACATTCCAAGCTCTGTCCCACACACAGGACAAAAAAATGAAGAGGACACATTTCCTGCATTCAAGAAAGTCATGGTCTAGGTAAAAAATATTGGAAACATCTATGGATCTGAGGAGAGATAAAATAAGGTTAGAACAGAAGCACAAATAATGTACAATGAGAATGAAGAAAATGAAATTGAAGAGGGTGGAGGGACAAGGGAAAAATCAGGAATGGCTTCATGGAAGAAGTGGCATTTGAGGAAAGTCTTGAAGGATGAGCAGCAATCAAAAATGGAGAGGGAAGTCAAGGCTCTCCAGTCCTTGGGAGGGAGAGCTCTGCTACATGAGAGCATATCTAGAAGCGGAGGTCAGAGACTACATGGCGTCGCCTGGGGAAACAAGGTGGTGGAGAGGAAGAAGGGAGCCCACCAGGCAAGCCTTGCCTACTATGCTTACAGATCTCCCTCAGTGAGGCAGGAACACCAAGCTCTACTGGAGGTTTTGCTCGCCACCATCGTCCTCCGCCCCCCACAGAGCTCCGTGTCCTCTCCCCTCTACCTGCTTAGCAGAGACAGTGAAGGGATGTGACCTTTCACCCTCCCTCCGCAGCACCCGGCTGTCCCTCTGGACACATCCATTCAGCAGGAGACTCAGTTGCTGTCCACTATGGGGTCCCCATCACACCGGTGGCCCGGATGGTGCTTTAGGGTTTACAAACTCATTACTTCCTTTGCTGCTATAGCAACACGGATGAGCCAGCTGGGGCCCAGGGACATCCAGTGACTCACCCAAGGTCACACAGCAAGTTCTTCCCTGGGAGAGGGGAAGTCATAGGATCCATCCCTCTGCCTCAGGGATTATCACCACCAATCAGAGAGACGTGTGATTGTGCACTCCAGCAAACACCTTTCAGAGCCACTGACAGGAAGTGATTTCTTTGGCAGGAGAGGAAACAGGCGACGAGGAACCTTCCCCTCATTTAATCCGAGCCAAGCACCAGATTGAACACTGATGCCTAATACATATATCATCTTATACTTGCCTCTCACCAAGCATTTTCACAGATAACGTCTCAGCTAAGCTTCATAACACGCCTGTGTGGGGATGATTCTTATCGTCCCTGTTTACAGATGAAGAAAGTGAGTCCAAGAGAGGCCCAACGTCATTCAGTGGACAAGCGGCTAGGAACCCAGTCTTCGAACACCTGCTGGTCCCCAGCTGCTCGACACAGGAAGGACCTGTCAGCCCTTCCAGGTAAAAACGCACCAGAGTTCTGGTCCCGTCTCTGTCAGTAACTCTTGCAATTTTGTCAAGTCACCTAATCTTTGAGGATCTCCATTTCCTCATCTATAAAGTAAGGACAGTAAGATCTCCTCCCAAGGCATAATAGGGTTATTGTGACTATTGAGTGAGACGTTTAATAGTAACTAATGGGAAAGTGTTTTGAAAAACAAGAAACATCATATATAATTAGGGGAGACCGGTGGCAAGTCCCTACCTGGGCAAGGCAGACACCACCCTCTCTCCAAATCCCTCGCTCTTCCTCTCTGCCTACCTCTAAAGGCTTTCCGTCCTTCAGGCAAGGGGAGAGGGACTCCAGTGAAAAGACAAGTCAAAGAGAAAAGGACAGTGGGCTAGGAAAGGGGCAAGGGACAGAAGAGAGAGCAAAATGGACAGCAGAGAGCAGGGGGCTGGCAAGGTAGAAGGAGGGAAGCACCCAGTCAGGGGCGCCAACCTGGCTGGTGGGTTGAAGCAACCAGTCCCTCTAGCTACATTTCTTTCTTAGCTCCTTAAAACTTATCTCCTTGGGTGCCTGGGTGGCGTAGTGGGTTGAGCCTCTGCCTTCGGCTCAGGTCATGATCCCAGAGTCCTGGGATCGAGCCCCACATGGGGCTCTCTGCTCCGTGGGGAGCCTACTTCCTCCTCTCTCTCTGCCTGCCTCTCTGCCTACTTGTGATCTCTCTCTCTGTCAAATAAATAAATAAAATCTTTAAAAAAATAACTTATCTACTTAAAACTGAGGAAAAACAGGGCTGTAAGAAATATGGCCACCTCTGGGGCGCCTGGGTGGCTCAGTGGGTTAAAGCCTCTGCCTTCGGCTCAGGTCATGATCCCAGGGTCCTGGGATTGAGCCCCGCATCGGGCTCTCTGCTCAGCAGGGAGCCTGCTTCCTCCTCTCTCTCTGCCTGCCTCTCTGCCTACTTGTGATCTCTGTCTGCCAAATAAATAAATAAAATCTTTAAAAAAAGAAGAAGAAATATGGCCACCTCTTCATTTGCCCAGAGCTGATCTCAGGGTCCAGAGGCTGCTCTGGGACAGGGCCCCCAGCAGGGGGCCCAGAGGCCTCAGTTGCCATTGGCTCAGGCCCTGTGACCTTTTGGGCACTCTTGAGAGAGCAGAGTGAGGGTGGGGAATGCAGAGACAGCTCCTTCTCAGCCCTGCTCAGAAGCACCCCAAACTTATTTCTTAAATCTCAGAGAACAATGCCCCAGCTCCACCCCTGACCCAAACCCAGCTCTGGGAAAAACAAAAAGCAAAACCAAAAAAACCCTCAGCTTCTCTATTCCCAGCTCAAGCTGCCCAGGGCAGGAGGAGGCAAAGACTCCAGGGTCTGGTGAAGGTTCCAAGGACCTCAGAAAGTTCCAAAAGCCCAGACCTTACCCACCTGCGCTGATGAGAGAAAAGAGGAGGAGATAGGAATGCAGCACCAGGGACGTTAAGAAGGAAAGAACAATCCACAGAGAGCTGGCAAACCTGGCTTCTGGTCCCAGCTCTGCCACTAATTTGCTGTGTGGCCCTGTCAGGTGACTCAAGTTTCCTGGACCTCAGTTTCCTTACTCGTACCATGGGGATGTCACCCAGCCTGCTAAACCTTCACCCTCCCTGCCTCGGAGGACTTCAGCAAGAATGAAGTAAGATGACGGGAATGAGAACATCTTTTAAAATTAGCAGTGTCGGGGTGCCTGGGTGGCTCAGTTGTTGGGCATCTGCCCTTGGCTCCGGTCATGGTCCCAGGGTCCTGGGATCGAGCCCCACATCGGGCTCTCTGCTCAATGGGAGGCCTGCTTCTCCCTCTTCCACTCTCTCTGCTTGTAGTCGCTCTCTTGCTCTCTCTCTCTCTCTCTCTGTGTGTGTGTGTGTCAAATAAATAAATAAAATCTTAAAAAAATAAAAATAAAATAAAATAAAATTAGCAGTGTCTATAGGTACAAGGATACTGCTAAGCCCCGAGGAAGGCCGAAACACAGCCCAGGACTTTCTCGTTCCAGGCCTCAAAGGCAGGAATTCTACCTAAAATAAAAGAAACTCCTCCAGGACCACTTAGGGACCAGAGGTTGTAGTGTCATCTTGGAGGAGGAAAACTTCAATCGAAGCTGAACCTAGTGTCCCACCTCAGAGCTCACAGGTGCAGGGGAGAGGGGAGGCGGGGAGGAGTGGTGGTGTAGCACAGACCTGGCGGGTCAGCTGCGTGCATAGCTCACGGTGGGCTGAGATTTCCGCTACACAGAGCCTCCTGGGGCAGAACTCGGGCAACAGGGGACACCCAGACCTCCAGCTCTCTAAGAGACAACTCCTGGGGGCTCCACAACTCCCCACCAGGCTGCTCCCTTACCCCGTTTGCGCCAGCAGGGCCCTTCTCGCACGGAATAGGACAGCTCCACGAATTCGATGTCCACCGCTGAGCGCTTGGGTAGGTGGGAGAAGCGTTGGGCTTCGGTGATGTGGTTCTCCACCTTCTTCAGGTGTGTGGTCAGCATTGGGGGCTCCGCCCCGTCCTCCAGCGCCACGGCCATGGCTACGGCCCCGGGTCCTAGTCCACAGCCCACGGCCTCCAGCGCCTTCTCCGCCATCACGCTGCCGGCCTGCAGGGAGAGGGCCTGCTCAGTTCGGGGCAGACCCCCAAGCCCTGGCTCAAAGCCTCCTTGTTTTCTAATGCTCCCCACCCCCACTGCCCGCCTCCTTCTCAGGACAGACCCGCTACTGGGAGCACCCCACTTCCCACCGCCAGAGCATCTGCCCACTCCTGCCCCCCACTCCCGTCTTAGCTACGCTCAGTCTCGACCTCTCCTCGGTCCAGGCAGCCCCAGCTCCAGTCTGGCCCCAGCCTGGCCCCAGCCCAGCCCCTAGAAGCCCTCACCCACTCCCTCCTCCCGGTGGCGGCTCTAATCTCCTTACCCCGCAGGCCAGCAGCCCCTGGGGACTGAAGGGTTGGGGGGCGGGGAGGAGGGCAGGGGCGGCCGGCCGCGGCTGCCCGCTAGGAGGTCAGGGTACGCGGGTGCGCGCAGGGCAGACAGGGGAGAAGGCGGAGGAAGAGGAGGCTCTGGGCCTCCCGCTGCATCCCCCTCCCCATCCCCGGGCGCGTCCCCTGGCCGGCCCCTCCCTCCGGCTCCCCTGCGCCCGCGCGTCCCGGACTCTCCCCAAAGGCGGGCGCACCACCGGGACTCGAGACCACCGCCCCCCGCCGCCGCCTCCAACTAGTCCCCGGGGGCGGGTTCCCCCCTCCCTATCTCCCGCATGCCTAGTCACCTTGACGCGCCCCCGGACTGGTGCGGACCGAGAAGCTTGGCGCTGCCGCTGGCCAGGGATGGAGACTCCGGGCCCTCCTCACCTGCCTCCGGCTGCGGCACCCGCGGCCCGGCTCCCGGTCCCGGCGGCGCGGGCCGGGGCGGGGCCGGGGCGGGGCGGGCGACCGGGGAGGGCCCGGGCCTCAGGTCCGCGGAAAGATGACAACGCTGGGGAGGGGCGATGGGGGCGCGCCCCAACTCGGCTGCGCACAGCCGGTTCCCAGAACCCGGTGCTGGGCGCCGCGTCCTCCCGAGCCCGCTGGGCGACTGCGCTCTCCTCCCAGCTACTGCTCGCCGGTCCGGCTGTTCTTAAAGGGCCCATGCCGCCCCGCAGCCGGTGGGGGGCGAGCACGGCGAAAGGGACAGCAGTGCCGGCGACGCGGGGCCAGAGCGGGCGCAGTGTGGACCCTGGACTGGGGGGTTGGCGGCGAAGGGCCGACTTGAACACAGTGAGGGCAGGAGAACTGAAGTCGCTCGGTGGGGACAGGTCCCTGGATTACAGACTAGACGATGGTGGTGTGCGTACAGGGGATGGGTTGGGCATTGGGGTGCAGACGCCATCCTTCTCAAGGGATTGTGAAGCTGTCAGACTGTCTGCACCACTCCCCCATCAGTTTCCCCGGGTTTCGGCCCTTGAGCTCCGGCTTCCTCCAGCGATTCCCCAAACTAGATAAAAAGGCTTTGAAAGCTAGAGTCTGGGGAGAGCCTCCTCCCCTTTCCCCACCCCATTCTCCACCTTCCCTAACTAGTTAAGAAGGGAAGGCCGGTGGACACCGCTTTGGGAGAGCTTGCAAACAGCTGGGAGGTGACAGTGGTACTTAGAACTCAGCCTACTCCAACTACAGACAGAAGTCCTTACTCTCCCAGGCAAATCCAGACCTTTAAGACAGGCACATGCCTGATGCTGGACACACAGACGCACCATGGCAATGGCACCTGGCTCACAGACACTGCCTTGGGCATCTTCTAGTACACGTGTCATGCTTTCCCTCAGCCCACAAGCCTTCAAACGCAGGTCCTCCAGAACACTCTGGGGCTTTCCCCTGCTTTGCTCCTTCCTCATGCTCCTCTTGGCCCCCGCCTGCCCAGGCTGAGTCTTCTAGGGGTAAGTAGGTTAGCCAGTTGAGACACGTGGCCTGAGCTTTTAAGTTCCCACCTGTCACAGAGCAAAGACAGATGGGAGGGGAGGCCGCCGGGGCTGCTGCCACCTCCTTACTGCAGCAGCTGAGAGGTTACCAGCAGTCAAACCTCTCCCCTGCTCCTCAGCCCCTCCTCCTGCCTCATTACAGCCTGGAAGCTGGCGGCCCCTGCAGGACATCTCCAGGCTCCGCCCTGTAACTGTGAGGGTTAGTGTGTTTAGGATCCAGCCCTCCCTACCTTCCTCTCATTCCCTGCCTACATCAGCACCATCCCTCCGACCAAAGTTCTCACTCTCGAGATGGACCTCTGTTCCCCAAGTTAACCGCCAGTTTCCCGTAGCGACTCCCCATCCCCAACGGTTGCATTTACTGAGCAATCATTATGGACCTGGCATTGCCTGATTTAATTCTCATCATGCCCTTAGGAGGCAAGCATTACAGCCTCTCTTTGGAAATAAAGAAACAGGGGCACAAGGACGTTGGTTAAGCAGTGTTCCCGAGAGTATGCTTCTAGTTGGCGGCAGACCAGGGCTTGAACCTTGAAGTCTTTGTTTTTACCCATCCTGCTATGGGGGCCTCTCAGAGCCCTATTCCCAGATGGCTTGTCTCCCTCCATTTTCTGGGCAGGCTCTTCTGTTCTTTCAAGATAACCACCACATCCTAATGACACTCCTCTCCTTTCCCTGGCATACAACTTGCCAGTCCTTGGGAAATTTTCCTTCCTTTTCTTGGGAACACTGTGTTCCCTTTTCCTCTGGACAGGCTTCCCCAGCTTCAGAGACCAACATTTCCAAGTCTTTGACTGGCTTTCCACACCGTGGGATTCACATCCCATGCCCCAGAGCAATGGTCCTCAGTCTTGGGGGAATTTCAAAAGACGTCCAGATAATATTACAAACCCGTTAATCCTGATCTCTAAGGTAGGACTCAGGTCTTAGTGTTTTTAGAAGTCCTGAGCTGATCCCACTGGGAAGGAAGTCAAGATCCACCACCCTCCCTGAAACTTCCATTCCCTAGGTTGGAACAGTTGCCATATAACCATGGAAGTCCTCTCTCTCCCCTAGAACAGGCCTTCCCGTTCTCGAGGATGTCCCTTCCCCACTTCATGAGCACATATTCCATGTTCTAAATCTGGAGTCGGAGATCTGCATTCCGACCCTTGATGCTTTTACTCATTCCATGCTCTTAAGCAAAGTTTTCTACTTCTCTGAGCCTCATCCATGAAAGAGACATGATAAAAATCCTGCAGATCAGGGGCGCCTGGGTGGCTCGGTGGGTTAAGCCTCTGCCTTCCGCTCAAGTCATGGTCTCAGGGTCCTGGGATCAAGTCCCACATCGGGCTCTCTGCTCAGCAGGGAGCCTGCTTCCCCTCTTCTCTGCCTGCCTCTTTGCCTACTTGTGATCTCTCTCTCTGTGTCAAATAAATAAAATCTTTTTTAAAAATCCTGCAGATCAGCCTTGAAAGGTTCTTATGAGGTTCAAGGGTCCAAGAGCTTAGTGCTTATTCTCAAGAATCAATGAAACATACTTCATTTTATTTATTTTTATTAACATGCTTAATTTTATTTCCCTTAGAAGAATCTCCCATTTCCTTGGCAAAGGAGGGGAAACTACATTTATCGAATGCCTACCATGTGCTAGGTAGCTGGCAGAGAGATATGATTTCTGGGGAAAGAGCTAGGCTTGCATCTTTCTCCCCTGAATTCCTAGAACTTGGATCCAGAAAATACACTCAATAACTCAATAACTAACCACTGACTGGACGGTCTAACCAGCCCTCATGACAACTCTGTGAGGACAGTATTAGCCTCTCGTGTTTCGGGTAAGGAAACTGATGCTCAGAAATGTTAGTTACGGGGTGCCTGGGTTGCTCAGTGGGTTAAAGCCTCTGCCTTTTGTTCAGGTGATGATCTCAGGGTCCTGGGATGGAGCTCTGCATCGGGCTCTCTGCTCAGCAGGGAGCCTGCTTCCCTTCCTCTCTCTCTGCCTGCCTCTCTGCTTACTTGTGATCTCTGTCTGTCAAATAAATAAATAAATATCTTAAAAACAAAAGGAAAAGAAATGTTAGTTACAAGTATGAGTTCACACAGCTAACATAATGGCTCCAGGGATCCAAATCCAAGACTTAGTGATTCAAAACTGTGATGTTACCTACTATGTCACCCTTCCTCATTCTCTACTATTTCACCTTCCCATTTTGTAAGCAGATCTATCTCCACTCCTATGAACAGACCTCTTCTCATTCTAGGATATATATTCTAGGATATATATTCCAACCTTCTAGAGGTCCCCAAGGGCAGACCCTCCCCATTCTAGAAGATACTCCCACCACATATCCCCCCAGATCAGACCTTTGATTCCCTAGAACACATCTCTAGTTCCTAGAAGAGATCCCATAACTCAAGAGTGGTTGGTGGTCCTCAAACTTGAGCACAAGTCAGAATCATCTGGAGGTCTTATTAAATTGCTAGCTCTACTCTCAGAGTTTCTGATTCAATATCTGGGGTGGGGCCAGATAATCTGCATCTCTAATAAGTTCCAAGGTGATGCTGATGCTGCTAGTCTGGGGACCACACTTTGAGAACCATTGCTCAAGAGAAACTTCATTCCTCAGTTTAGATCTCACCATTCCCAGAACCACCCCCACCATCTCCTACCATGGACTTTCCTTCCCTCAGATGGACAATCCATCTCTTCCCCAAATAGCCCTCCTCCATTCCCTGAGATTGATCTTTTTCTTTCTCTAGGAACTCCTCAATTCCCACCTCAGACCCCCTCCCTTCCCAAGACAGAGCCTCCACCCTGGGCAGGTTCCCTAGACCCAGGTAAGGGTTGGTGATAATTGGCTTGTAAGGAGCAAGGCAGAAACAGAAAACTCCTGTCTCAGTTTAAGTCCCAGGAGTTAACCTAGCAGACAGGCTGCCTGGGCCGGGATTTATGGGAGAAGCAGTTGGTAAGGAGCTTTGAGGACCTATGGGAAAGGGAGGGTAGCAGTGTCCTGTGGGAGCTGGGAAGGAACAGAACCGGGGACTCTGGAACCATCTCAGTTCTGCTTCCATCACCCCAGGCCCACCATCCACGGTGCCTCCTTTGCCCAGCATGCTAGTCTTTCATCTTTGGAAAGAATGATTTTAAAGTGTATTTGTCAACAGACCCTCTGCTGGCCACTGGGGGAAACACAGCCCAGGACTGGGAATGAGGGGTCCACAGGCAGGGAGGCTGCCGGAGTCATCCTTGGCCCAAGTCCCAGCAGTGAAGGGGTAGCTACTAGGCGAAGCCCTTGCTGTTGCTTTCTAAAAGACCTTTAGTCTTTTAAAATTATAAAAACACAACATATATAACAAAATCAAGCCACGCTGAAGTGCATTTTTAGTGAGTAATATGTACCTCTCCATCTCTCTTGCTAGGTAGTGCTATTTCCTTTTGCTACAAAGAAAATCAGGAGCTCTCCAAAGCTGTAAAATGCCAAGGTTCTCTGCCCGAGTCTCTTTCTCTTTTTCCTTCAGATCCTTCCCATTTCCCCTCTCCCAGTCTCAGCCTGTCGTCTTCCTTCCCCTAGAACTTGAACTCTCCCCACACCTCTTGGCTGTGTCCTTTTCTTGGAACCAGCCTCGGAGCAAGTGTCTGCCAGTGTTTCTCTGGGGCTGGTTCCCCTTGTGAGACGGCGCCCACTCCTCCAGGGCAGGGGCAGAAACGCCTCTTTGGGTAGGCATTTCTCCTCCACTACAGTGACTTCTCTTCACGCAACAGCTGACTTCTTTTAGACATACTGTGAACTCTGAATAGCTCTATTTAACAATGTCCCCTTTCTGGGACTTATGGGTGGCTCAGTCAGTTAGACGACACACTCTTGATTTCCACTCAGGCCATGATCTCAGGGTCATGGGATTGAGCCTGGTGTTGGGCTCCACGCTGAGCGAGGAGCCTGCTTGGGATTCTCCGTCTCCCTCTGCCTCTCCCCCCACTTAAAAAAAATGTCCTTTCTGACCACAAGCTTTCCCTTCTGCTTTCTAATCTCCAAAAGACTTATTGGAACCTCTAATGCTTTGTGGGGTTCTTTGGGGGGGTTGTTTTGGGGGGTTTCTTTGTTTTATTTTTAAGTAAGCTCTGTGTCCAACGTGGGGCTTGAACTCATGACCCTGAAACCAAGAGTCACCCCCTCCACAGACTGAGCTAGCCAGATACCCTGGAACTTCCAGTGCTTTAATTCTAACCACTACCTTCTAGTTTCCCAGGACCTCCCTGTCCATCTTCTCCAGCTGCTTTAATTACCCTGCTCCTTGGCCAACACAATACATGTCCTGGTTGGGGGTCAACCCTGAGGTCTATCTTCTGCATTTGCTCTGGTGGGGGGGTGCCAGTGTCTTATACAAAAAAGTGTTTGGTTGTAGTGAAGTTGCCACTGCCTGATCTTGGTCTTCAACCTCAGCTGTGTCATCAGGTGATCTATCCCATTCCTATACCTACTAATGGCAATTCTAAAACTTGATAATTTTTTTTTTCTTAAAGATTTTTATTTATTTATTTGACAGATGGAAATCACAAGTAGGCAGGGGCGCCTGGGTGGCTCAGTGGGTTAAAGCCTCTGCCTTCAGCTCAGGTCATGATTCCAGGGTCCTGGGATGAGCCCCACATCAGGCTGTCTGCTCAGCAGGGATCCTGCTTCCTCCTCTCTCTCTGCCTGCCTCTCCGCCTACTTGTGATCTCTGTCTGTCAAATAAATAAATAAAATCTAAAAAAAACTCAAAAAACAAAAAGAAATCACAAGTAGGCAGAGAGAGAGATTGGAGGAAGCAGGCTCCCCGCGAATCATCTGGAAGTCTTATTAAATTCCCCCCGTGTCGTCTGTCTACTTGTCCTCTATATTACTTGCCCGGTCAAGACACTCAAGCTAGTTAGCATGGAATGAAAAGTTTTCAGTCATCCCCACCAACCTTCCCTCTCAGCCTCAATTCCTGCTGTTGAACATGAAACTGGCATGCTCCTTATTCCCAAAGTGCACCGTGGGATTCCTGGGCTTGAGCAAAACTCATTCATTCATTTACCATTCATTATATGTATGTTCAATAGGTCATAATCTCACAGAAGAAGACTTTATTCTTCATGACCATTCCTTCCTCTCCTCACCTTGGGGAATCACTTCTCCTCTATACTCACTCAGCTCCTCTGCGCTCTTCTCTGAGATCGCGGACGTGCCCCAGGTAGGAGAAAAGCAGCATTAGCTTCCACACTCCTGGGCCACTTGTTTCTCTCCTGACCTCCACTGCCCACCCCCAACCCTGGCCCCACTCCTAGAGGAAGAGTAAGACAGGTTCTCTCTTTTATCTTCAGACGCCATGATGTCTGACTCATGGGCTGACCTGGATGAAACCCTAACGCGATCAAATTAGTATTGTCACCCTCCAAATTTCCACCCTCCTCCATCCCGTCTCGGATATCCTTCCACAGGCCTCTGGCTGCTTTGACTCAGTAACCCCTGCCACTGGGTCCAGTGCTTGCTAACCCATGCCTGCTGAGCCCAGAAGCCCCTCCTCCTGGAGAATGGGAGTCACATGGTAGCAGGCCAGAATCGCCATGATTCAGAGCATGGTGTGAGCATGGCTAAGACTGGTAGGGAAGGCCATTTGCCTCCGGCATCGGCTTGACCCTCAAGGTACTGCTCAACAGAGGAAAGGAAGCATAGGTAATGCTGGATTACGGAGAGGGGGGCAGGCAGCCTGAGCCATTCCCTAGAATACCCACAAAACAAGGGCATTAAAAAAAAAAAAAAGGGAAGAAAAAACTGAGACCAGAATTTGATCACTACTATATACAGCTACCCTTGAACAACACTAGTTTGAACTGTATGAGTCCAACTGTACTAAGATTTTTTTTAAAAAGATTTTTATTTATTTATTTGATAGACAGAGATCACAAGTAATCAGAGAGGCAGGCAGAGAGAGAGGAGGAAGCAGGCTCCCCGCTGAGCTGAGAGCCCAATGCGGGGCTCGATCCCAGGACCCCAGGACCACGACCTGAACCGAAGGCAGAGACTTAACCCACTGAGCCACCCAGGCACCCCCCAACTGTACTCAGATTTTTTTTTTTTAAAATACACAACAGTACTGTAAATGTATTTTTTCCTATGATTTTCTTAAAACACTTTTTTGTTGTAGGAATACACAGTAGAGTACATATAACATACAAAACATGTAAATTGACAGCTTCTGCTCTCAGTGAGACTTGTGGTCACCAGTTTTAGGTGGAGTCAAAAATTATGCATGAATTTCCAATTGTGTGAGGGGTCAGCACCCCTACCCCCACATTGTTCAAGGGTCAACTGTGTATTTTCGAAAGAAACTATCATCAGTTGGATGTCCCTATATATGCTTCATGGTCTAATACATTTTGGTGGGGGGGGGGTTGTTTCTTCAAGATTTTGTCAGAGAGAGCACAAGCAGGAGGAACAGCAGGCAGAGGGAGAAGCGGGCAGTGGGAGAAGAAGGCTCCTTGCTGAGCAAGGAACCCAATGTGGGACTTGATCCCAGGACTCTGGGATCATGACTGGAGCCAAAGGCAGAGGCTTATCCCACTGAGCCACCCAGGTGCTCCTTCATTTTGAATTGTATATGGAAAATGGGACACCACCATGTTTCCAAGGTTTGGAGCCTTCGTTTATTTTTAAAGACTTTATTATTTTTAGGTAATCAACATGGGGCTTGAACTTACAACTGAGATCAAGAGTCACTCATTCTATGGATGGAGTCAGCCAGGCGCCCCAAGGTTTGGAGTCTTTCAAGTCTTTATCTGGGCTTGGTTAGGAGAAAGATCTCTAATGACATGCTTTTGGGGTCTTTGGCCCTGTTCTACTCAACTTTTTTAACCCACCTCTTGGAGACAGGTGTCCATCAAGTCTAACAACACAAAATTTACTAAGGACAAACACGAGATCCTGCTGTTAAGTCCAAGGTAACAGCTGCATACATCTGAAGTGAAGGGAACGTGGTCTGGGCAGTAACAAAGTTTGTAAAGACGGGGGTTCTAGAGGGCAGTGGCTTCACAACAGAGAGCCTGGTAGAACCACCAAACACAGGCCCGGAGGAGGTAGGGGGAGGCGGCCCCAAATTAAATGATACGAGGAGGTATAGAAGAAACTGGAGGTCCTTAGCCCAAAGAAACCTCAGTTGTCTTCAACTAGCAGAAGGCATGCTGGGGGAAGCAGATTACACTTGTTTGGTGGAGGACAGCGTGTGCGCGGCAAAACCAGTCCAGGATCCTGGAGAAGTGAGCCTGGAAACCCTGTAGCTCCAAGGGGGCCAACCTTTCATCCATGTCTCCACTCTCCCCGACACTGCCTTTCCTTGAAGGTGCTCCTCGTAAAGGCCATGGGAACATCCGCATGGACACATAGCCTAAAGCCCTCATTCTCTCGTCTGAAACCTTGCAGCAGCTCTTTTCTGCATGTAACCTCTCATGCTTCCAAATGTATATGCCCCATCGCTTGCAGAATCACCACCTGAAAACCTGACACAGTCCTTCTGGGTGGCCTGGCCTGCCTTCCCGATCTCTGCCTGGGCTGCAGACCATAAAGCACTCCTTCAGCTTTACAGACCTAGTTTCCTCGACCTGGAGTAACCTGTCCACACCTCTGTACATGGCAGCTCTATCACTTTCTTGACACCTTTCCTGACCCCTCGCCCAAGGGATACTGCCGCCTCCTGCTCGGAGCCTCCTCAGTGAGCCCCACCTGGCTGCCATCACTTCACTGTCCCTGCCTCTCTACCAGGTGTCTTCAGGGCAGATCCTGGGTTTTGTCCATCTTTGTATCTTCAGCCCCTGCCACAGTGCCTGGACTATATAGGAGGAACTCAGTAAATGGCGGATGGAATTAACAGAGAGATATTTCTTTCCTAAATTCTTCCTGCAACAGGCACACCGTTTTTGTGAAGAGAATTACATTTGGTCTTTGGTGGGCAGCTTTCTGTCCAGCTAGGACCCCTGAGAATATTTCCTTGACTTCTCCAGAGTGGAAGCGACCCGAAGCATGGACACGGTGCTGAGAAGTGGCTAGACAGGCCAAAAAATTGGCTCTTATTTTGGACGGTCTCAATGTCTTTGAGAATCTAGTGAAAAACAAAACCTTTCCCCCTTTTCTAACTTGGTTCCTAAAGCTAGAGTAACTGCCATTCCCTAGGGCCCCCAGATCCACCTCCCCTCGCCCACCCCAGGCTTCCTTCCCAGTCCCACAGGTGGAAACCCCTCCCCCAGAGACACTGGGTATCTAACCAGAACTCAGAGGGCATGGCTGCGGCCAGGTGCTCTCTTCCTGATGAGCGGTGCATTCGCATTCTAGAGCGCTACTTGTGCCCATGCACGGGACCTCCAGAGAGATGGTAGATGCTCTGAGAAGAAATGGAGAAGTTTCACCAAGGGGTGGGGGGAGGGGAACAAGAAGAAAGTTAAATGAACCTCAGTCACTAGAAGAACAAGCCTAACGATTCAGCTCCTCTTCCGGGCAGCTGCATCTCCGCACTATCCAGTTAACAGCCACGAGACATAAGGAAGGAGAAATGAGAACAGCCCAAGTGTTTCTTTTATTACCAAAGCAACTGTTACACACACACTCAGGACCTCCACTCCTATCCCTGAGGATAACCAGGGAGGTCCTTGCAGTTGTAGGAACCCTTCGGAGGGAAAGGACTGCCGGGCTCAGGCTGCCTTGGCTGGTTGTGAGGAAAAGGCCCTTGCAGGGACCAGTTACACAGCATCGCTGGACCTAAGGACCCTTGAAGACGGGACTGGGTACGAGGTGACAGGATTTTGGCCACCATCTCAGCATGACTAGGGGGTTACGGGTAAGCCTGATACTAGCCCCTCTACAGGAACACATAGGACCAGGGCATCCCCCTCAAGGAATCCAGACTCCTCAGGATCCCCCACCAAATGTGGTCCGGCAGAAAAGGGAAGTCTTCAGAGTCTGCTGCATGACGCAGGCCGGGTCCAGAGCGCACCGCACTGCTCTTGGCACCACTCTTAAAGGCCTCCATCGGCAGGGGCTGCCCGCTCGGGGCACAGCCAGCAGCCGGCGCAAACCCCGGGGCCTGGGGTGGAAACGGTCAGGCTCCGCAGCCTTCACACCATCCCCTCTGGCTCCCCCGCTATTCCCTGAAGCTTTTCCATGACGTCCCCTGAGAGGGGCTCAGGGGCTGGCGGGGGCTCTCCCGGGGCTTCCGACAGCACATAGTAGACAATCTCTTGCTCGCCTTGGGCATTGGTCTGATTCACCACATGGATGACGGGGCTGGGAGTGTCCTGAGAGGCTGGGAGGCCTGTCCCCTGGCTGCTTCCGCCTTCCCCCTCCTCTTCAGCCTCCTCCTGGGGTCCTGGCTCCCCCGGCACTGCTTCAAGAATGATGCCCTGCAGGCTGGTCTCATTCAGCGACGCTCCCAGGCCCGATCCCTCTTGCGGCTGCCGGAGCAGCTGCTGTGTCAGCTCCACACTCTCGTAGCGAACAAGCTGCAGCCGCATGTAGCCGTCTTCATGCTCCTTGTACCTGGTGAAGCAGGAGCACACAGGGCAGCGACCGTGCGCAGGGGGACATGGAACGTCCCGGTGAGCGGCAAGGTAAGGGAGAGACATGAGGGGATGGGACAGGCCCTGGGATTTTAAGCGACAGGAGTTGGAGACCAAAAAGATCTTTAGGGGAATATGTGGAAGACAAGACAAGAGGGAAAGAGCAGTACTTACGATGGGAAATCATACGTAGGAACTTGAGAGGCAGGGAGAGAGGAAGAGAAGGTGGGATAAAGACATGATCTGTGTTGGAGGGTGGGGGGGTGGGGGTGTCGCAGGAATTAGGAGACGGTCGTGGAGCTATGGGTCAGGACCCTTAGGCTCCAGTTGTGATTCTGGCTGCAGGGCTCCGGAACCACATTTAAAGATCAATATAATCATCTTTGCTCCACCACTTTATTCTCAGGGTTCCTCAAGCCTGAATGGAGATGGAGGATTATCAACAAATTCAAAGAAATTTTTAAAGATTTTATTTATTTGAGAGAGCAAGCACAAGTAGGAAGGGGCCAAACGGTGAGGGGCAGAGGGAAAAGCAGATCCCCCCACTGGGCAGACAGCCCGATGCAGGCGGACCCCAGGACCCTGGCTGGGATCATGACCTGGGCCGAAGGCAGATGCTTAAGCGACTGAGCCACCCAGGCGTTCTAAATTTGAGGTTTTTAACTTGTTGAAAAGGTATGGGGAGGTGCAGAGGGGAAGGCCTGTGAATCTAGCGGGCAGGGTTGACATACCGAAAACGGGGGTGCCCTGAGGGCCACTTGAACTGGTGCTTCTCACGAAGATGCACAGTGAGGTTGTTGCCCCTCGTGAAGCATTTGTCACACACATGACACTTGTACCTTGGCTCTGAGTCTCCCTGATAGGAGGGGAGGACAGTGAGGCCAACTCTCCACCCTGGGTTCCCCACACCTCTGCCTGCCCTCTCCCACCGACAGCCCCACTCACTTCATGCACTTTTCGGTAATGGGACTTGATGGAGCAGAGGGATCGCGCACTGAAGCTGCAGTTCTCAAAATCACACCTGTAGGCTGGCTCCTTGCTGTGGGTATCCAGGTGCTTCCGTAGGTCAATCAGATTCTTGCAGCTGTGGGGAGAGGTCAGGCGGGGCTGGAGGGCACGGGGGACGCTGGACCGTGAGTTCTCGGACTTCTAGCCCCTTACCTGGTTCCCCTTACCTGTAGTCACAACAGTCACACTTGAAGGGCCGGTCCTCGCTGTGGCGAAAGCGCATGTGGTTTCGGAGGGAGGATGGCAGCGGACAGGTCATATCACACAGAGGGCACTTATAGTGATTCACTGAGAGGAGCAGAAAGGGGGGCCGTGACCTGAAGCCTAGCGGGAACCTGGAGGGAGGGCCAGGTGCGTGGGGGCTCTGGCTACTCACCGTGGTTACGCATATGGTCCCGCAAGAGCCGCTCCGTGGCAAATCTCTTGGAGCAGTGAGAGCACTGGAAGCGCTGCTCTGGGGCGGAACAGGCAGAAGACAGGGTGGGCTGTGGGGGATGGTGGGGAGGTGCCAGCAAGCCCGGGAGAGGGGAACCACCCAAGAAAAGGGGGAGTTTAAGAACTAGGGATAGACACACTACCACTGAAGGAGCATGGGGCTTGGGAGTCAAGAACTTGAATTAGAATCCCTGCTTGACCCCTAACTAGCTGTGCAACCTCATATAAGTGATTTAACCTGAGATTCAGTTTCTTCATCTGCAAAAAGAGGGTGAGGGGTGCCTGAGTAGCTCAGCTGGTTAAGTGTGTGCCTTCGGCTCAGGTCATGATCCCAGAGTCCTGGGATGGAGTCCCACACCAGGCTCCCTGTTGAGCAGGGAGCCTGCTTCTCCCTTGGCCTATTGTTCCCCCTGCTTGTGCTCTCGGGCCCTCTCTCTCACAAATAAATATATACATACATACATAAAATCTTCAAAAAAAAAAGGGGGGGGTAAGAAGCACACCTCATGGGGCTGTGAGAATTCACTGGGAAAAGAGAGCACACGGTAAGCACTGAATAAAACATCTAATGAATCCCAGGCAGCCAAGGCTGTGGCAGGTGACTGAGCCCTAAGACAGATGTAGCCAAGCTGCAGATGCCTTCAGTGGCCCCCTCTCCCAGGAACATGCCCTTAACCCCCACCCTAAGCAGGACAGCGTACACCCACTCCCCTTCTTCTCGGACTGCTTACGATCCAAAGAGGTCTGGCGACGGATGTGATCTAAGAACTTGGTGTTGTTGGCAAACATGCCCCCACAGGTGGGGCAGGCCACCACCTTCTCCTGGGTATGGCTTCGGAGGTGCTCTCGAAGTTTCCGGCAGTCCTTGAAGGTGCAGGTACAGCCTGGGAAGGAAAGCCCAGTCAGGCTCCAGCCACGGACCCCCAGAGCAGGCTCTGGTGCTGAGTCTCCAGACAGCAGCGACCCTTACCCCATGGGACTGGGCCCATGCCTAGCTGCCCTAGGCCCTCAGCAACCCCAGGCGTTCTTTAAAGGCCCTACCTTTCCAGCCACACAGCACCACATGGTTGTCCTTGCCGACCGCCTGGTACTCACAGCATAGGCTGTGCGCTTCCACGTGCCGATAGAACCACTCGGGATTGTCGAAGGAACTCTGTGCCAGAAGCAACTTGGGGTGAGGATGGGTAGAGGGACTTTGACCCCTACGTGTCCAAGGGGGGCTCCTTGGCTGTCTCCCAAATTAGGTCGGCAGGGGCATGCCCCTCCCTATTTGAGCAAGGGAGCTACCTGGAAATGAGATGCTAGCAGGAACCTGGCATACATAGGGCATCCCTGAGAGGGTCAAGGCATCGTGAGCTAAGACCCCCAACTTCCTTCCGCCCCATTCCCAGCACTGCCCGCTGACCTCACAGTGCTCCCACAGACACAGGAAGTGGTCAGGGATGTCGGGGATGATGTTGCGGCTCTGGAAGTCCAGGATGCAGGGGCTGAGGTTGGCCTGGCTCTGCAGGGCCTGCAGCCCCCACTGCTTCAGCTTGGTGTGGTAGCAGTGGAAGTAAACGTGGCGAATGAGGTCAGCCGAATTGTCCATAGAACAAAAGCCACACTCCTGCCACAAGCAGGAGAATTCCTCCTCTGCAGAAAGATGTTTAGAAGGAAGAGTCTGATACTTTGCAAAGCTCAGTTCTCCTACCTATAGCACTTAGCAGCGAGAGAGGAAGCTGGACTCTGACCCAATTACCAGCAGTTCATTTTGCAAATACCAGCATTTAACTACCACCAATCGTGCCCCAGGCACTGGGGATACAAAGAGTAAAAAGGGTCCCAGTCCTTGCCCTCACAACAGCTTTCAGTCATGGAATTAACTGAGTAATCACACATATGAATATAAAACCCCAGCCAGTCCCAAGCTCTATGAGCGGGGGGTGGTCTGGGGTACTATAACATCATCAAGCAGAGGTCATCTGATATGGACAGGGATGACTTAGAAGTGTCCCTGTGTTGAGATGTGAAGGGTGAGTATCTGTAAACTAGAGGGAGAAGTGTGGCTGTTGAGGCAGAGGGAAGGGTGTGTTCAAGGCCCTGTGCCCAAAACTCCCAGATGGCAGGGATGGCTGGCAGGCGCTAGTGGCTCCGGATTCCTGCCTCGGTCTCCCAGTTCGGGACACCTCCCACTCCTTCCTTCAGACCAGTCCTTCCTTTCCCTATATTCTCCCCGAGGCCTGTCCTCTCTAGAAAAGCCATCGACTGCTGCAGCCCACTGCCTGGTTCTTAAGCAGCTCTCTCCAAGCACATTTTCTTTCTTCTTTTTTTTTTAAGATTTCATTTATTTATTTGACAGAGATCACACGTAGGCAGAGAGCCAGGCTTTAACCCACTGAGCCACCCAGGCGCCCCTCCAAGCACATTTTCAAGTCTTTACAGGGGTTTAGTTGTTTTAGAAAGTAGGTACTTAAAAAAATATAAAGGGCGGGTGCCTGGGTGGCTTAGTTGCTTGAGCATCTGCCTTTGGCTCAGGTCATGATCCCAGGGTCCTAGATTGAGTCCTGCATGGCAGCTGGGGGTGAGGTCCTTGCTCGGCGGGAGTCTGCTTCTCCCTCTGCCCCCTCCCTTGCTAGTGTGTGCGTGCTCTCTCTCTCTCTCTCTCACAAATAAATAAATAAAATATTTTAAAAATATCTATATAAGGGCACCTGAGTGGCTCAGCTGCTTGAGCATCCAACTCCTGATGTTGGGTCAAGTCTTGATCTCACAGTCGTGAGTTCAAGCTCCATGCCGGGCATAGAGCCTACTTTAAAACACACACACACACACACCCTAATTTCTCTCTCATACAGGGGCACCTGGGTGGCTCAGTGGGTTGAGCCTCTGCCTTCAGCTCAGGTCATGGTCTCAGGGTCCTGAGATCGAGCCCCGCATCGGGCTCTCTGCTCGGTGGGGAGCCTTCTTCTTCCTCCCCCTCTGCCTGCCTCTCTGCCTGCCTGTGATCTCTCTCTCTGTTAAATAAACAAATAAAATCTTTAAAAAAGAATTTCTTGTTCATACATATATTATTTGACTTCTAAAACTATTGCTTATAGTTCATAGTCACTAGACTTAAAACAGAATTTGAGGCCGGGGAAAGAGAGCTGCCTCTGTACTTTCTGCAGAACAGAGTTCTTTAAACTGCGTTGTGACCTATTAGTGACTGCAGAAATCAATTTAGAAGACTGCAAACCAATTTTTTTTTTTAATTTATTTGAGAGAGAGAGAGAGACAATGAGAGCATGAGAAGGGAGAGATCAGAGGGAGAAGCAGACTTTCCGCTGAGCAGGGAGCCCGATGTGGGACTTGATCCCAGGACTCCAGGATCATGACCTGAGCCGAAGCCAGCCGCTCAACCAGCTGAGCCACCCAGGTGCCCCTGCACACCAATTTTTTTAAGGAGGCTCCAAGCTCAACATGGGGCTTGAACTCATGACTCTGAGATCAAGAGTTGAGTGCTCCACCGACTGAGCCAGCCAAGCGCCCCTCTGCATTTCTTTTTTTTTTTTTAATGAAAAAGAACAAGACAGACACTTCAGAGAGCATTTAATAGAGGCAAGGATTATTTCAAGTATTTTTTAACTTTTGTGTATGGGGTTGGGATGTAAAATGTATTCCTAACTGGCAGCTGCAGTAAAGAAAAACCGAGAAGCTCTACCAGAGAATCAGACAAGCAGGCTGTTGACAGTATGTACAGTATGATCCTTTTTAAATAGTAAAATCCTCTTTATCTAGTGTACATATATGGGGCGCCTGGGTGGCTCAGTGGGTTCAGCCTCTGCCTTCGGCTCAGGTCATGATCTCAGGGTCCTGGGATCGAGCCCCACGTCGGGCTCTCTGCTCAGCAGGGAGCCTGCTTCCCCCTCTCTCTCTGCCTGCCTCTCTGCCTACTTGTGATCTCTGTCTGTCAAATAAATAAATAAAATCTTTTAAAAAATGTACATATTTATGCACATACCAAAAAAAATGTGCATATATATTGCCTTTTGATGGCAGGCTGGCAGATTCGTTCCGTTTTCTATAAGGCGTCTACCATGTTTTTATAAGCAAAAATGGCACCATTAGGAAAAGTCAGATTTCCCACCTTCCTTGAGCTCTTTCCCCTTCCTGTCCTGCTCCCTTACCAAGTGCGTCCTCCTCCTCCTCTTCCTCCTCCCCGGAGCCGTGCAGGTGCTGCTGCAGGTGCTGAGTGACATGCTCGCAGAACTCCTCCATGGCTGAGCACACAAAGGAGCAGGACCCCCACTCACACTGGAGTCCCAGGTTCTCCTTCCGGGGAACTTTCGCCGGGGGCGGCATGGCCTTCACCCTAGAAGAGGAAGAGATCCACAGCTACAAGGATTCCACCAAGTGCTGCTGGGGGCAAACGGGTGCACAGCCTGCCAAGAACCGGCAGGCGTTTCTCCCATAACCCGCAAGGAACAGCTACTGCGGCTCGGTTCTTCGAGCCCCTGGAAGCCGCCTGGCGTGCCTGTAAAGGGAAAACACACGCTAACATCACAGAGCAGGTGCCAGGCACTGAGCTAAGAACTTCAACAGCCGATTTCTCATGAAGCTTCAGAGCGACGGGCTGAGAAGGAATTAATTATTCCAACGAAACGCAGAACACTGTGCACAAGTTCAAAGAGATGGCTCCGGGCAAGGAACAGACTTCAAATCCACACTGCTGTGTCCACCACCTATTAGCTGTGTGGAGGTGGCCAAGTAACTTCACCCTCCGAATCCCGAAATCCCAGCTTCGAAATGGGGATAACAAAACCCTTTGTTTTTCATTTCACACTTACTATATAGGTCAACACATTACATGATGTCACTGAATTACCAACACCACCCAATGAGGGAAGTACTATTTTTAACTTCACTTACAGGTAAGAACTTCAGGTTCGGAGAGGTTAACTGGTTTGCTCAAGGCCACACACTAGTGGGGCGGTAGGGTCAGGTCAGGCTGACTCCAAAGTCCGTATTCTTTCTAACCCACACAGCTTGTGGATGAGCCCCAAAGCTCTTTATCTCTTACTGCATCTGTCCTAAGTCCCCGCCAGAATTTTAAACCACCATTCAATCTGCCTTTGCCTAACCTATCCAGCAGATACTGAGCACTCCCCTAACATGCTCAGAACTAAAACGTCCAGGTGACCCTGAACAACAGACACGTGAACTGGGCAGATCCACTTATATGCGGAGTTCTGCAATACTTTTAGAATACATTGGAAAACTTTCTGGAGGTTTGCAACAATCTGAAAAAATTCCCAGACGAGTTGGGTAGTCTAGATATATCTGAAGAATTAAGAAAAATTTAGGTATGTCATGAATACATAAATACTAGTCTATTTTAGAATACAAGTCTGTTTTACTATTTACTATCTATTATTTATTATTTAATACCATAAAATATACCCAAATTTATTATAAAAAGTTAAAATTTATTGTTCACCTGGCTGGCTCAGTCGGTGAAGCATGTAACTCTTGATCTTGGGGTCATGAGTTCAAGCCCCACACTGGGTGTGTATTACTTAAATTTTAAAAAGTTAAAATTTATCAAAGCTTACACACACACAGACAGTACATTATCTTTTCATTTATGTCTAGTGTTAGTAATATGTGCAACACCTGCAGTGTTTTGTTTCATATAAGACAATATTGATGTAGGTTCTGACAGACGATTCACTTTATAAAGAGGCCACATAAAACTAACAGTATCAATAAATACAGTCCAGTACTATAAACCTATGTTCTCTTCCTTATGATTTTAATAACAGGAGGAAAAGTAGGGAAAGCCTTCCTAAGTCAGACATAACATCCCAAACCTCCTCTCTTTCCTGCCTACAGGATCAAGTCCATTGAGAACTACACGCAAGGCTCTTCTCCAACTGGCCTCAACTTACTTCTCCAGAAACTGAGAAAGGACACTATCATGACTGAGGGCCTACCATGAGTCAGCCCCTTCCTTTTTTTTTTTTTTTTTTTTAAATGAAGACTCTATTTATTTGACAGAGAGAGATCACAAGCAGGCAGAGAGGCAGGCAGAGAGAGACGGGGGGACGCAGGGCTCAATTCCAGGACCCTGAGATCATGACCTGAGCCGAAGGCAGAGGCTCAACCCCCTGAGCCACCCAGGCCCCCCTTAAACTTCATTTCATTTGATGTAAGAGCATCCTGACTCTTATCCAAAGATCATGCACTTCCTCATCGACACCATGCTGCTGCTCTGGCTTCCTCTCCCGTTCGTTCATTCCTCTCTTTGATCCAACCATCTTTGTCCCTAAACACATTACATTCTCCCCAAACTCTGCCTGAGAAACTTCCACCTACCCTCAAGCCCAGTGTCCCTTCCTGGGTGAGTCCTTTCCAATTTATCCCGGTAAAACTGGAAAATCCAGCTGCTGTCCCTGCAGCACTGTGTACTGCTTTGTTACAGCGCTGTTACAATGGAATGGAACATCTGTCTCCCCCAGACTAGGGGCCTCTCAGGACAGGGACCTCACCCCTTCCCTTCCCTTGCCCAGCATTAGCCCAGAGCTCTGTACTCTTCAGACAATGTCAGGATCTGATCATATTCCAGGAAGCCTTCCTAAATTACTTGCCCCTAGGATTACTCCTGTCTCTTGGTGCTATGGCTGTCATAGCTAACACCAGAAAATCTCAACCCGATTTGTATGCTGCCCATGGTCATTTGATGTGTTCTATTCTCATTCACACAAATGGGACAGTATTAGCTGCTTTGGAGCAGGAACCACACCACGCCCATCTGTGTCCCTATACTATGTCCAGCACAGTGCTGAGCACAGATACTGTAAACATATACCTGTTGTCGGACTGGGTAAGGCCCAGCAGGTATCTAGGCATCTAGATATCTAGAATGACTTGAAAATTAGGCAAAGCTCCCTGAATCCCTCTTTCGCTGTCCCCCAGCGTTCTTTACTTTCTCTCCTTGTGCCCTGCTTGTCTCCACCCTGGGGAGCTGTGGGACAGTGACTATCTGGACACCATTCCTTCTTCTGTAGGCAAGGAATACAGGGAGGCACCCTGTATACTGGAGAGGGCATTGGACCAACTGTCAGAAAGCCTAGGTTCAAGTTTCCTGTCTCAATTACTTTACTCTGTCTCAAAAAATATAACATTAAGTATGTACAGTACACAAAGCACTGTTCTAAGTGTCCTGTGTGTATAAAAACTCAATACAACAACCCACCTACTAAGGTATTATTCTCCCACTCCACAAATGAGATAAGGGGGCCCTGATAGGTTAAGTAATTTACCCAAGGCCACAAAGCTAGTGATGGAGACAGAATTCAAAGCCAGGGAGTTTGGCTCCGTTCTCCTCCTACACCCGCCATCTTATCTCTCCTTGTCTGATTCCTTCCTTCCCCCATAGACCTTGTATCCGTATATATAATACCCCAAACATGTTTTATTAAGTAGTTATTCTGCCAGCTTTCCCGAATAAACTGTGAGCTCCTAGAAAGTCTGGCCTGTGCCCCATTCAGTTCTACCTTCAGGACCAGCACACCCTCATACAAGCTCTTTTAATGTTTAAGTGAACCTATAACTTATTACTTTACTTTTTTGATAAATAACCTAACTTCCTCGAACCTGTTTTTTTTTAATGTAAAATCACAACTAGTGATAGACTGAACTAATATCACAACTAATACTAATATCACATCTAGTGACAGACTGAACAAACCTGGTTAGAAACCACCAACATTTACTAGCTGTGTCACCTCCTTCAAGTTACTTAAACCTCAGTTTCCCATAAAGCAGGGGAATCATTAAGCCTGTCCCACTGAATTGATTTATGGACTAAATAATGTATATTAAAATGCTTAGCATAACATCCCGCCAGAACTCAACAAGTGTTAGCTGTTTGTATCCTTGCTTCTGAGGGTGAGATGATCTAAGCACAATTCTACAAAAAGGTCAACAAAAGGACCACCGGAGAAATCCCTAACACTCTTCATCTGGAATCACAGTAAGAAGAAATCAGCAAATACTTACGGGTATATATTTTAACGCAAGGCACCGACAGATAACCCTGAACGATATTCAAGAAAAGGAGAGACCTATGTCCTCAACCTCCTAAGGACTCACAATCTGGCCGAAGAGATAACTCTGACGTATGAAGACAACCGCCAAAACAAAGCGTCGATGGAGGAAGCCAGGACAGAAAAAAATCCCAGTGCAGGAGCGAAGCAGGGAAGACTTGCCCTAAGCGGCGGGGCCCGGGCCCCTGAAACACCGGTCGAATTCGGAGAAAAGGAGACAGTCCCGGCTGGTAAAACCTCTCCCTCGCAGCCTCGCAGGCTTCCCGGAGTCCTTCTCCCACTAAGGCATGGCGGTAACCATGTCTCAGAAGCAGTGAAGCCCCAGACGAGGGAACTGGGAGATACGAGTCGGGGTTAGGGGTCGGGGGCACTGCAGGCGCCGGGCAGACCGACGTGGCCAAGCTGCCAGAAGAAGCCTCGCGGAGGTGACTAAAGAGCCTGGCCCCGGGAGCCTGCTCAGAGAGCACCCCGATGCTGCCCCGGGAAAACCGCAGCCCAGCTTACCGTCCCTCCACTGCCGGCTCTCTCCAGCTCTTCCCACCTCGGACCATCTCCGGAAGGGCGCTTGAGCGACGGCCAGCGAGAGCCAATCGCCGCTCTCAAATCCCTCTAACAGCCAATGGCCGCTGCGACTGACGGAAACCGTGCGCGACCAAAATACGGAAGGGGTGGGAGTGAGGACCCGCGGGCTGCGGGGAAGGTAGCTTTGCTGGCGCGGCTGGGTTCCAGACGCGGCGCGGACTGGGAATCCCAAAGTCCCGAATCCGCCCAACTGCGCAGACTCCGCGCTGGCATCCACTGGGCCTGCGCGGGGCTCGAGCTGAGCGCCAAGTGCGGCCTCTTCCTCGCGTAGCTTACTGCGTTAGCTGCGGGCGAGCGCAGGGAAGAGGAGCGGGAGGCGGTGGCAGCTGCGCGCAGGGCTGAGTGCACCGAGCTGTCAGCCCCTCTCGACCCAAACTGAAGTTCTACCTCTACCCTCACCCTCTTAATCTGATTTCTTAAATATCGGTATTCCGAGGTGCCATCTTTTCCCTCCACCACCTCTCCTCTTCCGAGACTCAGTGAACAGCCGCGTTATCTATCCACTCCTTCAAACCAGAAACCCAGCAGTCCTCCCTGATTCCTCCCTCATCCGTTACCTACCATCCTCCGCCCAAGTCCTGTGAATTTTAACTTCTTAAACACGGGAGCTCTCAAATTCACCCCCCACCCTTCACCGTCCCCTCGCTAGTCTATTAACGACGCCCAGCCCCATGTCTACACTACCTGGTTCCATCACGTGCACTCTCCCTTCCCTACAAGACCTTCCCCACGAAGAAATTCTGATTAAACCACGACCCTGCTTTCAACACTTCAAGGCCTTCTGTGGCCCGGAGGCAAAAACCCCAAACCATACTGAGGCTTTCTAGACCCTTCGATATCTGAGTCCTGCATACTGCAACCGTGTCTTTCGTCCTGGTCCTCACCTTCTGCTCTCCAGCCCAGTTTCTTGCGGTTTCTCGACCACACCTAGCCGCCTTTTACCTTTCCTGCCTTGTACTTGCTGTTTCCTCTGCCTGGTGCCATCTTCCCCCTTCTTCCCCTCTGACATGTATCTGACTCCTACTCATTCTTCTGGTCTCCGTGAAGATGCTTCTTTTCCCAAGTCTTCCAGTAGGGGAGGGCAGGGGTTGTATGTGCTCTTCACGCACGTGACTCCATCACTTAGCCTAGCAGCTCAAACATTAAGGGTTCGAGACATATTTGTTAAATAATGTACCTTAGTAAAGTTCATTGGGGTTGAGATTTATTTTGTTACATTTTTCTGTATTTTTCTAACCTAAAAATAAGCCTATATGATTCATATAATCAGAAAACACATTAAATGTTCAATATAAATGAATGACACTATTAAAAATGACAAAGTCAGAGTAAAATCAGAAATTTGTGCATGAAGTTTGTTACTAACGGTGGACTATGGCGTTGTCCCTATTTTAAAATCGGGTTTTTAAAAAAATATAATTCTGAAGTAATAAAAATATAGTTTATCAACTTCATTCCTTCAAAAGCACAGTCATAGTAATACACAAAATGCCAACCTTCTTTTAATTCAGATTTACACCACTGAAGATGGTTTTTAGCTTTAATTTAGCAATTTCATGAAGAAAAATTCATTCACAGAGCTATGTAGATTCAAAACAATTTTTACAGCGCAAAAATTTCAGGATAGCTCTGGGATCCACACATGACTCCAGAATTTTAGACCACATCTTGCTGTCGAGCATTATTTACTTCCATCTCAATCTGCTTCTCTTGAAAACAAGCTACAATTTTGGTTGGAAAATTCAGGCATATCCTGAGATTTGTTCTTTATTCTCAGTAAATAAGCTACTTCTTAGATCAAGGGAAACAGATTGATAAATCTCTGAGTTTTCTTGACCTAGAGTTGAACATATCACTATATCCAAAGTAACCAAACATCCATACTCTGCCACTCTTACTAAATATGCTATATTCGGGGGGCGCCTGGGTGGCTCAGTGGGTTAATCCTCGGCCTTCAGCTCGGGTCATGATCTCAGGGTCCTGGGATAGAGCCCCGCATCGGCTCTCTGCTCAGCGGGGAGCCTGCTTTCCCCTCCCTCTCTGCCTACTTGTGATCTTTCTGTCAAATAAATAAATAAAATCTTTAAAAAAAATACTATATTCGGGGGGCGAGGTGGTTAAGTGTCTGCATTGGGCTCAGAGCAAGTTCTAGGACTGAGCCCCCTCTCATGCTCCCTGCTCAACTGGGAGTCTGCTTCTCCCTCTGCCCCTCACTCTGCTGGTGCACGCTCTCTCTCTCTCTCTCTCTCTTTTTCAAATTAAATAAATAAATAAATAAAATCCTATATTCGGTGACTAGTATGGATGGGACATGGGAAAGATTGACAGTTCCATGCTGCATACCCAAAGGCATGTGCCCTAAACCCCCTGTGATGTAAGTCAGTTAGAATGGTGAGGCTGGAGGTGACCTGAATGATTATCTAGGTCACTCTTCATTTTAGGGATGAGGAAGTAGAGGTCCAGAAAGGAGGAGTGGTCTGTCCAAGGTCACTTGGTGTGTCTGTGGCACACTCGGGCTTTCTGTCCCAGGTCCAGGGCTCTGTCTGACATCCTGCAGCAGCTTACCTGATTCAAATCCTGGGTAAGGTCCCACAGAACGGGAACCAGGGGTGTAGAATTTGCTAGCAGCCAGAACTCCCTGAAGCTTGGCCATATTTAGGAATGAAAGACTTTTCAGTATGATGAAACCTTTATAAGACTTCCCCCTCCCAATCTGTCTCTTGTGAGGCAACAGTTAGCACTTATTCAGCATTGACCATATGCCAGCAGAATAGTAAGCACTTCATGCATTTACTTCTCAGCCACAACCAAGTCATAGCTACTATCACAGTTCCCATTTTACAGATGAAAAAACTGAGGCACTCTGTGGTAACGTAACTTGCCCGAGGCCACACGGGTAATTAGAAGAGCTGAGACTCAAATCTAGGCCATCTAGATCCAGAATCCATGCTTAGGATCCTATCATATCCTGGAAGGAGCAGCCTATTCAAGAAAGGGGAATGAAGATGCCTGTACGAGTTGATTGACTTTTTTCTCTGATTGATGTTTTTTGCTATGACTTCACCCTTCAAAGACTCGTTCTCCCATCGTCTCTCCACGCATCCCTTCTTCCCTGCATGAACTTCTTAGCAGACCCAACATGTGTGTCATCTACCCCACCACACTATCTGGGCCCCCCGTCTCTGATCTTCCCACCCTACCAATGCCACAGCCTAGCTGCTCACTGACCTTTCAAAGGAGAACCAGATTATAAACTCCAATTTGACTTTAATTTAATAAATTAAATTCCAAGCCATCACACAGCAATGGACATCATCATCTCCCAACACACAGAGGTGTAGCCCTGCTCTTGTGCCATCATCATCACAGTCTTTAATGAAGCCCCTGAAGCCATTTCTCTGGGGAAGGCTTCCACCCAGCTCCTGGCTCCCTCCTTCCTACAGAGCCACTGCTCACGGAGAAGGCATCAAGTACAAAAACAGTAATAAAGGGGAGGGAGGGATGAGGAGCAGGAGGGGAGGCAGGGAGGTGGGGAGTACCTGCCCCCCTTCCGGGGCACCGGCCCGGCTTTCTGTGAGCTGCCAATGTCCTCAGAGGCAGACACTGGTGCTGGTCGGAGTGGGGACCTGAGGGAGACATGGGAGTCCTGTCCCAAAGGGAATTAACTGCCTACCCTCCTGGGACAGGAAAGAAGGGTCACCTGGGAGAGATGCCCTCTCTGATCTGTTCGCTGAGGGTCCTGGA
The DNA here is from genome assembly GCF_002288905.1 of Enhydra lutris kenyoni. Taxonomy (NCBI): domain Eukaryota; kingdom Metazoa; phylum Chordata; class Mammalia; order Carnivora; family Mustelidae; genus Enhydra; species Enhydra lutris. The sequence goes on from NW_019154118.1 coordinate 15,216,507, forward strand.
CCACACATATAAATAGAAAAGAGAATAAATAGGGGAGGAAGGACCAGCTGAGGAGCTGAGCACCCTGGGGCTCCTCTGAGGGGCCAATGTCAACAGCAGGCAACCAGTTCTGAGGAATGCCCACATGTGCCGGGACAGAGCCCTCCTCTCACTCCCAGCCACCCACTCCCTCTTCTGCATCCTCAGCAACGGGTGCCCGCCTGTCTCATGCTTCCCGTTGCAAGTACCCTTCCAACTGGCCCCACAGCCCAGGGTGCACAGGGCTTCCTGGAACCCAGAGGGCTTCCCTGGCCCAGGCTGTTGGGAATCCAGGAAGGGGAATGGAAGAGGATGTGGGGGGTGGGCTGAGAGGACTCCTGCCCTCTCCTAGCTCAGGAGGTGAGAAGGGCCCTCAGAGCTGGGGGCTGGGATTGCCATTGGCCTTGGGTTTGGATTTGAAGGAAAAGCGCTTGATAAGGCGGCGAGAAAAGCTGCCAGCCTTCTTTCGGACACTGGGTGTGGCCGTGGTGTTGGAGAGGTCGTCGTGTGATTGGCTCAGACCAGCTTCCTTCTGGCGAGGCCTCCGGCGGAAGATAAGCTTCGTGCCACTGCGCAGGAAACTCACTGTGGGGGAAGAGGGGAGGCTGAGGCAGAGAGAGGGGCACAGCTTGCATGGGGTGAGGTGGGGAGCAGAGAAAGGACCAAGCGCTCAGGGGTTGAAGATACAGAAGCAGTTCCTCTGTCTGAAAGCCAGGCTTCCTTACGAAAGAAAGTAGAGACAAAATATGCCTTCTATCTTTCCTAAGGAGAAAAATGGAGGTGCTTATGGGATTCCTGTGTGTACTCCTGGCTACTGCCACTGAGCACTAGACTGACAACTGGGCCTCTACTATGGGAAGACAAAGGCTGAGCACAGGGTACTCCTAAAAGCCCATAAAGTCATGGAAGGACAAGGTAGGCACGGACTCGTCAACCAAATTTCAGGATGTAAGCAGGAAGTGGGGCAGCTGGAAAACCTCAGGGAGGTAAATTCAGAACCAACATAATGAGAAAAGTGCTTACACAGCGGGCTTTGGACTTAGGAATCTCATTATCCCAAGAAGTGATGAAGGCTTAAGTCACAGTTAAATACATTTGTGGTTCACAGACTCATTGGCAGAGGTATAAAAATGTGGGGGGCAAGCCCCTCATCCTTAGAAGTGAGGAAAGCACCACGCCTATCCCTGGGCCAGCCATGTGGCTGCTGGAAGGACATTCCTAGAGTTGATCCCAGGGTAGGATTCCTTATACTCATAAGGAAGAGAGTACAGAATGGAAGGCGGGGGGAGGAAAAAAAGAAAGACCATAGGAAAGCACATAAGTGCTTAGACCCAAGAAGAAAAGTGTAGGTAAAGGGAAAGACTCCGGCATCCCTTGCTGTCACTGGCACCTGTCAGATCCAGGCCAGGAGCCTAGGCAGCAAGTTCTCCTTCTCTACTCTGGCTTGGCTGAAACAGGCTGGGAACTCTGGGGATCCCTTAGCAGAGGAAGGAGAAGGCAAAACTGGGTTGAGAATCCCATTCCCCTAGGTGTCCAGTAGGACCCAGGTCCTGACACTGGGCATAAAAGAAAGGGAGGGGGTGCTGCCAATGTCTCCCCACCTTTGTGATCCTTGAGGCTGCGGGTCTCCAGCGCACCGGTAGACCCTGTTTCCGACTCAACGTCATCCACAGATGGCCTCTCAGAAATGTCCGAACGTGTTGTCTCATCTGCTTCCTGGACGCTGGTGGGGCTGGAGAGGGCATCGAGGGGTCCTGGGGACGTGGCTGGTGGGTCTGAGGGCGGGGAGGAGGGACCCCCACTGGTTCCTGCGTCCTCCCGCATGGAGGCGTCCAGGGATGCCGCATAGCCCAGAGATAGTGCCAACTCGTCCTGAGCAATGGGCACCTGGCAGGAGCGACATGTTTTAATGGGCAGGAGTGACCCATCAGGGCTTTCTCCCTATCCCAGCTCCTCTCCTCAGAGCCATGTTACCTTGGAAACGCCAGAGATGATAAGAGTGCTACGCTTGGTGGGTGTCTTTTTGGCTGCCCGCCCGCTGGGCTCAGTGAGCTGACGAATCGCTGTCTCTGCGACAGGGTCCAAGCCGTTGGAAAGGTGGCTCTCCCCTGCTGGGGGGTACAGAGGCTGGATAACCTGACTGCTCCCTGGCTCCTGGGTCCCACACAAAATGGCTTCTTGACTCTGGGGCCCCCATGCCCGCCGACACTCACACCTCCCGATCCCCCACTCACGGCTGCTGCTGTGGGAGGTGCTGCTGGGGCCGCTGCTCTCACTCAGCACAGTTGTCGTCTTCTCAGTCACCTCCACCTTGGACGGGGAGCGGGAGGGGGAGTCTGGTGGGTGGGGGAGGGTCAGTGAGCTGGGAGGTGCCTTAAAGTGGCCCCCACCCCCTACTGTATTGAGATGCAGGCTTTGGCTGACTCAGAGGGCAGGGGTGACTAAGGGACAGTTAATCACACAGGTGATTAATAAGATGCCAGAGGGGCAAAAAGACACCATGGGAACCAATGGGAGTGCGGGGAAGGGTCGTGGGGCCCACCCAGGGCGTGGGGAGATGCCATGAAGATGCCTGGGGGCAGGGGGAGCCCCGTGGTGCCCCCAGAAATGGGAAGAATGTCATGGAGGGCCCCCAGGAGTGAGACAAGTATCACAGAGGTCACTGGGCTAGTTGGCAGATCCCAAAGGTGCTAGAAGGTTGAGGGTGGAGGGAGGGACAACTAGGTGCCTGGGTCTGGGGAAAGGGCTGGCAGGAGACCTGTGAAAAGACAGCAGGGAACAGGGGAGACAGAAGGGCAAGGGTCCTGCAGGAGGGCCCGGCAGACCCAGGATCCCAGGATGGTTGGCGGGAGAGGAACAGTGGGGGAAAAGGAAGGATGTAAGGGGAGGTCTGAGAGACAAAGATGATGAGGAAGTTGTGGCTGGAAAACAGGAGGAGCTGGAATTAGGGCTTCCCTTGCCCTTCCCTGCCCCACACGGGTCTGCAGCCAGGGGACCCTGGCTTGAACTGGGCTCCCTTCTCTTTACCTAGTTTCCCTTCTACACGGGGCCGGGACTGGACGGTGGTAACTGTGGTCACAATGGTGCCATCAGGCATGATGGTCCGGTCTAGCTCGATCTTCTTGGTGGGTGTGATGCTGGGGCGTGGCGTGGAGGGAGTTGGAGTGCCCAGGTTCTGGGGGGAGCCCTCCTCATACTGAAGCTGCCCAGAAGGGGAAGAGCAAAGAGGCGGAGCTCAAAGACTGCCCTTCCCCAGTCCCCGGTGTCCTCCCGTCAACCCCCCTGGGTTCAGCTTCTCACCTCTACTGCCATGGTGGCCACAGGTCCCAGGGCTTTTCCCGGCCCAGGGGTGAGTGGGCAGACCTGTCTTCGGGACAGAGGTCTGGAAGGGGGGCCCACAGACAGTGTGATCTGGCCCAAGATTTCAGCTGGGGAAAGGGACAGCATTGTGAGCTGGGCCCATGACCAGGCCCCACTTAGCACCCAGCAGAGGGGCTCCTCCCTGCCCCATACTCACAGTCTCCGCAGCTTCCGCTCTTCAGCACTTTGAGGCTCAGCTCCCGGCTCTGGGGGCCCAGATCCCTGTGGCCAAGGGGAGGTGAGGTAGGGAGGGTGACGATTAGCAAACCAAACCCACCCTCGAACTGATCACAGGCCAGAGGCAAAGAGGGGTGTACATAAACAAGCAGGAACAAGGGTTCCAATTGGATTAACTCCTGCTCTCCAAAAATATTCTCTCTTCCAGGGGCACCTGGCCAGCTGAGTTGTGGAAGAGCACGTGACTCCTGATGTCAGGGTCATGAGATGGAGCCCCACATTGGGTGGAGAGATCACTTAAATCAATGAAATTTTTTTAAAAATGGAACAAAAAAACACCCTCTCTTACCAAGGGAATAGGACAGGGTTCTGCGCAGTATGCTGGGCATGGATCCTCCCTGGTCTTGCCCTCCCTGTCTATCTCTCTATGTCAAACCACCCCCTTCCCTTTGCTCAGGCTGTTTCCTCTGCCAAAAACACTTTTCTGTCACACTCTATTGAAATCCTATTCTTGCTGGAAGGTGTGGTTTAAATGCCACCTCCTCCACGAAGCCTACTCTGATCTTTATTACCCCCCTGTGGGAATTAATCTCCCCCACTTAAGCATGCCCAGGGCAAATCTTGACTGGAGCCCTTATCCCATCTTCTTTATGTACATCTGTCTCTGCCTGGAGCCTGCAATCAACTTGGTCATGTCTGTATCCCCAGGACCTAGGCCAGGGCCTGGCATACAACTGGGGCTCACACAAGAGTGTACTGACAGCAGAGCTGATTCATGCCAGAGCTATGCTGGAAGGGTTTGATCCTCAGTCTGCCCATGAGAGCAGGGGTGGGGGTGGAGGAGTCACTCCTTACAGGGCCAGGTCCTCGGTCCACTCCACCTCGGGACCAGCGCTCACGGGCTTGGTCCACTTCTGTTGCACTGGGTTGTCGAGCTCAGCTACACAGCACAGTTCCCCAGTGCCTGGGAGGAACCAGAAATTAGACGATGCTCAGATCAAAGACAGGAAGCCACTGAGGAATAATGAAGCCACACCCTTGGCAGAAGGACAGGGAGCACCTGCACCCATAGTCTTAGCAGTCCCCCAGCTGCTTCTGGCTCTTACCTTCCAACTCACTTCCCAGGTGAGATGCTCGAAGCTGCCGTAGGAATAACCGTGTAGGTCTGGAGATGGCAGGCTGTGCCTGGGGCACCGTGGGTGGCTTCTCACTGGGCACCTAAGAGCAGAAGGAGATAAAAAGAACAGGAATCCCAACAGAGCACACTGGGGACATTCCGCTTACAAACGATTTGCTTTGAGGACCTACTTACCGAGCCTCCAGGCACAGAGCAAGCCCTGAGGTTGACCATCATGGCCGGCTGGGTGCTGACAATGGCGTCCTCAATCAATTCTTCAATCGTGGAGAGCTCCACCTGCTCCTCGCCTCTCTGCATGGTGAAGAGAACAAAGAGATGGGGCCCCCAGCTCTGCATAGCCTCCCTGCTCTGCCTCTTCCGCCCCAGCCTGCCCCCTTACCTCCCTGGCCTGCAGCTTGGGAAGCACCGTCAGGCTGAGGTCTGGGCGATCAGTAAAGGCCCAGGACACGAGCAGCCCCTCGTCAGGGATTTCCTCCAGGCTGACTTCCAACTGCGGGGGAGGGACAAAGGGGTGGGTTGACTTGCCTCATGCCTCCAACTGACTCCCTACTCCCCAGGACCCTCCCTTCCCTGATTCTGTCCCAGAGAGGAACCCAAATGCAAGGATGAGGCCTTGAACCACCCCCTACCCAACTCGGTTTCCCACATCCCCCTCCACCTGTGTTGGTGGCAGTGTCAGAGTGACGTGGTAGGTCTCCATGGAGACGGCAGCGGGGGACTGCTGGGTCACAGAGACTGGGAACATCACCTCCTCAGCAGAGAGCTGGCAATGCAGCACCTGAGACCAGCAAGGCACGGAGGCAACGAGGGTCAGGTGTGATGGGAGGACGGGGGCTCAACCCTGCTTCGCTCTGCCCTATACAGAGCCCACCCCACCTGCTTTTCCTTGGGACTTCGCTTCTTTGGGGTCACAAGCCCATAAAAGAATTAAATAAAACCCAAAGACTCCCCGTCCAGAAAAATGCAGATACATACACATGTGCCCCATTTCGCATGTAATTTGAATGCGGCTCTCAGACCTCCCGAACCCAGTCCTTGGATGCCACAGGCATTCAGAGACTCCCAAGTCAAGAGCCCTCAGATTAAAAGGAACTCTTGAGATCAGCCCCCCTCAGGCCCTGTGGAAGGCAGTGCCCCCGCAAAACCTTACCATGGTGCGGTCCGATTGGTCTATGCAGGTCACATGACTAATGCTGGCTCTGGGTGGGACCTGGGGCACCTCCTCAAAGGCGATTTGGATGGAACTCTGACGGAGTAATGTGGACATAGGCTCAGGTCTCTGGAGCTGCCCCCCACAGGGCAGTTATTGGCTGGGCCCTGGCACTGCGGAGGCTGCAGGCTGGCTGCTGGCCCCACCTTGGCTCAGGGCTTTAGGACAAGAAGTGTTCCCCTAGAACCACACCCCTCTGGGGCCTGCAGTTACTAGGGAGAGCCGTGGAGCTAGACCACCTCAAAGATCAGGTCACCTTGAGAAGAAGACCCTAGATTTCTCCTGGAATTATCAGGAGCCTCCCTCTTCTCCCCTCACCTTCTTCTTCATCCCCCAACCTACCCCCAAAGAAAGGTGTGCATAGAAAAAAATAGTAATAAAGGTTTTGGTTGGTACATACATATAACTGGGGAGAGAGGGACACGGCTGAGCTAAGGGTAAAGGAAGCAAGGCCACTTGAATCAAGACAAGAGTTGAAGAAATGAGGCTAAGGCTTCTTCCAGATAAATAGGATGCGGAGACTCAAGGGTATGACCCTATCCATATTGTTGGGGTTGAAGACTAGCTCAGCACGGCCTTGGGGAACTTTCCCAGAGGGACTGGGAAGAAAAGCAAGCTCAGAGGGCTCAAGGGTCCGGGACCGAGCTAATTCCTCAAGGCAAACAGCAGGGTGGTATTAGGCAGCGGAAAGCTGCTTAGCTTAGGTCTTGAAAGAGCTTCCTAATTCTTACACAGCAATGGAAACAGCCTACTGAAGCACCATCCAGAGAGCAGGATGGGAAGAAGAATTGAAGAGGGGGCACAAATTGAGCTGGCTGCCCTTCCTCGGGTCTTGGGATGGGAGGAAACAAATTCACGGGACTCATGAGCCTGGCAAATCAGGGAATACCAACTTCTCTGTTCCTGTCGCTGCCTTGTTTGAAGGCCAGGCCCAGGGAGATGGGGAGATGGATGCTTGGAACCCCAATCTCCCCACCCCCTGCAAGGGAGGCCAATGTCCAGCTGAGTCAGCTGTCCCGAGGAGCCACTCCTGACCTAGGGACAAGGTACAGGAAAAACTGGGCAGAGGGATGAGTTCAAGATGTGGACTAACAGACGCCCGTCTGGCTTTCTGCTGGCTAGCTGGACAGAGGAGACCGGGCAACTTCTTGTGTGGCCACTTTTGCTTCCAGGCATCTGGGGAGCTAGCAAAGCCCTAGTGGGAGCTGGAGCTAGAGAACCCTCTGGGCAGGAGGCTGATAGACAGTGAGGGCGAAGAGAGATCACTGCGCCAGGATGGGAGAGGGCCCCATGACAGGGAGGCCTCTACCTCCCACCCTACCTCAGTCTTATGACCACGCTTCCTGCCCTACTTCCTGGGAGACCAGATGCCCATGGTGCAATGGGAGGAAGTAGGTTGGGCTGGTTTGTGACTGACCCTCAAGGGGCAGCTCCAGGCTCATCCACTGAGAAGGGCACAGATCTGCTCTCCACTTTAACACCTTTTCCTCAATATATATGCTGCAGGTCAGCAGGAAGGAGGATGTGCTAGTCTGTATCAGTGAAATTACTAAAAGCTTGGCAGGGTTGGTAATTCAGGCTCCTTGGGGATCTATCTGCCTGGTCAAACCAGGGATTAGGGGCATGAAATGTTAACTGGGTGTGGTGGCATGAGGACCAGGCAAATTCCTTCCGCAGGTGCACCTGTTTCCCTGCCATCCCCGTTCCTCCAACACAACCAGCACCCAGGCTACACGGAAGTGCCCTCAGGCCCAGGGATTAGCGTTGCTATGAGAACAGCAACTTGTGCTCGGGTTTGGAGCCAGAGAGTACCTCCACCACAGAATAGAGAATATGGGACATGGCTAGATTTCCACAACCTCCAGCCTCACCTGCACCCTTTTCTCTAATCCCAGAGGGGAAGAGAAGCCATAGGGTTCTCCAGCTGATCCCCACCCCCATCTGGTCCTCCAGGCACAAGCAGACCCTCCCTCCCTCCCTTGGAAGGAAAGGCTGAGTGAGGGGAACACTCAGGTGCTCCTGTCCAACTCACCCCGTCCCTGCAGGCCTGCTCGTTCAGCGCTCGCACCCAAGCCCGTTGCCAGTTCTCTCGGAAAGACTTGAAGGCGAAGAGCGACGCCAGGAGGCCCCGGACGCCTGGCTCCTCGGGGGCACCGGCCCGAGTCGGCCGCAGCCGCAGCAGCGAGCGCCACACGCCCAGCTCCCGCAGGGAGCCCGCGGGCTCCGCAGCTAAGGCGGGCCCCGGGCCCCGGCCCCCACGGGCCCGCGCCAGCCACAAGCCCCGGGCATACTGTAGCAGCCAGCCAAACACCGTGAGCAGCGAGGCGGCGAAAAGGATCAGCAGGGCCGCCCAGCCCACGTCCTGCTGCCACCAGCCCGGATCCATGCTCCGCGCGGGCTCCGATCCGGGCCCCGGCTCGGGCTCAGCCGCTGCCCCGGGGGAGCATGGCCCGGGCGGGCCGCGGGGCGGGGGCGGGCTCCCCCGGGGCTGGGCGCGCGCGGGCTCGGGGGCTCTGCGGGGCTAGGTGTCCGGAACTAGCGGGTGCCACAGATCGATGAGAGGAGTCCTGGGGGGTCGCGACGTCGGGGTCCCTCTCTGCGCGGTCCGGTTCCCTCCTTGGTTGGTCCGGCAGTCCGACCTGGGTTAGTCTCCGGCCAGCGCCCGACTCCTCCCACGGCGCGGGCCCTCCCGGACCCGGGCGGGGACTCTTCTGCGGAGACGTGGGGGATAGAGGACCGGCACCGGCTCCGGAAGGGCTGCGTGCGCAAAGCTGACACTGACAACACGGCCGGCGCCCCGCCCCCACCCGCCCTTAAAGGAGCCGCACCCGCGCTGGGCGGGGCTTGGCGAGCCCGGGGCTCCAGGGCTTGGAGGAGGGCGGGAGGACCACACAGAGTGGAGGAGGTTCCGGGGTTGAAAATAGGCGGGATCTTTGACCACCCCGCCCCATACTGAAATCGGGGTACTCCCCTTCCCCTGAGCTCACAGCAGGAGTAACTTCACTCACTTGAGACGCCGTCTCTGATTTCCTCTGCGCAGCTTAGATTTCTACAGTTTAGACGCGTTGTGGGGGTTAAGAAGGACCTGAACCCCGTGGATAGCGTCGCCCCCTTCTCTCAACACCGCCAGGCTCAGCACCTTCCCATTTCTTGGCCTAAACTAGGCCCTGGATAACTAAGTGCAAAGCATCCCTCCTAGATGGAAGTGCCTGGCAGTAGTCCAGGAGATACCGACCGGAAAGAACCTGAACCTGGTAGACTCTGAGAATAGAACATGGAATATTAAGCCCCCTTCACCACCACCACCTCCCTCCCACTAGGAGCTGGGATTCAGGAACACCCTATTAACCTCCTTGCTCGTGTGGGTTTGTTCTGGAGATACTTCCCAAGCCTGGGGCTGTTTCTGTTTTTAAAAATAATATATTTCCATAGTAACAGCTCCTGCCTATGGAGCACGTGTAGAAGAGGTGGTAATGAGAAGGGAGCTGGCAGTGTAGCAGTGAACTATCAATAGATTCAGCCAGAAAATGTGATGCCATCCAAATATGTGATATCCCAACAAACACACACAAAATGATGCTATAGGTACACTCTGGCCTCAGGATCCATCCTTTTTCCTAGATTTGAGGGAGTAGATTCCATCTGTATAGGACAGGGGCTTGTCATTTCCCTCTGAAGGGAGGGGGAGGGAACTCTTGCAACAGGATTCAAAGGAACCCCCATTCCCCAAGAGACCCTTCTTCTCCAGCTACATATGGCCAAGGGTTCAGCTCCCAGATAGGTAACAGGGAAGGTATTAATCTCTCTCCCCAATCTAGTCAATAAGTCCAAGGAATGAGTATCTGGGAATACAATGCCTTCTAAAGTGTGGGGCTGCAGAGCTAGGCAGGATCTGGCAGGTCAGCAACAAGGTTCCTGAACCAGAGGAAGCGGTGGGGTAGCCTGGGATGCTAGGAATTCACTGTAAGGAATGATGGGGATATGGCTGGTGATGGACAAGCCTTGCTATAGCCCTGCCCGTGCATGATCACTGGACACCAAAAATCATGGAAGATTCCTAGCATTTTTTTAAAGTTTATTAATTTTTTAAAAATTAATCTCTACACCCAACATTGGGGCTCAAACTCAGGATCCTGAGATCAAGAATCTCATGCTCTTCCAACTGAGCCAGCCAGGTGCCCCGAGAATGCAAGTTTCTAATCATAAAGGGAGGAAAAGACATGCAATGAAGGGAGGAGAGAACTCAGGGCCAGACCCCAAGAGTAAGCTGTCATTGGGCAAAGTGGCTAGAGCTAGGGAAGCAGGTTATATAAGAAGTTGCCTAGGTGCACAGTTTCACTATGCAGACCCTCCTCCCCAGGAATCCTTCTTCAGGAATCCTCCAACCTCCTAGGGATCTCAGCTCTCTGAGTTCTTGGATTTATTTCCTGAACTCCTCCACTAAGCACTGAGCTCTGGGTGGCCAGACATTGCTTCACGGTTCAGTCTCACGTGAGTCTCCCATGTTAGCCCCACTACTCTTCCTTCACTTGTTACTTAGCTCTCTAGTACTTATTCTGTCTTAGAGTCTAGCTGATTGTTTATGTCTGCTTTGCCACTCACGAGGAAGCTGCTTTAGAATGGTAACCCTGTCAGGCCGCTTGGGTGGCTCGGTCAGTTAAACGTCTGACTTCTGCTCAGGTCATGATCTTGGTGTCCTAGGACTGAGCCCCATGTTGGACACCCTACTCAGCGGGCTCCCTCCCTGTTCCCCTTGTCTCTCTCCCTGGCCCCCCTCCTCTTTCCCCTCCCCCTGCTCATGCTCTCTCTCTCTCTCTCATTCTCTCTCTCAAATATAAAAAAATCTTTGGGTGCCTGGGTGGCTCAGTTCATTGGGTGTCTGTCTTTGGCTCAGGTTGTGGTTCCGGGGATCTTGTGGGATGGAACCTACTCAGTGGGGAGCCTGCTTCTTTCTCTCTCTCTGCCTGCTGCTCCCCCTGCTTGTGCTGGCATGCTCTCTCTCTCTCTCTCTTAAATAAGGAAATAAATAAAATATTTTAAAAAAATATATAAAATCTTGGGGTGCCTGGGTCGGTCAGTTGGTTAAGCGTCTGCCTTCAGCTCAGGTCATGATCTCAGGGTCCTGGGATCGAGCCCTGCACTAGGCTCCCTGCTCAGTGGGGGGCCTGCTTCTCCCTCTCCTGCTCCCCCTGCTTGTGCTGACTCTCTCTCTCTGTCAAATAAATAAATAAATAAAATCTTTAAATATATATATAAAATCTTAAGGAAAAAAAAAAGAGCAGGGACCCTATAAGGGCACCTTGGTGGCTCAGTTCAAGTCTTGGTTTTGGCTCAGGTCGTGATCACGGGGTTGTGGAACTGAACCCCATATCAGGTTCTATGCTCAGCGTGGAGTCTGCTTGGGATTCTCTCCCTCTCCCTCTGTCCCAACCCCATAAAATAAAACAAATAAATAAAATCTTTTTTAAAAAAAGAGTGGGGCCCCGTCACAGTCATCTGTCTTTTCTCATATTCAACCAAGGTGCTTTAATATGCTAAAGCAGACTCTTTGCTGGGGGAAGGGGAGTGCATTTATATCACTTTGTGTCCCGGCAATACTTAAAAGTTTCCTGCAAATATAGTAGGGATTAGTAAATCCTTTGTAATTTTAAGTCTAACAAGACATTCCATTATACATGCCAACACTAAGAATTTCTATATTGTTTGCATCTTTTGAAAGCTCATGTTATCTCAATGGAATGGGATATCTTGGGGCTTGCTTTCAGCTAATAACTTTTTTTTTTTTTTAGATTTTATTTATTTATTTGACAGAGGGAGAGAAACAGAGAGAGGGAACACAAGCAGGGGGAGTGGGAGAGAGAGAAGCAGGCCCCTCACTGAGCAGGGAGCCAGATCCCAGGACCCCGGGACCATGACCAGAGCCAAAGGCAGAGGCTTAACGACTGAGCCACACAGGCACCCCTCAGCTAACAACTTCTGATACACTGATAGGGGAGAAGCAGGAAGAAAAGGAAAAAGTAACTCAACTGCCTGGAAAGAGCCAGGGATAGGGTCCTGCAAGTGTCATTGCCCCAGACTATCCAAAGCTGTCTCATGGACTTTTTAGGCACTGTAAGACATATTTGGGACAGACTTTGATAGGCAATCCAACTTAACAACAGATTGGCCTTGCTCAGTGGGAGGCACTCAGGGCCTCCTAGTAGGAGACACGCATCTTAGATGTTGTTTACTCAGCCCAAGAAACCAGCAGAAGCCACCGACAACTCACCTGATCTGTGAATTCTAGGACCAGCTTTAACATTCAGGCAAATGTTTTGAATTTTTACCAGGAAAGGCACAAAATTTCAAGTGTGGCCAAGTCCTGTGTTTGCTTCTCCTAATTAGGCTGATAATCAACTGGGCGTTTTCCATCATGGGAACAAAAATATTGTAATGCCAGTACCCCAGTAACCATGTTCTGATGGTAACATGTATATTGGATGAGGAATCTCTAGTGATTTGTCTTTGAACAAGTCCCCTCCCAACCCTGTTCCAGTGGAGGTTGTACGGGGGTTGGAGGATGGCTAATGATCTCTGGAGAAGAGTCAGAGGTTCCTGATGCCAGGTTGGAAGGAAGATTTATTAGGACTGAACTCCTAATAAGGAAGGAAATAGATACGCTGTCCCTCCAACCTCCAGGGAGTCTCAGCCTGCTCCTGATCAACAAGATAACTGAATGCTGCCTCCTCTGAGGCTCCCACAAGCTCCTCCTTTCCACCTGCTCCTGGAGTCTCACTTCCCCTACTTGGGAGGCCCTTCCACGCTTACCACCTACCGAAATCTTTGGAGAGACTACTTACCTCCCCTGGTCACAACTAATTGCTATTTCCATGTGCTCCAATTGCCATTTGTCCTTCTTTAAGACACAGACTCATTGTGTGGGTGCCTTGTATACAGATATCTCTGTGTCCTTAGCCCCATGGGGATACTCTGTGGAATAGAAAACACTTGCCTCTAGGGAGTTTCCAGTCTAAAAGACACAAATGCATGTATGCATGCGCACGTGCACGCGCACGCGCGCGCGCACACACACACACACACACTCACACACTACCTGTGGGATAAGAGGTACTGAAAATCTGGTGGAATACTATCAAGTATGTTACTGGGATTACTATATGTATATTAAGTATATTTCATACATGCACAGTTGTTGTTGGGTTTTTTTTTTTTTTTTTTTTTTTTGCTAATTAGAGCTGCCTTCAAGGAGGGACATTTAACACGTACTTTAGTTTTGAGAGACAGGAGAGACCATCTTTGGCCTAAAAAGAGTCAACCTGACCCTGACTTCTGGAGCAGGGGATTTCCAAGAGCGGACAAAGTGAGGGGATACTTAAGTTGTCTCCTAGTCCCAGATGGTGGTTACCTCTCTATGGAACGTAAATCACTTTCCACTGAGACCCCGCTGGTGAATGAAAGGGAATGAAGCTGGTGAACTGTTATTTGCAAGGACACAGGTGCCAAGCAGAAGGCACCGTAACCTGGAGGAAGAGGGCCCGCAGGAAGCCACGTGTGGGGCTGAGTCTCTTGCTTCCTTAGTCACAGCCTCTCCTCCTCAGTTTGGGAGCTTGGCACAATGGAGGACCAAGGAAAGCCAAGTCCCGGGTTAAATTCAAGACCGGAGGGCACTGCCAGTCCCTTCAGTGGTGAAGTGCCCCGCTGGGTTGCTCGGCAACTACTGCTGCTGCGGGGGCAGAAGGCGGTGGGATGATGAAGGCGAAGTACCTGACTCGAGGACAAGAAAAACATGGAGTGGGAGGAGTGGGAGGAGTGGGAGGAGTGGGAGGAGTGGGAGGAGTGGGAGGAGTGGGAGGAGTGGGAGGAGTGGGAGGAGTAGAGGAATGGGAGGGACTTATCAAGTGTCTCGGCTTTAGAATTTACAGCAGCTTCTGAAGTGTAGCTGCGTTCCCGGGAACTAAGCTGCGTTTACCTTGACTTCCGACTACGTTGGCAACAGGTTTTCTACCGCGAGCAGGAGAGGCTCCTTACCCTCGTCCCTCCTGCCTTCCCCATTGCTTCCAAGAGCCATCTCCCCCCTCCAGGGGCAGCCCAGAGGAAACGCGGGGTACTGGCCCTTTAAACGTGACCGGCTGCGGCCGGCGGACCTAAAACTGACGTGGAACCAGGAGTAAGCCGTGTCAGACACGTGGGACAGGAGGTGTTCATCTTGGAACCGGGCAAAGAGTTTGTCCGCTTCGGGCTATACACTTTTAATATGGCGTTAGGAGAGTATCCGCTTTTGTTTCTCTGTCTTTAGTTGTTTTCCCAATACCCTCGTGGTGAACACTCTCAAATAAAGACACAGTTTAAAGGACAATTTGCCCCCCGCCTTTACGTGCCCATATTAAAAATGGCCGCCGCCGCCTTCCAGGACGCTGGTTGCTCTGCGAACAAGATCCGGGAGGAAACAGTGGGTATGCAAGTGCAGTGGGGGCACAGCCGAGGTTGCGCTGTAGAGGCTCGCGGGAGTCCTGAGCGCGCCTCAAGTCAGAGTTGTTAGATTTCGTTCAGGCTGCTGTGGGAAAACCCAGCCTGTGGGGAGCGGCCACTCCTCTCTGCCGGAGGCCCAAGGCTTCCGCCCGGCTTGTCAGTTAGCTGAGGTGGCGGAGCGGGGCCCCTGCCTGGTCGTCATGTGGGCCTTCCCGGAGTTGCCAATGCCGCTACTGGTGAATTTGATCGGCTCGCTGTTGGGATTTGTGGCCACAGTCACCCTCATCCCCGCCTTCCGTGGCCACTTCATCGCCGCGCACCTCTGTGGCCAGGACCTCAACAAAACCGGCCGGCAGCAAATGTGAGCGGTGGCACCCGGGTCCCGGGCGGGAGGCAAGGGCAGAGGAAGGGGCCCGCAGGGCACGGGCGGGAACTGGGGTGCCTGACCCCGCGGAGATGGAGCCCTAACTCTGCCGACAGGTCGGGATTCTGGGAGATGAAGGGCAGCACTGGCTAACACTGGGAAGGGCTGTTGTGGTTGAGGGGACCCGCGGGTGTATCAGGGATTCCAGCACTGGTGGCCTTCCCCACCCCCTTCCCTCTTTAGATGGGCCGGCACTGGTGTGCCCGCCCTAGTGAGTGACCACGCCCCCTTTCCTCTCCCTCCGCCCCCTCCTTTTGCTGCTGGGCCACAGCCCAGAGTCCCAGGGAGTGATCAGCGGTGCTGTTTTCCTTATCATCCTCTTCTGCTTCATCCCTTTCCCTTTCCTGAACTGCTTTATGGAGGAGCGGTGTAAAGCCTTCCCGCACCATGAAGTAAGTGGGTGAGTGGGGGCGGTTGCTTGTGGCCGGGGTCTGGAAGCTACCTGAGAGAGCTGGGGTTGTTTGGGTTTGGGTGGAGGGGCTGAGGAACGAGCAAAAAGACAGGCAGTTTTGAAAGGTGAAGTGGGCGCAGGCTTGAGCTGTGACCTGTCCGAGCCTCCCCCAGTTTGTGGCCCTAATAGGTGCGCTCCTTGCCATCTGCTGCATGATTTTCCTGGGCTTTGCGGATGATGTACTGAATCTGCGCTGGCGTCATAAGCTGCTGCTGCCTACAGCTGCCTCACTACCTCTTCTCATGGTCTATTTCACCAACTTTGGCAACACGACCATTGTGGTGCCCAAGCCTTTCCGGCCCATTCTTGGCCTGCACCTGGACTTGGGTGAGTAGCCCTGCCACCGCTGCCCCTGTGGCCCCTACTTCAGGGCACCCTCACCCTGGGAGATATCTAGCAGAGCATCATTCCTGGTACTCCAGATTCTCCTCCAAGTGTCCCTGACTTATCCCTGTGTCTTCTAAGATCCTTTCTGTTGGTCCTTCGTCCAGTCCTCTGTCCCCACCACTTTTTTCAGCAGAATATCCTTAAGTCCTCATTTCTGTGGGTGGCACACTTCTGTCTTCTTCCCCCAGGGATCCTGTACTATGTCTACATGGGGCTGCTGGCAGTGTTCTGTACCAATGCCATCAATATCCTAGCAGGAATTAATGGCCTAGAGGCTGGCCAGTCACTAGTCATTGCTGCTTCCATCATCATCTTCAATCTGGTGGAGCTGGAAGGTAGGTGGGATTGGGAGTAGGGAGAGAAGAGAAGTCTGAGTGCTAAGGAAGTTGCCTGATACCTGGCTTTGGGGAGTTCTGGGGGGAAAAAAGCAATATATGAAGATATATTAAATGTAAAGAAAGAAAAATAGCAGCCCTGTCATTTTTAGTTGGATTGGCACTAATAGGTAGGCCATAGTCTTCTGTTGAGTGTAAACCATTTCACAGAACTTCTAAGTCAGACAGGGTCAGTCTATGACCATGATATAGAGTAAACCCAGGTCCCTCCCTAAACATGTCCAAGTATAGACAACCACATTTTGTGCATCCTGCAAAGATGACTAAGGTCTCCCTCTTCTGGCTAACGGAGCAATTGCTGCTTCCTTCTGATAACAGTTCCTGGTGTTTTTTAGACAAAACTGAGATGCTCACTTATACAATTACTTCCATTGACAGCACCCAGTCTAGGGCAAAACTCCACCTCCTTGCTTTCTCCCCAGAATCACTTAAAACAAATCCTCCTAATACCCCCTTACTGAGGCCTCCCATGGTTGCCTGTGGTGTGTAATCTCCAATGTTTCCCTTGTTACAAGTCAGTAAACCCAGCTTTGAGTGCAGGTGTGTTTCTGGTGGTCTTTGGCTGATGGATATCAATGCTTATTAAAACTAACCACTTTTAGGGGCACCTGGGTGGCTCAGTGGGTTAAGTCACTGCCTTTGGCTCAGGTCATGCTCCTAGGGTCCTGGGATCGAGTCCCAGATCGGTCTCCTTGCTCAGCGGGGAGCCTGCTTCTCTCTTTGCCTCTCCCTGCCATTCTGTCTGCTTGTGCGCTATTTCTTTCTCTCTGACAAATAAATAAAATCTTAAAAACAAAAACAAAAACCAACCACTTTTAAAGCATTATCTCATTTAAATTTTGTAACATGTGTCATGGGTTCTTGTGAACCATATTTTATAGTGGAGGAAACTGGGGGCAAGAGAATTTAAATGTGTCATGATCGAGGTCACACAGGAAGTAAAACTGGTATTCAAACCTAGGTCTGACTGATCTAAACCAAACTGAAGACAGTAACTCATTTACGAAGGGTTCGTGAACGAGGGTGGATTATTAGGAATTGCCTGGGTGACACAAAAGGGGTAGTGAGTTCTTGACTTGGGAGACATGGAGAGTACCCCTTGCGACAGAACTTAGAGACAAAAATAGGACCCAGATATGCAGGGAAGTACTATCAACTAACTTCTCCTTTTTCTCCTGCTTCCAAAGGTGATTATCGAGATGATCATGTCTTTTCCCTCTACTTCATGATACCCTTTTTTTTCACCACCTTGGGATTGCTCTACCATAACTGGTAAGTGGGCCTATGGCTAGGGGGATAGCTATGTGATTGTAGAATGAGTATGGTCCTGGTCATGACCCAGCTCCTGGAGAGGCTAAACCTGCACACACCTATGTTGAGTGTTTTCTGGGTCTCTAGTTGGAAATATTCTAATTGATCCCTGCCCACTCGCAGTTAGAAACAAGTGCTTTGGAGCCTCCAGAAGAGATGAATGCAGGGCCTTGGGTCTTGGACAGTTGCTGGAAGAGCTAGAGTCTCCTCTGGGCCAGAACTAGAGTCAGGGCTAGCCCAGGGCCCAGGGGGTGTAATGTGAGAGAAAAGATGGATAGTGCGTCCACCACTGGCTCAGATCCTCTCCCCCACACAGGTACCCATCACGGGTGTTTGTGGGAGATACCTTCTGTTACTTTGCTGGCATGACCTTTGCCGTGGTGGGCATCTTGGGACACTTCAGCAAGACCATGCTACTCTTCTTCATGCCCCAGGTGTTCAACTTCCTCTACTCACTGCCTCAGCTCCTGCATATCATACCCTGCCCTCGCCACCGTATTCCCAGGTAGCCACTTTGGGGCTTGAAAGGGACATCGTAGCTTTTTCACTTGGGATGCGTAAAGCCAGCCTTATACATCTGCTGTGCAAAGGGAGTGGGCCCAAAGAAGGGCTCTTTCCACATGGTTAGCCCTTCTAAATTACAGAGCACATTCACCTACATAATTTAATTAGCTCTGATCACACAGTAGTAAGCAGAGCCAGAAATAGATCTTAGGTCGTTTGATGCCATGTTTGGTGCTCTTCCTATTAATTGACTACAGTGAGGAGAGTTCTTGGAGTAGTGGCCCAGTCACATAAAGCTCTCTTCCCCCTGCAGACTCAATACCAAGACAGGCAAACTGGAGATGAGCTATTCCAAGTTCAAGACCAAGAACCTCTCTTTCTTGGGCACCTTTATTCTAAAGGTAACAGGGTAACAAGGAGGTAAGGGTCTAGGCCGTCATTTGGAATTCAGGGACTGGGGATCCTAGGCCTGCATCAGATCCAAGGGGAGTTTGGAAGTACGAAGCAGATCTCCATTGCTGAAGCAGAGTTGAAGTTCTCTCCACCTCTGGCCCCTCCAGGTAGCAGAGGGCCTCCAGCTTGTGACGGTGCGCCAGAGCGAGCATGAGGATGGTGGCTTCACGGAGTGTAACAACATGACCCTCATCAACTTGCTCCTTAAGGTCATCGGGCCCATGCATGAGAGAAACCTGACCTTGCTCCTGCTGCTGCTACAGGTGTGGTCAGGGAAGGGCTTTATAGCTCCTTGTTTCCCTTTCTCCATGGTTCTGACTCTAGCGTGTTTCTCCTCACAGATCCTTGGCAGTGCCGTCACCTTCTCCATTCGGTACCAGCTTGTCCGGCTCTTCTACGATGTCTGAGTCCCCCGATGCTTGCCCTTTACTGCACAGTCTGCAGGGTTCCTGACTCAGGCCAACCTCTTTCCTAACCAGGAATGCCTCCTGGCCCAGGCCTCTACCCACCACCTCTTCTTCTCCCCCAGATTTTATACTTAGTGATTCCATTTCGCTGTGATTATGGACGTCTTGGGCATGTCTTGCCCTCTACTGACTGTTGGACTTTGCCTGTGGCTTCCTTCAGCTGCCACTCTCCCTCTCGGTCCCGTCTTTACAGCCTGAGCTGGGATACTGCCACTTTTATGCAGTTATCCATGACTCGGACTCTCAAGGAATATGTTGGGCCTGGGGATAGAACCCTGGCCAGGGGATAGGGACACAGGCTTTAAAATTACTTGATATTTGACTATAAATTAAGTATTCTGATTAGTAAGGGCAGACTGCGGGGATGGGGGGGAGCCAGGTGCTCCCAGTGGTGACAATAAAGTGTTGTCTTTTTCTTCTTGTTGTTCCTGTAGGTATATTTCCTATATGGGCATTTGAGGGTAGGTTGGGAGGGTTGGTGGAGCCAAGAGGTTGCCCATCCCTCTACCCAGTCCTTTCCCTTTCAGCATAGCAGGCTCCTTGTAACAAGAAGTGAACAGAAAGAACTGAGATCAGACGGAACATGTTGAATAAATATTGAAATCCTCACATTTCAAGTGGCGGGGAGAGCCATAAGGTTGGAGTTACCTTTGTCTGGTGTGGGACAGAACTTTTTGAGGGGAACAGAGGGAAGGGATCCCATTTCCTCTCTCTTTCACTTTCCCTTTGCAGGATGGGAGGAGGGAGAAAGGAGAAGGAGAGTGACCAGACCTGGAAGGGGAGGTAGTGGCGCAGACCCCGTTCCTTTAAAAATCCTAGGCCCTCACAGATTTCCCAGAGTCTCTTGGGGTGGCTCAGACTCCACCCTCTTTGTCTTCCGGTTCTGGGCTCCAGTTGTAGCGTTTAAATCTGGCGCCCTTCACGTGGATTGGCTCGCTCAGGGAGGGGTTGGCTGGCTGCGTGCTACCACTCCTCCTCGCCTTTTTCCCCGGGCAAAAGGTTTTCAAATTGGGCCAATCGGCGGGCGCGCTCCCTCAGCCGTGGCGCGTCACGGAAGGGTTAACTGCAGCCAACCGGAGGCGGGTATTTGAGAAAAGAGCCAATCAGGAGGGCGCGGAGGTGTGCCCTGGGGGCTTATAAGGGCGGCCCCTGGGCGCGCGCGGCAGCAGTTAGACTGCGGCGGGCGCCAGTTCGTTGGTCCGGTTCGAAGCGTCCTTCTTCACCGCTCTTCTACCTCGCGCAGCATGTCGGGCCGCGGCAAGACCGGCGGCAAGGCCCGCGCCAAGGCCAAGTCGCGCTCGTCGCGCGCCGGCCTCCAGTTCCCAGTGGGCCGCGTGCACCGGCTGCTGCGGAAGGGCCACTACGCCGAGCGGGTCGGCGCCGGCGCGCCGGTGTACCTGGCGGCGGTGCTCGAGTACCTCACCGCGGAGATCCTGGAGCTGGCGGGCAACGCGGCCCGCGACAACAAGAAGACGCGGATCATCCCCCGCCACCTGCAGCTGGCCATCCGCAACGACGAGGAGCTCAACAAGCTGCTGGGCGGCGTGACGATCGCCCAGGGAGGCGTCCTGCCCAACATCCAGGCCGTGCTGCTGCCCAAGAAGACCAGCGCCACCGTGGGGCCGAAGGCGCCCGCGGGGGGCAAGAAGGCCACCCAGGCCTCTCAGGAGTACTGAGGGGCGCCCGAGCCGCAGCCGGCCCCCCTATGCCACCACAAAGGCCCTTTTAAGGGCCACCACCGCCCTCACGGAAAGAGCTGAGCCACGTCGGGCTCGGGGCGGGCGGCCGCGGCGCTCGGCTCCCCCTCCCGCGTCGCCGCCGCCGCCCGGCCCGCCCCTCCCCCGCGCGGGCCCGCTGGTGTTTGTGCCCGCTGCCGCCAGGCCGGGGGGCGGCCCGGCTTGCCTGGCGCAGAGGCCCGAGCGCCGTCGCCGGGAGCGGGCCGGGGGCGCGCAACTGCCTGCCGCGGCGCCCGTGACTCAGCCGCCCGGGCTCCGGAACCGCCGATGGGCCGCAGGGAGGCCGCGGCGCCTCCTGGAAGAGCTGCTCCCCGCTCTGACGCAGGGCCGAGGTGCGCGCCGGGGCCAGGACTCTCCAGACGCGGCCGGGAAGAACCATTCACTGTTGGCCCCGGCGCTCCCCGCCGTCTGCACCCGCGAGCCGAACGCTTCAGGGACCGCCACCTGGGCCTCGGCGGGGGAGGGGCGGGGGCCCGGGTTTGCGCCCCGCGGGCCATGGGGACCGCAGGAGGTGTGCGCGCGCCCGCGCTGACCGCAACGGGGCCCTCGGGCCCCGCAGCTCGCCCCACTTCCCCGCGGGCCACGCACCTCCGTACCAGCACTGGCCCGTTCGTCCGCGTCTGCACTGAGCCTCCGATTGCTTCGGAACTGGAATCTTGCAGCTACAACCCACCCAAGACTAGGACCTTACTGTATTGGGGAGTTTCAGATGGACTAATTTTGTTTATTAAAGGATTTTTTTTAAAAAATGCAGTGTCTATTGTCATTCTTTAAGAGTTGTAGCATTGGCGACTTTGTAGACTCCTATCCTGAGGTGGTGGGGTGCGCGGGGGCGGGGACTCCTTGATATATGGCCCACCTATCGGATGTCCATGTGGGCTAGCTGGAGAGGGGCAAGTCCTAGGTTTCTCCCATCACTACTCTTTCATGGGAGACCATTTGTTGTTTGAAATGAGAACTGTGGCAGGAACAAAGAACATTCCAGGAGAACTTTGCACAAAGGTCCCAGCCTCTGAAGAGTACAGGCTTTGTGTCTGTCCTTATCTTTCCTGCAACCCCACCAAAAACAAAGTCACCTTGAGAGCTGGTTTATTAGTTGAGTTGGTTACATTCGAAGGCCGTGGCTTGAACTTTTTCTCTAAAGAGATGAAACCCCCACCTACTATGGAGGCAAGGCACTCCCCACAGCCCCAAGGTGAGGCAAGTCTCTGACTTTGCAGTTCAATCCCCTGGGGTAATCACTCCCCAGGTAGCAGTGAGGATGGGGCACTGAGGGCTGGTAGGTAGGCACTGAACAATAGCGACCCAGGCACCTGTGCCCCACAGACCAGTTAGTGGGCATCATTAAGCTGCCGTGCAACATCCAGTATGTTCTTGGCTCCTTTGTTCAGCAACAAACTGGCCAGGCTGATGCCCAGGTTCTCAGCAGCCAGCTGGGCTTCTCGTGGAATGTTCCGGGCAGTGATCCCCACCAGCTGCGGATCATCCTCGGGGCCATCTTCCTGCTAGGTGAGGGAAGGAGGTGGGATCTGGTCAGCAGGAAAGAGGAGGTAACAGGCAGGTCTGTTTTCTCCCCCTCTCCCTCACCCTCCAGCTTTGGCACCTGGGCAGTGACCCGGATGGTGGCCTGCATGGTCTCTTGCATGCTATCTGAGCCGTCTAGACTCCAGACTCCTCCAGTCAGGTACAGCTGGCAAAGAAAACAGGTTATCTCAGCATATTCTGAGAGAACTATTAGAAACCCGGGCTCTTGCAGGCAACTCGAGATGCACAGAACGCGTCACAGTGCTCCCTTACAGCCTTCCCTCCCACCTTCCCCTGCGTACTTGCCCATCCTTCATAGCCGTATGCACCGCCACTGGCACACTGCAACCTCCTTCCTGCAATGAGAAGTTCTCTGTGTGAGCTAGGGACTCAACAGCACCACGCGGCCAGAGCCGTCAGAGATAGAGACCTCAGAAGACTTAACTGAGACAAGAGGCAGGGGCCCAGACTTGGGTCCTGTCCATACATTCAAGAATGAGTTACCACTCAATAAAGAGCATTAATATGAGAAATCTCCCCCTCGACTATTCCCAACTCCTCAAGTCCCCACCCCTCCACCGGTGGAACATGGACCCTACCAGATGCCTCAGGAAGGCTCGCTCGGCAATGCAGCGAAGCAGAGTCTCCAGGTCATGCAACACACCCACCAGATCCAGCATGTCCTGGTCCTTGGCTCGGACTTCCACGCCCAGGGCTCCCTGATGGAGAAACCCCCAAGATATCAGGCCTAATCTTTCCCCAACCAATGGAGGTGAGGACAGGAACCAGCCCACCTCTAACTGCTCCCCACGGTCCCTTTCAGCCCAGAAGCCTCCGAAGGCCTGCCCCTCCCTAGAAATGTTCATGCCGGGAGATGCAGATGCAGAAGGTTATGAGACCAGCTTTTTGGCTGACAGCAGAAGAAAGGGCACATCAACACATGGCTTCCCTGGTCAAACATACCTGACCCACAGCATACATGCATTCCTCTGGGTGTAGGATCTGCAGGGGCAGAATAGGCAGTCAGAAGGGTGGAGATGGGGGTGGCTAAAAGCAGACAGTAGTGAGAGGGGGTTTCCCTACCACACAGAAAGCCTAAATAGGCAAAAGTGGGACTCTGACATTTGATCCCCAATCTTCACAGCCTGGGACCCATGTCCTGCTTATACTGTTTGAGGTAGGGTGTTCAGAAAGAGAATACAGGCAGGAAAGGAAGAAGATTAACTGGGGATGGAACAGGGACAGCCCCTACCTGCCCCACCCGGTGCTGCCAGCCCATGCGCTGTAGGCCAGCAGCGGCCAGGATGATGGCACTGAACTCCTGCAGCTCGTCCAGCTTCCGAAGTCGCGTGTTGAGGTTTCCCCGCTGTGGGGAGATGCTAAGGACCACAAGCACTGGGCAGTCCCAAGCCTCACACCGCTCCCCCTGCCTGAGTCTCTCTATTCTAACATCTCTCCTTTGGTCTTCTGCTTACCTATGACAGCTAACATTTACTTCATTACACTTGAGCTACACACCATACACTGGTAAAGTCCTTTATAGGGACTCACTGGGTGGCTCAGTTCATTAAGCATCTGCCGTCAGCTCAGGTCATAATCCCAGGGTTCTGGGATCGTGTCCTGAAATGGGCTCCTTGCTCAGCAGGGAGCCTGTTTCTCTCTCTCTCTGCTGCTCTCCCTGCTTGTGTGTGCGCTCGCTCGCTCTCTCTCTCTCTCTGGCAAATAAATAAAATAAAAATAAATATATATTAAATAAATAAATAAATAAAAAGAAAGTGCTTTACCCACGCCTATTTAATTTCCACAACCCAGTGAGGTAGGTATTCTAATTATTTCCATTTTACAGATGAGGAAAATGATACAGAGAAGTTAACTAACTTGACAAGGTTATAAGACCTCCGAGAAGCATTCCCTGACCCCCACGTCTGTTACAGATGTTCCAGCTAGAAGCTTCCAGAGAATTCCCTACTTTGTGCATGGGAGTGCTTAACACATACTATTTTGAAAATTAGCTTTATATAAAACACTCAATATGCTTAGAATATCAAAATACAGTAGAATATGAAATAAAAGGGAAGCACCCTCCTCCTCCCCCACCTCCCAAGTAATCACTGTTCAGTACCACTCTGTAT
The DNA here is from genome assembly GCF_002288905.1 of Enhydra lutris kenyoni. NCBI lineage: Eukaryota > Metazoa > Chordata > Mammalia > Carnivora > Mustelidae > Enhydra > Enhydra lutris. The sequence continues at coordinate 15,240,663 of NW_019154118.1, forward strand.
TATCAATGCTCATTTGTTGTCAGAACAAAAATGTAAAACTCTATAAGCAAGGACAACGTTGGTCTTGCTCACCATTGTCCCCAGTGCCAGGCACTGGCCTGGGGCTAAGAAAATATGAAAGGATTATGAATGGATGGATGGATGGATGGGTAGATGGATGACAGGGCAGACAATGGAGAACAGACACTCCATTGGCCCATGCCCACTTCCTCTGGAAGCTCCTTTTGCTCTCATGACTCCCTGGGTCCTCTGGACCCACCCTTCCTCCTTGACTACGGGCCCCTCCCTCATTTGAAAGGATACAATGCTCTTGAACTCCAGGTGTGGAAACTTTCTCTGCAGCTGGGCTGCTCTCCGCAGGGAGCTGGTTCCCACCACACTGCTCAGAGGGTTTAAAATGAGATTTAACCCGAGATTTCCTCCTCTTGCTCCCGGCCCTCCACCATCTGCGCATGTCCCACCAGGATGCTTATCCAGGCCCCACTCACCTCTTCTCTGGCAAGGTTTCTAGGGTTTTCCCAACAAATTTTGGGTGAAAGACAACAGCATCATAAGGGTTCTCCCGCCTGGAGTCAGAGGGAAAGTCAAAGAATGAGGACGAGATGTCAGTGCAGGTCACTTCCAGGCTCTCTCCATAACCAACTAACTGGCATGTTCTCAATTTCCTGCCATGCCTGACACTCCTTGGTCCTAGAGGCACAGGGCAGAGTCCCAAAGGGAAAAGCAGAGCTTAACATGATGCCTCCCCCCAACCCCATGCCCGACTTCACGGTTCTTACTTGCAGATGGCCCCGATGGTAAAGCCAGGAGGAAGCACGGTGGGCAGGTCCTTCAGGGAGTGAACGACCAGGTCCACTCTAGAGAGATGGAAGAGGGAGGCAAGGAGAAGGGGTCCCAGCAGCAGGCTCCCACCCCTCCTCCACCTATGCCCACCTCTACTTTAGTGGTGCGCTTAGAGCAGATCAGGAAGCGGGCCTGCCCAAGATCTCAGGACCCTGAGCCCTGCACCCTCTCTTCTGTCCCCCTTCCCCAGCCAATCCCGCCTTCCAGGCAGCCAGATCGCTCAGAACCAGGACACTCCCCTTTTCTGAGGCCTGAGAAACCCACATATGAGCCTCCCTCTAGCCTATCCAAAGGTTGAAGCCCCAGAGTCTAGCTGATAGCCAGGTGTGATGTGCACAAGGGTCCTAGCAAGAGACTGAGTAAGAACTGTCTTTCACTTACTCATTCTTCTCCAGCGCATGTTCCAGCTCCTTGGTAAACAGGCTCTTCTCTCCAATCTGCCAGTCAAAAAACAGCCTGAGGGGGGCGCCTGGGTGGCTCAGTCGGTTAAGTGGCTGCCTTCAGCTCGGGTCATGATCCCCGGGTCCTGGGATCAAGCCCCATGTTCGGCTCTCTGCTCAGGGAGGGCGTCAGCTTCTCCCTCTCCCTCTGCCCCTCCCACCCACTGTGCCCCCTCCCTCCCAGGCTCCTGTCTTTCAATTAAATAAACAAATCTTTAAAAATAAAAAATAAGGGGTGCTTGGGTAAGCTCAGTCGGTTTAGCCTCTGTCTTCCACTTGGATCATGATTTTGGGGTTCTGGGACTAAGCGCTGCTTCTCCCTCTCCCTCTGCCCTTCCCTTGTGCACATGCTCTCTTTCTCTCGCACTCTCTCAAATAAATAAATAAAATATTTAAAAACAATAATTAAAAAATAAAAAAAGAAAGAAAGAAAAAAGAAAGAGCCCCAGAGTAAATCTCTTGGGGGAAGGAAAGAGGAGGGAGGGAAAAGGATTGGGGGGAATATGTTACCTTAGAGAGCGCAGTATCAAGAATCTTGTCCCCTGTGGTGGACATAGCAACTGAGGAGAGAACCAACCAGAAGCTCATTGATCAGTATTTCCTGAGCCCAGCACTGTGGATGCAGAGGCACATATACCCCAACCCCTGCCCTCTAGGAATGTAATGAGCTAGGAAGAGGACTAAACACCCCAATAGAAAGACCCAAAGCAGAGGTGTTAAATGCCAGGCTGGCCCAAAAAGTCAGAGTTGGAAGTGTTCAGAGGAGGAAATGGCCCTCCAACTGGGGACAGCCAAGAATTCTCGGAGGTGGGGCGCCTGTGTGGCTCAATGGATTAAGTGTCTGCCTTCAGCTCGGGTCATGATCCGGGGGTCCTGGGATGGAGCCCCACATCAGGCTCCTTGCTCCGGGGCCTGCTTCTCCCCCTCCCTCTGCCTGCTGCTCTCTCTGCTTGTGCTGTCTCTCTGTCAAATAAATAAATAAAATCTTAAAAAAAAAAAAAATTCTCAGAGGCAATGGGATGAAGCTTTGAGCCTAGGGAAAGCCAGAAATGCTGTGTTTGCCTGTCCGGGGGCAGAAGGGTTTCCTTCCCATTAGCTTCCACTCCTGTCCAGAAAACTCACCGATTTCAAACTGCAGACCTGGGTAGAAGGCTTTCAGCATTGCCACCACACTGTCTGTCTGTATTCGAGCCAGCTGGGGGCAAACATTCCGATTAGTCCTATCCTTCCCTGCCACTACCCAGAGCTCACACCCTCACTGGGTGAGGGACATACTGAAGGAGCCGGAATTCAGAGAGGGGTTTGAATGCCTACCTGGGAAGGAGAGGGGTCTGGTCTGGGAGCTCTCTGTACCCCGACCCTCTCTCCACAGAATGCAATATGCCATTCTCCATGGGATTTAAAACCCAGCCACCCCATTTATCTTCCATTTCCGAGGTCCTGGGAATTAACCCTCTGGGCCCCCCAGCTTGTGATACCGCCAGCACAGAACTCTTCCCACCAACTTCCTCTGCCCGGTAACTGTACTAACCTGGCTCTTTCGGGTACCCACACGAATCACTCTCATCTTTGGGCCGTTTTCTTCCTGCAGAAAAAGATCCCCAAGTCACAATCCCCTCTGTTCCTTGTGTTCTTCAACACCTGTCCAAGAACCAGAATCACGGGCCTGGAAGCAAAGGACCTCAGCCCCTGGCCTGCGGCCTGCTGAACCTTGGTGTGGGGAAATACTCCGACACGGGTCCCTTTACCTTCCTCAGAACCTTCTGCCCTCCTCACGGATCCAAAGAAACAGAGACCTGAGGGAAGCACCAGCAGGACCCACGGTTGCTGTTGCTTTAATAACCGGACACTGAGCCCTGAGGCCCATCCTGGCTAAGCCTGGGGGAGTGCTGCACACAGCCAGGTGGGTAAAGAGATAAGGTCCATCAGCCCGGCCACAGGGAGGGAGGCTCCCGCAGCAGACAGGGGCAGGGCAGCTGGGGCCGCCGAGACTGTGCGCTGAGTCACTGAGGACAAGTTCAGTATCCACAGCACAGCAGGCGCAGGTGTGTTGCCACTTTGATGGGAACAGCTACCCCACAGCTGCCACACCACGGATCCCATAATCCGGCTGGAACGCAACAGAAAGGATTGGGGTCAACAGATCTTACGGAGAGTCTTGCTTAGCCTCTTGGCAGGCTGACCTTGGCGCATCCTCTCCTCAGTATCTGTTTATCTATAAAATGAAGAGGTTTGGACCCTAGTATTCTCTGCCTCAGATGTTCTACAAGACTTAAAAGGCTAAGCTGCCTAACGTCCATTCACCTCGAGTGCGACCTCTGGTCGCACCAACCAGAAATACTGGAACGTCGCTGACCAAGCTAGGAACTCAAAGGGACACACCTCTTCTTCCTGCCAAGGCACCTGTGACAAAGGTGTTCCGTGCCATGCAGGTAGAACTGCGTGCCTCAGTCTGTAGTCCTATCTCTTTCTAGATCAGAGAGTAGCTACTGTACATAATGTCAACTTTCCCTATTCTGAGATCTTCATCCCATGGAGGTGCTTTGCAGGCAAGCCTCTGGGCCCTCTGTTGTTGGAGGATGTGACAGCTGGCTGCTCCTGGACCCTAGTCTACAGCATTGCTATCAGTTCTCCCATAAATAAACCCTATGGACCCTGAGCCAGTCAGATTAGGCCTGAAATGCTAAACATGGCCCCTAAAATTCTGGGCCACTGGGAGTCCAGAGAGAGTAATCTAAGGTCCCAGAAACTGCTAGGTTGAAATAATCCCTTAACTGCATCGATTCTGCATGGCATATTTTATTCCATTAAAAAATATTTATTAAACCTGTAAATGCCGGAACTATTACTTTTAATCTTCATGAAAACTCTTATCAAGTAGACAGGGCAGGTATCTCGGGGACCATGTTACAGGAGCAATTGAGAAGTGAAATGACTTGCCCAGAGTCACACAGCTAATAATGGGAAAAGAGCTGGAGCCAGAATCCAGATTTTCCTACTCCTCGTCCAGGGCTCAAGAAAGTCCGCAATGGCAAAAAATCCCTCTCCTCCCTGGCAAGCTGCACGTCGGGAGATAAGCAGCTGCCCCATCTCTTTCTTATCTCAGACTGGCAGTGGCCTCCAGCCGCTTTAGTTGCATCTATGCAAGCCCAGAGGTCCTGCTGCGAGCTAGGGAGAAGACTCAAGGGCGCCGCCCACCACAGTAACCCAAAGGTGTGTCTCAGCTGGGGACCTTGAGAGTAGGCTGGGGCTGGGTGACCGCTAAAAGAGAAAAAAGGGAGAAGGCGCACTTCCAAGATGTTTGTGTGCAGTTGGGGGACTTGCGGGTACGCTCTCCTCTCGGGATCCAAACTGGAACAGATTCCCAAGGTGGCCGAATCCCGCCTCGGCCCTGTCTCGTTGTGAAAGGGTCCCGGGAAAGGGTCTGGGGGAGAAGAACTTTCCTGGGCTGGGTCATTAAATCTAGGGCCGTGGACGCCAGGCACGGCGGAACCCCACCCAGATGCCCGCAGGGATGGGGGTTTCGTTCCAGACGATCCTTCCACTCTTAACCCCGCCCCCACCGCTCACCCAGTTCCCCTGTCCTTCCTAAGGGCAACGCAGCTACTGGCCCTTTAAAAACTGTTTCGACAAAAAAATGACGGATAGTCGCTCCGACCAATAGACGACGGAGGGTGGCAACCTGGAGCCAATCGTTGGGCCGCCAGTCCAGAACGCCGAAGTTACGAGAGTCCCCGGCTCAGTACTCACCGCCGTAGCGGCCCCGTTGCCGTTGCCAGACATGCCTGTGCTCGGGAGGTAGGTCCGGGGGGGTGCCGCCGAGGTCCCCCGGGAGCCGGGGGAGCCGGAGGGCCCGGCCAGCGGGCAGCGGGTGCACGCGGGCCCGAGCTCCTCCTGCAGCCTCAGACTCAGGGCTCTGCGTCACTTCCGGCACCCGCCCTCAGCCGGGAGGACCACCCTCGGGGCGGGAATTAGAACGGTTGCGGCAGAGACGACCTTACCCACCTGTTACCGCCTCTGTACCGTCAGGCTGGTGGGGACGGTGGTTTCCCGTCCGCCCCAGTCTTCCTACATTGAGACCCGGGCCACACTGTTCATTTCTTTTACATACACCTCATTTTTGAATCAAGAATGCTGATGGTCAGTGACTAAGATTTGCTCCCCAGATTCACCCACAGAGCAAACTGTGCAGCCCCCCGACCACCACCCAAAGGGATAGTCAAGCCAAAGTGAGCCCTGCCCGAAAGGAGAAGAGTATTAACCCTAAAATGCTGCGTTGAAAGTAACGCGTCCTTGAGCCCCGTCCACGCCCCTTCGGCTGGATTAGCCACCTCCAAACAAGAGGGTGCTCCAGAAAATTGGCCCCCCGGAATGCTACAGCTTTCTCTCCTAGCTGTGGCACAGCCAATGAGTGCAGCTTATGTGGTGCTCCCCTGGTTCCGTTAAAACTTAACTCCGCTACAACCCCGAAGTAGGCTAAACATTCCTACTTTTTAATTGAGGAAACTGGTTCAGAGATCAAAGACAAATAACTCAAGAGGGAGTGCCAACACTTTATTAATGTTAGTGGGAAAGGGCATGTTAGGAAAAGTGCTTTATCCACTAACAGTATTAATAACCATGTACTGAGCACCGGGGGGGCTAACCACTATCAAAAGAACTGGACACCTGATTGCTCCTTTGGCCTTCGTAACAGCTGTAGGAGGAAGGTGTTCTCATTCCTGATGTACAGATGAAGAAACTGAGGCTCAGAGGAGGTAAAAGATGCTCTAAATCAAACTAGGATTCAAACTTGGGTCAGCTGACCCAAAGTCTCTATTTTTAGCCACTATAAATATAGTGTACTCTACCTCTTCTGAATACTACCTAAAGCACAATGTCCAAGGTTACTTTCTTGGGCTAAGCAGCCCCATAGGAGCAGTTTTCCTTTTAAAAAAATGTTTTAAGTAGGCTCCATGCTGGGCTTGGAGCACAATGCAGGGCTTGAACTCACAACCCTGAAATCAAGATCTGAGCCAAAAACCAAGGGTTTGATGCTTAACCAACTGAGCCACTCAGGTGCCCCAGAGCAATTTTCTGACAGGCAGTGTAACGCAAATTATAGGCAGACACCTAGCAACACAAACTTCAGTTGGCAACTTTGAAGAGGTTGGAAATAAATGTTTTAGTCAAGGGCAAAGGGCTCTTTATCCTACTTATCACCTGGTACTAAATCCAGCAAGACACCAACCTACCGCTGGGAAGGCAGGCCTCAACTCCAGGATCCCCACCAGAGTCTGCCTCCTGCTTGAATATGTGATTGACACGAGAGCCACAGAAACCAGCCAGGCTGCAGAGCGGGTGCTGTTTTGGGTACCTTGGTCCAGGCTGCTCTTGGAGCAGAAAGGTATCAGGCCTTTTGCAGAGATTCCTAAATCAAAGTCTACCAGGTGCCACAGGCTCCACCCACTACTGGAATGAGGTTTTGTCCAACACGGTCTTCAAGGAACTGTGCAGGAAAGGAAGCAGGGGTCCTCCAGAGCAGAGGAAAGGTACAGTTTGCACAGCTACGAATCACCATGAAGTCCCCAGAATAAACCCTTCAACCTCCAAACTATTATATTCTTTTATTTATAGACTCTGGGAGCAAGGACCCAAGCACAGCCTGGTGCTCTTGGAGAGAGAATAAAGCAGCTATTGTTCATACTCAGAGGTTGCTGAGGTGCCCTCCCCCGCTGGTCTGGAATGATCCACACTGCTCGAAAAGTCAACAGGAGGAATGGTGGGCTGGCCAAAGAAGGAAGGAGAAAAAGAAAGTCCCCTTTACTCCTGAGGGCTATGGCGTTGGATCAGGGTGTAGTCCTGGGCACGTGTGCCTGACTCCTGTGCAACAGCCCTGCCTCTGTCCCCCGAGTCTCCACTGCTGCACCCCCACTCTCACACCTCACCCCCCCGAGCTGCTTAAGTGCCCCTCCTAGAGTGCATGAGCAGGTCCCGCTGCAGTCCAGCCTCCAGGCTTGTAGTCAGCCGGGCCGCGGGAGGGTCGGTCAGCAGAGTCAATTTGTTGAAAACACCTCGGCCAAAGTAGTCCGCGATCACAGAGAAGCTATCGTTGGAGCACTTGAGCTGCAGGGAAAGAGAGAGAAGAATCAGAACTGTAGGTCTCCCAGTCCTCAGTGAGAGAAGGAAACCAGCCGATGCTCCGGTGAGGCTCAGGGAGTGGGGCAGCTAACCACGCACTCACGCCCACCTGGTGCTGGAACTGATCGTGCAGATCGCGTTTCTGTTCCTGGGCCCGGATCATATCCATGACCTTCCGGTTTTCAGGGAGGCAGGTGGGACAGTCGGCATCACTTTCCGAGTAACTCTCAAAGCAGTGTTGGTGGAAGGAGTGACCGCAGAGAAAGTGGACGGAGGGCAACTCCAAGGCACTGTTACAGATGCTGCACTTGGTCTTCTGGAAGATCTTTGGACTGCAGGCAAGGGAGACCAGAAGGGAGTGGCAAAGAGTGAGAGCAGAGCCGAGAGCCAGGAACAGAGAGAAGGTGGTTGGAGTCAACAAGGAGAGAGAGGTCCCTGGAAGGGACTGCGAGGCCCTGCCCTTGTCACCAACAGAAAGTCAAATAAGGACACCCTGCCTTGGGCCTGCAGTGGGTCTCAGCACACATCCCGCAAGGCCAGCTAACGCTTTCAGTTTTCACAACTACCACTAAACTGTCCTGCATATCTTTGTTTTTTTAAACTGCAGCATGGCTGACATAGGTCATGTTAGTTTCAGGTGTACAACACCGTGACTGACGAGTCTGTGTCCTGCTGCGCCCACCACGAGGGTAGCTACTGTCTGTTACCACACAGCACTATCAGCACACCACTGGTCCTATTCCCTATGCTGTGCCTTTCATTCCTGAGACTTAGTCATTCCATAATTGGGCGCTTATACTGGTCTTTCAGGTCTCTCCTCAGATGTGACCTTTCCGGTAAGGCCTTTCCTGGCCATCTCCTACAGGAGAATGTACACACGCTCTGCACCCTCCTCCCATTCCTGAACTCAATTCTTCCTTGGACCCTATCATCATCTAACATAATATTTTGCTTACTCAGTGTCTGTTTCTATCTCTACGTTGCAAGCGCCATACAGCAGGGCTTTTTGTCTGTGTTGTTAAGAACGGTGCTTGAGACATAACAGGGGCTCAGTAAATATTTGTGGGATGAAAAAACTCTTCTTCTCTAATAAATATTTTATAATGTTAAGGGCAGATTAAAACTTAAAAGTAGGAGATTAATATACAGTACAAATACTTATAATTATCCACTTCCTCTATCTTCTAAAGCCAAGTTTTTTTGTTTTTGTTTTTGTTTTACCTTTGATGGCTTCCAACCACAACTTAGATGTGTTGTTAAGAAAAGTAAAACACAGACTTCTGGGGTGCCTGGGTGGCTCAGTTGGTTAAGCAACTGCCTTCAGCTCAGGTCATGACCCCGGAGTCCTGGGATTGAGTCCCACATCTGGCTCCCAACTCCATGGGGAGTCTGCTTCTCCTTCTTATCTTCTCTGCGCTCATGCTCACTTGCTCTCTCTCTCTCTCCCTCAAATAAATAAATAAAATCTTCAAAATAAAACAAAACACAGACTCCTATAGAAAGAAAAGTACCTGCCACAAGTAACATTCTCCAAAGCCCAATAAATAATGATCTATGGGATAAACCCTTCTTTGGAATTCCTCCGTTAAGACAGATCTCTAAGAATGAAATGTCTGGGGGCGCCTGGGTGGCTCAGTGGGTTAAGCCTCTGCCTTCGGCTCAGGTCATGATCTCAGAGTCCTGGGATCGAGCCCCGCATCGGGCTCTCTGCTCAGCAGGGAGCCTGCTTCCTCCTCTCTCTGCCTGCCTCTCTGCCTGCTTGTGATCTCTCTGTCAAATAAATAAATAAAATCTTAAAAAAAAAGAATGAAATGTCTGAACACGCTCCATATAACCCTCTACGAAAAGTATTTAGTGACACCTGGTGAAGAACGAGGCCATCCCCTGGGCCTCTGCATGTATCCAGTTGCCAAGTACCTCGCCTTGAGCTCCTGGATCTCCTGGCGGATGCGGGTGGTCTCCTCTCGGTACCGCCGCACCCGGAGTTCATCCTGTGCGATCTGCTGGCTCTGTTTCTGCAGTTTTTGGACCAGGTAATCCCGGATGACAGACAGGGTGGCTGTGGAGTTGTGGGCCAGCGTCTGCACCACTGAGATTGGGTCGGGAAGGAAAGGAAACAATAAAGCACATGGCACCCTCTAGATGGAATGGAAGAGCCTCTGCCCGGAGCTGTCGGTGGCCCGCACCCCCCTCGGCCCCACTACCCCGTCCTCTCAAGCACCTAGTAGGGGCGGCATGAGGTTCTTGTTCTCAATGTGCTTGAGCACAGCGGCCACGTACTCCTTGCAGTCCTCCTCCTTCCGGGCGAAGTAGCTGAGCGCCTGCTCCCACAGGGAGGGCTCCTGCTCCCCGTGGCGCTCGCACACAGCCACCACCTGACGGTACTGCTCGTGCTGCATGTGGTAGTGCATGATCTGCTGGAACCTGGGGTGGGGACAGGGCACACTCAGCAGCCATCCCCAGACACAGGGACCCTTCCCCCTTCCTCGAACTGGGCCCACATCTTACAGCTTCCCCTGCTCGTAGAGGTAAAGGACCCCATCCTGGAAGTCGTGCATCTGGCAAAGGACCAGGGCCTTGTCAAAGACGTCGCAAAAGCGGCCGCTCTTTAGCAGGGTGATGGCCTCTGCATGAAGCTTCTCTTTGACCTAGGGAAGGAGAAGCGTGCTGCTGGCCAGAGGGCAGAACCACAGGGTCTCCGCGACAAGCCCAATCAACCACCTCTTCAACCGCCTCTTCACAGGGGACCACTCAGCCCCCCGGGGGGTGAGGTGTTATTGGTCTAAAGAAGGTAGCAAAAGGCCACCACAGAAGGTGGAAGAGGGGGCGCCTGGGTGGCTCAGTGGGTTAAGCCGCTGCCTTCGGCTCAGGTCATGATCTCAGGGTCCTGGGATCGAGTCCCGCATCGGGCTCTCTGCTCAGCAGGGAGCCTGCTTCCCCCTTCCTCTCTCTCTCTGCCTGCCTCTCTGCCTGCTTGTGATCTCTCTCTGTCAAATAAAAAAAAAAAAATCTTTAAAAAAAAAAAAAAATAAAAAAAAAAAAAAAAAAAGAAGGTGGAAGAGGAGCACCATAGATCTGCCAGGCCTCACCTGGGGATCCTTCTCGTGGGCCCAGTTCTGCAGTCGCAGCTCCAGAAGCGTGTCATAGATGCCCTGCGGTGAGTCGGGCTGGACCTCACTCATGTGTTCCAGGAAAGCTTTCAGCTCTCGAGGGTTATTGGCAAAGATGGGGATGAACTCCTCAGAGTTGGCCTGTGGTAGGGAAGAGGGGGAGGGAGGAAGCCAAGTGAATGGGCATGGTCTCCTTGAGGCCCCCCCAGGGGATCCCTGATGTCCAAAAGCCATTCTCCCTGAGGTCTCACCCTGCAGCCTGGGGCCTCCTGATCGCCTCGACCTTCGAGGCTAGGCTGATAGTCTGTACAGAGCCCCTTCAGCAACTGGGTCGTCTGCTCTGGTATATGGTGCATGAGGATCTTGCCATAGCGTTTCATGTTGCTCTCAGCCTGCTCGAAAGGCAGCTTGCCGATATACCGGAGGGCTTCCTGATAATTCTGGAGAGAGGTAACAGGCAGAGGAAGCGCATGCTCCTGCCTCACCCACCAGGAAGCACTCTCATCTTTCCAAGAATGTCCTAGCAAAAGAACAGGTCTCTGTCTCACTTACCTTGATATCTTCTAACTGTATCTTTAAGTACCACTCGTGATGGGCATGGTTCTCAGCTAAGTAGAGGGCGTGGGAGTAGTAGCCGGCCTGCCGGAGGACCTTGATGGCTGTCTCCACATCGAAGTGGACTTCACTCTCACTCTTTGTCTGCCAGAGAGACATGAAACAGTCATTCACAGAAAGGGGGTTGGGAAACGGAGAGGAAACATGCATCTAAGACCAGATTCTTCTTCTTTTTTTCTTTCTTTCTTTCTTTTTTTTTTTTTTAAGTAATCTCTAGACCTAATGTGGGGCTTGAACTCACAACCCAGAGGATCGAGAGTCACATGGCTCTACTGACTGAGCTAGGCAGGTGCTCCCAGATTCTTCAGATAACAATAAAGTCAAGGCCAGGTCGCTGGGAGACCAATAATAATAGTAAAGCAAATAAATAAAGCCCATTGTTTTAGAACATTATGTCCTCTTCTCAGAAAGTCTCTAAGAGCCAGTCTTCCTCTGCCCCTACTATTTCAGGGACTCCTGTGGGGACCCAGGGGCCTCCCAATGTTAATTCCGAGCTTAGATACTACGGCAAGTCCAAGCATCAAAAAACAAGAGGGGAGCTGGGAGAGAACTAGCAGGAAAGGCTGTTCCTCTTCCCAGTTTATAGACCAGAGGATCCTGGTCCCCACATAAGGTCAGCTCCTTCCTCTCCCAGCATCTGCTGAGGGACAAGATGGGCACCACCTCATGCTCAGTGGGACCCTTAGGGACTCTCCCACTAACACCCCCCACACCTTGATGAACTCCTCTAGCTTCGAGCTGTCCTTGAGCTTGGTATAGCAGTTGAGCAGCAGGGTGGTGTGGTCGGCATTGGCCAGGGACTGCCGGTGCAGGGTCTGCAGGTAGGCGGTCAGGTTGTGGATGCGCTGGGCATCCAGAAACTTGCGGATCACATAGGACGGCTCCAACTTTCCAATGGTTCTGGAGAGACACGTGCATCACACAGTATCTGCATCAGCGTACTTTTCAACCTTTCACGTGCATAGGAATCGCTTGCAGGTCTTCTTAAAATGCAGATTCTGTTTCGAGAGGTCTGGGGTAAGGCCTGAGTCTGTGTTTCTAACAAAGACTCAGATGATACCAATGCTCCTGGATTATGGACCATGTGAGAAAGCAAGGCTCCAGAGCACTGACTCTTAAACTTGGCTGAAAACAGGAATTCTAGAAAGGTAGGGAAAGGAGCTAGACAGGGTCCCCAAACCCCTTATTAGGGCAGAAAATCCCAAGAATTAGTACCAAGAGAAGAAACTGTGGAAGCCAAGAGATGAATATCCTTTTCTCTTAAAAAAATCAGATCAAAACACAATTTTTTTTTTTTTTTAACTAAGCTATATGCCCAACGTGGGTCTTGAACTCATGACCCTGAGATCAAGAACTGAATGCCCTACCAACTGAACCCCTGGCCGCTCCCAAAATGATATTAACAAAGGCCAGGCTGAAGTATAAAACAAGAGGTTCAACTTTAAAACTCATTGGCTCAACTGTATCTTGGTCATGTAATATTTAACCCTTTGCAATTAAGTGTACTATCTTCTCACCAAGGCCATCCCAGTTCCTGCAGAAGGAAAAGGTGGTTCCTGGTGAGTTTGCTCCCCTCACTGAAGCCCAGGTGTCAGCCTATCTGGCTGCATGCAGAGCTATAGCCTAAAGCACCCCAGGACTGACCGGATATACTGCTGAACAGCCCCATCGTGGTTGCCCTTGCTGTAGAGATGGTCCCCATACTGCATGAAGATCTGGGCCAAGCCATCACTGTCCAGGTGCTGGCTCTTGGCCAGGTTGATGGCCATCTCAAATAGGTTCTTTTTAAATAGCATCTGGAAGGGGAGAGATTAAAAAATTGGTAGAAGCCATCCAGAGAAGACACCTTCCCACAATGCACCTACAATACACAAGCCAGACAGTCCCAGACTTCTGGCCGGCCTAGATCCCAGACAGGGACGACCTCTCGGATACCCCCAAGACCAACATTGCCTTACCGCGCAAGTCTCTCGGCAGAAAGAGTGGACCCCGAGAATGGACTCAGGCTCCTAGCCATTATCTTCCTCTAAGATCTCATCCCAGGTCATTTACCTTGTAATTCTGCCCTAAGGGACCTGGGTAAGGCTATGCCCCAAAGGGAGGGAAACACCCTGGCCAAGGTGACTTGGGGAGCCTGTTCCTACAGCTGTGTCTGGGTGCTTGTGGCCAGCTCTGGGAACCTGGTGGCCTTGCCTCCAGTTTGGTCTGTGTGTCCTTCTCCTGCAGTGCGTGGACCCGCCCATCCCGCGTCAGCACGTACAGGGAGCCCCACTCAGCAAGCACATCCACTACATCCTCAAAGACGGCGCTATAGGCTATGAACTTGTTGCACAGGTCATAGATGTTGAGAATCTGCTTGTCGGAGCTCTGTGAGTCCCTACTGGTAAACTCCGACCTGTGTGGAAAAGAAAAAGCACCAGGTATTTCTAACCGCTCTGTCTCAGCAACCCCTTACATCACAACTTTAGTGCTGCCCGTTCCACCCCCGACAGACCACCCTTCGGCCCCTCTAGCAGCACATTCCGTAAGTGCAGCATTGCACTGGCAGCTCTAGGAAGAGATCTTACCCTTCAGGATCCTACAATTAACATAAGCAATAGATTAAAAAACTAAGAACGTCCGAGCACTCATTTGTTTAACATAATTAGCACCTGGTAAAAACAAGATGCTACACTTAGTGCTGAGTGAAAACGAACATTGACAGGGATCACTTCCCTCATGCAGAAGACCCTGCCGCCCCTTTCAGGTTGCTCAGGATAAAAATACCATGTCCTGCACACCCAGCCCTTTCCAACTTCTCTACTACTTATTTCCTTGTCCCTCCTCCCAATTTATATTGACAGAAGAATTTAAAAAAAAAAAAAAAAAAAAAAAGGCAGTTCCAAATTCTCTGGAGCATTCTAGTGCACCAGGGCTGCTTGGCAAACATCTGTAGCAAAAATACTTTTTTCAGTAAAAACATTACAAGTGAATTTGGTATAAGCATAATTTACATAAAACCAAAGTAGGAGATTGACAGGATGCAGGCATTAGGATTTTAAAATCATGTGAATTTGGGGGAACAAGGACAGCCCTACACCCTCTTCCTTCTCCCTGGAGTCCTTACTTGGGAGAAACCTTCCGGTCACGGGAGACAATGACAAGGTAGCCTCTAAACCAGTGAGCGATGAGTTTATGGCCCTCAAAGGCAAAGCAGGGCCCACGTTCATCAGGCTGGTACAAATAGACACATTCATCTCCGGCCACTATGAATTGCAGGTCCTGTGAAGGGTCACTTAGGGCTGAGCAGCGCAGGCCACAACCATGGGTGTCCAACTCCACACGAGGGTAATCCTTTCCAGAAACTATATAGGACTGTGAGAAGAAAGAAGTTAACAGGCTCCCTTTCAGGAGCAGGCATCTAAGCCTTCTCAAAGGTATTCCCAACTCCACACTGGCTCTCTCTCTAACTCACAGCACCCTAAGACTTTCTCTGGCTGTTTGTTTTGTCCATTAACCATCACCCATCTGCTAAATATATAAGCTGGTGGGGGGGGGTGCGGCGCCTGGATGGCTCAGTCAGCTGAGCATCTGCCTTCAGCTTAGGTCATGATCCCAGGGTCCTGGGATCGAGCCCCATGTTGCACTCCCTGCTCTGTGGGGTGCCTGCTTCTCCTTCTCCCTCTGCTCCTTCCACCCCACTCATGCTCCATGCTTGCGTATGTGCGCACTCTCTCTAATTCTCTAAATCTCTAAATCTCAGGTTTTGTTTAAGGGGGGGAAAAATATATATATATATATATATGAGAAAGCAAGGACCACACTGCCTTCCTATGTGTATACTATCACCACCTACTAATGGAATCCTGCCACCATTAGAAATACAATAATCTTGTACTGTTTTACCAAAAGATTATTCCTGAGAGTAGGCTGTTAGAAATAAGAAGAGCACCAGGAACCAGCAAAGTAAAGCAACTTGTCGAATGTCACTTAACAAGTTAGGAAGAAAATTCAGGTCTTTAACTATAAGCTCTAGCTCTTTTCCTAATTCTGACTCTTCCTCATCTCTTAAATGAAGAAATAAAATATTAAGCAGAGCAAATGACTCAAGGCTACACGATGAAAAATTTAAGAATCCTACCTTTCTTGTCACTTCCTTACCCTAGGCCCCTGAGCAATGGAGAACCCTCCCCTGCCTGCCCCTAACTCATACCTGAACATTCTCAGTTGTCACAACAAACAAATGAGTGGTTTTTCCCGCTTGGCGAAAGGCCAGCCCAGTTACAGGATAGTTGCCCTTGTGCAGAATCTGGGTCTTACTATGCCGGTCCCGGGTAATGTCTCCTTTGTTCAATGTAACACTGCCATCTGTGAAACCTGTAGGAGAGCAGGAAACAGCACTTCACTGAGACTGAAAAGATCAGGAAGCACAGAAAGGGAAAAAGACCATTTGAGGCACTTGTTGGAAGTGACAAACTTTCTTCTCATACCCAGCTTTCCCAGCGGTTAACATAAAAATCGGTACTCACGGACTCTTTTTCAAAGAACAAAACTGAATGCTTTCCCACTCCAAACTTTAATATCTCAAAGGCCTGAGTTCAGTACAAAATGATCTCATTAAAACAATGAAGACAAGGTGCAGAGCAACTCTGAAGAAAATCTGTAAAGAATCACAGAGCGTTACGTTTGCCTTCTGCTTACCGATGGCCATAAAGTTGAGATTTTCATGGACAGTCAAACAAGACACAACTGTCGGCTCTGTTCCTGGGATGGCAGGGAAGATTCGGGTGCAGAGTGGATTGCCACCATCTCTCTTCTCCAGGTTCCAGATCTTTACCTGTGAACACACCTCGGATGTGTGAATGCTAGTCCCCTCCAACAATCATTCTAGTCTTCTGGTCCTTTCCCACTTCCCTTCTAGGACTCACCAGGGGGTTGATGCCTTCTTCATCTTCACCAACAGATGCCAAAATATTGTGCTGCTTCAGTTGGTACAGGTGTGTCACCCGCAGTTTGTAGGCTTGGAAGCCTGTCAGCTGTAGGGAGCGAGGCAAGAACCAGATTTGGCCTTCCATATGTGCAAAATAGTCAAGGAGCCTCCTTTCCAAGGAGATATATTTAGACCAGAACCCAGATAACTACTTACATACATCCAACTCCTTAAATTTTTCAAGGATTTTCCCACATATCATCTCTGGAAAGTCCCTATCTTTAAAAGGGTGAAAAAGAAGGCCAGAGTTTAGTACCAACACTGTCAAGAAAAAAGCAACAAACTCTCACTTTCATTTATCTCCTTGCCCACGATCTAGGCAGGGGAGGTAATGACATCTAACACGTTCATCTTGTAAAGCCTACTTGCATTCATCGTTCTGACTGATCTTAAAAATAACCTTGTCGTGGCCTGGCTGGCTCAGTTGGTTAAGCCACTGCCCTGGGCTCAGGCATGATCCCGGAGTCCCAGGATCCAGTCGCGCATCACGCTCCCAGCTCCACCGCGAGTCTGCCTCTCCCTCTGACCTCCCTTCTCACGATCTCTCTCTCTCTCTGAAGTGGATAAATAAAATCTTTTTTAAAAACGACCTTGCCAAGTTGGTATTTCATACCCTTTTCACAGATAAGTAAATTGAAGCCCAGGGAGGTTAAGTGACTTGCCCAGGATTGCTCAGTTGGTAACAAGTTAAGAGAATGGACTTCCTTCTTTCTTCCCTCAAGCCTCAGAAGGAGAACTGGGCACCCATCTAAAGGAAAGTGGCACGCAACACGAACCCCTATGCCCGACAGATTCCATCCCAGCTGGATCTCTTCAGGGATCTGGGAAGGGAACAGACAGCTCCAGAGGAAGGATATCTCCAAAGACTAGGCTCCCTCGGCCGGAGTCGCAGACAGTGATGCCGGGAGGGAGGCAGAGGAACTTGGAAGCAGCGGGTCCTGAGGCAGGTGCAGCCGCAGGAGCTGCCCCATCATTCCCTAGCGGCTCCTTCACCAGCTCCTTGTCGAAGAAAACGAAGCGCCGCCACTGCAGGTAAGCCGCCATCTTGGCCCAAGGTCCCCGCCTCTGGGAGAGAGGTCATGTGAGAGGCGCGCAAAGATCACGTGATAGGACCGCTTCCAGGAGCCAGACTGCACATGCGCCTTGAAGTCCAAGTGACAGCTTCCCCAGGCCGGTGAGTGGGGCCCGCGTGAGATAGGATTCCTAGCTGGTCACTCACTCGCTCCTCCCGTTGCTAATTTGTTGGTTCTATACGTGCACTGGGTAAAATGCTTCTGAAGTGCTAGACCCTTCACCTCTTTGAGCATCAGGTTCCTCCATTATTGAATGCATGGACAACAAGGGATCAAGATGAGACATATGAGGGCGCCTGGGTGGCTCAGTCGGTTAAGCATCGACTATTGATTTCCGCCCAGGTCTTGATATCAAGGTCGTGGAATCGACCCCCGGCTGGGGCTCTGGGCTCAGCGCAGTCTGCTTGAGATTCTCTCTCCCTCTTCTGCCCCTCACCCTGCACGCTCTCTGCCTCCCAAATAAATAAAATCTTGAAGGAAAAAAGGTGAGGAATGTCAGGCGCCTTGTGAATTGTAACCCACTGTGCTTAAGTGCATTATGTCCCGATCTCCCAGGGCTGTTTTGAGGCATAAATGAATGAAGGTATATGAAACTGGCTTTTCAGCTGCAGGAGAACTAAAATTAGAAGTTTGCATCTGCCACCAGATACAGATTGCGAAACACAGAGTCTTACATTCGTTTTTGTGTCCCTCTGTTAGAGTCTGTGGCATGAAGTAGACACGTAGAATATGTTTCTTAACGAAACTAGGAAATACTCATGGTGCAGGAACTCTCAAGAACGTGGGCTTTCTTTCCCTTTCTATAGTGGGAGGGTATGGGACATAAGCCCAACACAGGGAAAATGCCTGGAAGGGTTAGCTCTGAGAGCCAAGTGATTTAACAAGTGGCAAGTGTCCAAGGTATTCCATGGCCACCCACCATTTCCATCTCTGGCTAAACCAACTGTTCGCATGGAAAACTGTAGGTGTACAGTCTGGTGCCACAAGGAGCTATGTACAGGAGTGACAGTCATTTTGAGATAATATGACGTGTGAAAAAGTGACCATGTGGTTAGTATTTGTGGAGTTTGTTTTGCACCCCTCTCCCCCACTGCTTTTTATTTCCAGACTATTTTACTCTTTGTTCCCACCAGGAGTTCCCAGAGAGTGGGGGCTGTGTTTTGTTTACCAGGAACCAGGCTTAACAGAGCTGGTAGATATTCGTTTGGTTGAAGAAATGAATGTGGATCATTTTCCCCTTACCCCCTCCTCTCCTCAATCTGGTTGAGAAAAAAGGTAGTGCCCCATTTGCTAAAGGGATAAGTGAGAGGAAGAAACTGTCTAGTTCACATAGATTTCCTGACGTCCAGCTCAGATTTCTTTCCTCTGTCACAGTTTCAGGATCTGAACCCATAGGCAGAAGCACAAATGGGGAGTCGACTCTCTTTCATCTGTTGAGTATATTTTGTACCATTCCTTAAATTTTTTGGATATTGTGTGTATTTCATTTGTTAAGATTATGAATAATAGATGTTAAAAGAAGCAACGTGGCGAGTGCCTGGCTGGCTCAGTTGGTAGAGCATGTGGCTCTTGATCTTGGGGTCATCAGTTCAAGTCTGACATTGGACACAGAACTTACATTAAAAAAAAAAAAGGAGCAATGTGAGGATGTGAGGAGAGGGGGTGAAGGATGGTGAAAGAGGTAAAGGGGATTGTCTTTTTTTTTTTTTTTTGAAGACTTTATTTATTTGACAGACAGAGATCACAAGTAGGCAGAGAGGCAGGCAGAGAGAGGGAGGAGGCAGGCTCCCTGCCGAGCAGAGAGCCCGATGTGGGGCTCGATCCCAGGACCCTGGGATCATGACCTGAGCCGAGGCAGAGGCTTTAACCCACTGAGCCACCCAGGTGCCCCTTGTCTTTTTTTTAAGATTTTATTTTTGGGGGCGCCTGGGTGGCTCAGTGGGTTTAAGCCTCTGCCTTCGGCTCAGGTCATGGTCTCAGGGTCCTGGGATCGAGCCCCGCATCGTGGGTTCTCTGCTCTGCGGGGAGCCTGCTTCCCCCCTCCTCTCTGCCTACTTCTGATCTCTGTCAAATAAATAAATAAAATCTTTTAAAAAAAGATTTTAAAAAAAGATTTTATTTTTGTTTAGAGAGAGAGCATGCAAACAGGGGAAGGAGCAGAGGGAGAGGGAGAGTCCCAAGAAGACTCTGGCCTGAGCGCTGTACCCAGCATGGAACACCATCCCGAGATCATGACCTGAGCCAAAAGTAAGAGCCAAACACTCAACAGACTGAACCACCCAAGTGCCTCAGGTAAAGGGGTTAAAATGTATTTATACAATACATATATAAGAATGTAATGTACAACATAGGGAATATAGTCAATAATATTATAAAAACTTTGTATAGCAACAGATGGTTAACTAGATTTACATGGTGACCATTTTGTAACGTATTTAAATATCAAATTGATAGGGTGTATACTTGAAACTAACACAATGTTGTATATCAATCATTTTTCAATAAAATAAAGAAGTAACGTGAATGCAGAGAGGTGAACAGCAGAGGGGCATCTTTGTTCTTGACTTGGGTGCTCCCCTTACTGTCCAATGGCAGAGGCCCAGAGTCTTCCTATGATACCTGAACCTGGTAAAGCCTGTGTCCATTTGGTCCTATTTATGAGGGTACAAGGGTACGAAGGCAGGGATTCACAATCCATTGCACCTGTTCAGACTTACTGCCTTCCTTCCTTTCCTCTTTTTTTTTTAAGGTTTTATTTATTCATGAGACACAGAGAGAGAGAGAGGCAGAGGGAGAAGCAGGCTCCCCAATGAGCAGGGAGCCAGATGAGGGACTGGATCCCAAGACCCCAGGATCATGAGCCGAAGGCAGACGCCCAACCATCTGAGCCACCCAGGTGCCCTCCTTTCCTCCTTTAGACAAACATGTATCAAGTACTCACTATTCCTGCAATTGTACTAACTGCCCAGAATGTAAATATGAACAAGACATGATTCTTGCCCTTTAGGGAGCTCAACCACCATGAGGGACAGACACAGAAAGGACTGACAGGGATGCCTAGGTGGTTCAGTTGGTTAAGCATCTGCCTTTGGCTCAGGTTGTGATCCCAGGGTGCTGGGATCGAGCCCTGAGTCAAGTCAGGTTCCCTTGCTTGGCAGTGAGCCTGCTTCTCCCTCTCCCTCTTCCCGCTGCTCCCTCTGCTTGCGCTCTCTCATGCACATGCTGTCAAATAAACAAATTAAAAAAAATTTTTTTAAAGAAAGGTCTGACAGTAACCAGTCCTTAATTTTATATAATGAATTATACCTAACAGGGTGGTTTCTCTTTTTATGGACTTTTCATAGCAACCATTTGCAGAAGTATCATTATCTCTGGTGGGAAACGGAGTCTCCAAGAGGTTCAAGTGACTCTCCCTGGGTGAGCACATCAAAGTTCTTCTGGTCCCTAACCTTTAATTAGACACTTTTCTGAAGCGTGAAGCTGGGCTATACTTGTCAGAACAGACACTAGAGGAGCACCTGGGTGGCTCGGTCATTAGGTGTCTGCCTTTGGCTTCGGTTGTGATCCTGGGGTCCTGGGATTGAGCCCTGCATCAGGCTCCCTGCTTGGCAGGGAGCCTGCTTCTCCCCCTCCCTCTGCCACTCCCCCTCCTTGTGTTCCCTCTCTCGCCATCTCTCGGTCAAATAAATAAATAAATAATTTTTTAAAAAGAACATAAACAAGGATTTATCTTTTTCTTATACTTGTCTAAGTCCAGGAACTTCAGTATAGTAAGGAAGATAAGCAGGCAAACTGCACAGAAAATGATGTACTGATTCAGTTATAGTTCTGCATATGGAGACCTTGAGGTCCAAATGGACTGAAGATAAAGAAGCAATTCAAGTCTTCAGTTTGAAATTAAAGAGATCACAATTCACAATCAAGGAGTGCCTAGCCATGGCCTCTTTTCCTCTTCAGCAAACTGCTGTCCGTGATGTACAGAACAGTTATATCCACTGGAGCAAAACAGGAATACTTCTTGTTCTGATTGCAAGCTTTTATTTTCTATCAGTTTGTTTTGTTTTTTTCTCATCTGGCTCTCAGGGTAGAAACCATTTTCCGGAATACTGAAAGGTCTGGGTTTTTTTTCTCTTAGCCCGTATGAGGGCTAGCAGAAGTTTCCACTTTAGCAACAGGAAAGCCAATCTAAAATAAACTCAGAAGGACGCCTGCATGGCTCAGCTGGTTGGGCGTCTGCCTTCGGCTCGGGTCATGATCCCGGGGTCCTGTGATCAAGTCCCACATGGGGGTTTCTGCTGAGGAGCCTGCTTCTCTCTCTGCCTGCCACTCCCCCTGCTTGTGCTCTTTCCCTCTCCCTAACAAATAAATAAAATCTTAAAATATACTCAGAGCTCTCCACATACAGGAGAGTTCAGCTTCCAAAGCTACAGTGAAACAGGAGGAAGCAATTAGCTGATTATTGATTGTGAAAATCTGGCCCCCTAAAGAGAAAGGAAATTCCCCATGAACTTGGCAGAGCACTTAACCAAGCTTTTAACACTGCAGTAGTGCCTATTTTTAAGTTGTATTTCTCCCCACTAAGAACAGAAACAAGTAGTTAACTAATGTCTATTTGGTGCTTAGGGCGTCCCAAGCATTGTGCTAAGCACCTTACCTCCCTCTACATCAGCCCTGTCAGGCATGTACCAGCAGGTCGCTTTTTTTTTTAAACAATTTTTTTTTTAAGATTTTATTTATTTGACAGAGAGAGAGTGATCACAAGCAGGCAGAGAGGCAGGCAGAGAGAGAGAGAGGAGGAAGCAGGCTTCCCGCTGAGCAGAGAGCCTGATGCGGGGCTCGATCCCAGGACCCTGAGATCATGACCTGAGCCGAAGGCAGAGGCTTAACCCACTGAGCCACCCAGGCGCCCCCAAGCAGGTCGCTTTTAAAGCTGTAGAAACTGAGGCTCAGGAAAGCTGAACAACTTGCCTAGAGTCATACAGGTAGAACGTGGTGTTTACAGGCAAATCCAGGTCTGTCCAACTCTAAAGCCCCATATTCTGGGTGCTCGATTTATTTATTTTTTTTAAAAGCCAATTCCATAAATTTGTTCAAAATTCTGAGCAATTCTCTATGCAGTCGTGAAATGACAGAATTCAAGAAAACTGGAAGTCTTGTTTTCTCCTGACACATAATCATCCCCATCTCAATGCAAACTGTGAAATGTTCCCAATCTTTTGCCTTCTCTTCCACACCTCCCATCCTATTCAAATTCATAATACCAGGACCACAGAAACACATCAGTATTCTTGCTAGTGTGTAAAGATACAGGCACTGTCTTTCACTGCTGTAGGGAAGCAGAGATGGTAAATCTTTCTGGAGGGCAACTTGGCAGAATATATCAAATGCCTAAAGAGGAATTTAAGCCTGCATAACCACTTCTAGGAATTTATCCTAAGTAGATTATAAGGGGTAGATCTGAATAAAGATTTGTCAATAAGTGTCTATTGCAATTTTATAACAGCAGAAAAAAAGAAACAACCTAATTGTCAAATAGTAATCTTGATAAATACATTATTGTAGTTCTTCATGCTGCAATTTTATAGATAGCCACTGAAAATTCTGTAGAGATAAAATGACATAGGAAAATGTTCTCAGTAAATTAAATGAAAAACAGTCACAAAATATTATTTCCATTAAAGTTTAAAGTGTGTGTGTGGATATACAACATAATGCTGAAAGTATTTAATTTAGAAAATTCAATTGTGGGTGGTTTTTATTTTATTCTTTCTTTTTCATGTTCTTCCAGTTTTTTTCAGTAACCATATTTTTGTAATTCTAAAACCACTGGTGAAGAAGTAGGAAAAAACTCATCTGGTGCAGCATCTCCTGATAAAAGTAAGTTTTCCCCTGCTTAAGGTTTCCAGCAAAAATCAAACCCTCTAGTTTTGTTTTCTTTCTTGAGAGAGACAGAGACCAAGAAAGAGAGAGCAGCAGTGCTGGGGAGGGAGGGAAGGGGGAGGGGTAAGAGTGTGGCACAGAGGGAGAGAGAGAATCTTAAACAGGCTCCATGCTCAGCGTGGAGCCTGATGCAGGGCTTGATCTCACGACCCTGAGATCATGATCTGAACTGAAATTAAGAGTTGGACGCTTGACCGACTATGCCACCCAGGCGCCCCAAGTCTTCTAGTCTTTTGTGCAACACATATAAAATATTTTTAATTTTTATTTTTTTAAAAGGTTTTATTTATTTGACAGATCACAAGCAGGCAGAGAGACAGGCACAGAGAGAGAGGGGGAAGCAGGCTCCCTGCTGAGCAGAGAGCCCGATGCAGTGCTCAATCCCAGGACCCTGAGATCATGACCTGAGCTGAAGGCAGAGGCTTAACCCACTGAGCCACCCAGGCACCCTATTTTTTTTTTTTTTTAAGATTTTATTTATTTATTTGACAGACAGAGATCACAAGTAGGCTGAGAGGCAGGCAGAGAGAGAGAGAGGAGGAAGCAGGGTCCCCGCTGAGCAGAGAGCCCGATGTGGGCAGGATCCTGGGATCATGACCCGAGCCGAAGGCAGAGGCTTTAACCCACTGAGCCACCCAGGCACCCCAAGGCACCCTATTTTTAAAATTTTTATTGAAGTACAACATATACATGGAAAAGCGTACATAAAACAGCCCATTAAATTTTCACAAAGCCATTGCAAACAGCACTGCCAAGACCCCAAGAAACCTGTTATGCCCTCTTCTAAACACTACCACCCCACAAAATGAGAACCATCTCCACTTATATCACCATAGCTTAGTTTTGCCTGGTTTTAAACTTTATATCTAAAGCGAAATTGGGGGCTCCTGTCTTCTGTCAGTTTGGTGTATGTTCTGCAAGGTGGCATCTTGTGGGTTTCTGCTCAGCGTGGGGGAAGGGATGTAGTCCTCAAATGTTATTAACAAGTTATTCTAAACAAGAACTAGCGAATTCGGCTGCTTTGGTCAATCTAAATTAAATTGGTGTTTTAAATTAAATCAGGTGTTTTACTTTTAAACGTTCCCACTGTTTTATGACATGTCCTTGTGAAACACTTCTCCCCTCTGTTCAGAGGACAAAATAGGTGACTCCCCAGAGGACTTGCACCTGCTACATCTCTGAAGGGGCAAATTCCCAGGTCGAAAACCATCACTGCAGCAAACCTGTGCTCCCACCAAGGATATTCTGGGGATGGGAGCTCAGGAGCAGGGCACACTAATCTTTCTGCTTTCCCAATTTGCAGCCATTCAATAGGTTTTTAGTAAGTGCATTGAAACCATAAACCTATTTGTTTCCCAACAGACTGTGACTTCCAAAAGCAAGGACATGGTCATCCCCATCTGTGGGATCCCATACCGGGTACTGTGCTTATATGCGACAAAGGCCCAGTAAATCTTAAAAATGCAAAATCTGTTTAAAACAGATGGAAAGAGGGGCACCTGGGTGGCTAAGCTGGTTAAGCGTCTGCCTTTGGCTCAGGTCATAATCCTGGAGTCCCAGTATTGAGTCCCACATCGGGCTCTGCTCTTCATCCTGCTTGTGCTCTCCCTCGCTCTCAAATTTAGGTAAATAAAATCTTTTAAAATAAATAAATAAAATTTTTAAAAAGAAAGAAATGGATGGAAAGAATCTACTGTCCTACATAGCTACCCAAAAGTAGAGTCAGTCATACAGATACAAAATCTTTCTTAGTGGGACTGAAATGACAACGTATGTTTCCATCACTGTGGCTAACCAAGCCCCATGCTGTGGAATGTTCTACAGCAGTAAACCATGAGGTGAATCTTTACAAACAGATATGGAAAATCCTCACGATTTGTTCTTAGTTACAAAAAAAGAAGAAGAAAGCAGGTTGCAAACAATCTAATTCTATAACATTCTATCATTTACAAAAACGCAAAAGCCACATCTTTCAAGATACCTATGGAAATAAATGCACAGAATAGGCCTGGAACGTTACACACCACACTGATAACAGCAGATAGCTCCAGAGATGAGGTTGAGGATGGTATAAAAGGAATTTATTCCTCCTTGTTTCTACCAAGGTCTCCATATGAAGACTGAACAACCCACAAATTTTTAAAAAATCGACTTCTCCCTGGTACTGCCAGTTGGTTTATCTTCTAAGCATAGAAACCTGACTCCTCTGTCCCCCTTAGCATCATGAAAAATGTAGGGAAAGAACAGGTAAGAGTTCCTTAAACAAGCCATGGAAGTTACGGCCAGGGCCTTTAAGGAGAAGGGAGCCCTGTGAAGGGAGCCCTGGAGTCGATTTCAGGAGAGGGAGGAGACAGGAGATCCATTTTCCACATTTAAGAAATTTGAGCTCATGTCAATAAAACGGGGGGCGGGGCGCTTTCCAAGGACTGTGCACACTTCCATGGGGCTGTAAAAATACAGAGGAGGGAGGGAGAAGCGCCAAATACCTGTCTGAGGTACTTTAATTCGGACAGAAGGAGGAAAAGAGAAGGGAAGCCACCTAAGATTTAATGGAATGAAAACATGAGGTGGTGACTTTACGCCCAATTACAGCCTCAGCGTTTTGCATTCTGGAATATTCCGTTTCATAAAAATGGAGCTTAGAGTAAGGAGTCCAGGCCAAAGTCTGCCACTGATAACAAGCGTCATCTCCGTCCCGCTAGCGACCATCATCTCTTCTGGTGGCTTTAGTGTCATCGGTGAAACGGGGCGGGGTGAACTAAGCCTGTAGCGCAGCCATTCTGATTTCTATCCAAAGCCTAGAGCAGTTCAATACCAACCAGCAAGCGAGCGCCTCTTCCGCGTGGCTACAGAGGGGATGCGGGTCACTCCCACTCCTCGGCCGGGGCTCCCCAGGTGACCGGAGGAAGGGGGCCGACTGCGGGACTGTCCGTGCGCCCACTCGCACCGGCCTCGGGTCATTCCCGACCCCGGCAGTCGGGTACCCAGCGCCGAGGCCGGAAAGGTCCGGGAGCGCACGGGGGCGGATGCCGGGCCCCGTGACGTGGTCCAATCCCCAGCCGGCGTGGGCGGTTTTTCCCCCAACTGGCGGACTGGCCCCTACGCGGCCTCCGAGGCCCGAGCCTGCGACGGAGGAGGGGGCGGGCGTAGGACGTGGCCCAATGGGAGCGCGCGCCGGGGCGGTGGGGGCGGGGCCGGGCGCGCGGCGCAGGGCCGGGCGGCGGAGGCTCCAATGAGCGCGCGCCGCGTCCGGGGCCGGCTGGTGCGCGAGACGCCGCCGAGAGATTGGTGGCTAATGTAACAGTTTGCAAACGGAGGGGAGTTGTGAAGGGCGCGGGTTTGGGGGCGCGCTGCCGGCCTCGTGGGTACGTCCGCCGCCGCGTTTGTCCCAGAGCTGGGGCCGCAGGAGCGCAGGCAAGCGGTTGGGGGTGGGGTGGGGATGGCGATGGGAGCGGGCCACCCCTCCGGGAGGAGGCAACGTGCTAGCTCCGGGGGCGGGTCGGTAGCCGGAGCGAGGGCCGCACGGACGCCGGTGCGCTTGGCCCCGAAGCTCGGTCCCTGGGGCGCCCCCACGTCTTAGAGGTGGGCCGGGCCGCGTTTCCGGGAGTGGGAGCCGCCGCCTTCGCCAGGTGAGGCTTAGGTGAACTCGGGGGACTCGGTGCCCGCCCGACGAAGAATCTTAGCGCTCCTGGCACGGCGTCTGTGTAGGCAGCGGGGCCGGGGGTTGGGATGGAGAACGGGGGGCGGGGCGGGACACCCCAAAGGGATACCGAGGAGACAGGCCCTTCTAACATCCCAGCGTCCTCCAACGTCACCACCTCTCAGTTCCCGTCCAGGCCCTGCCTGGCTTTCCCCAGCCAGCGGGGGAGCTCCAGTGTAGGGAGGTAGTTGAGCCCTGGGCGGAGATCCCTGGTCTCCCCCCAGGTGTCTGACAGCAGGGGCAGGGCTAGGGTGCGCCGGTTATAGCCTATGCAGTGGACGGAAGGTTCTGGTCTCCTTTCTTCCGTCCTGGTACCTTCCTCGTTTAGGGATGTACTGGATGGAGCCCAGGACCCTTTGTGTGGTTAGAGTCCCCGGTCATTATCAGAAGGGAGAGGAGGGGGATGTAGGCTACTCAGCCCCGGGGAGACCGTGCAGTATGAATCTTAAAGCTTCTCTGTTCTGGGATGAGGTTCTGTCTTCTTCACACAGGGCATCCGGTTACAAGTGTTGTTTTTCTCCTCCCTCAGAGGCACAATGGCAGCCACCATCAGGAGGCAGAGGCCGCGGAGGCTAGCCTGTTGGGCTGTGATGGCTGTGCTCTTGGCCGACCTGTTGGCACTGAGTGGTGTGTACCCCAGGAGCAGGCTCAGAAGAAGAATAAATGAGTGAATGATGAATGATCCATGGTGGGAGGGGAGCTTCTGGTTGGAAGCCTCTGGACTGGAGTTGCTGAATTCAGTCCTTTATCTTTTCACTTTTTTACCTTTCCTGTGGAGAGAGGTGTCCTTTGGTTAGAGGGGACTCAAGAATGTGGGGGAGGAGGGGAGAATTGACAAATCTGTTTCCTTTGCAGACACACTGGCTGTGATGTCTGTAGACCTGGGCAGCGAGTCGATGAAGGTGGCCATCGTCAAACCCGGAGTGCCCATGGAAATTGTCTTGAACAAGTGAGGGCCATCCCAGTGTCCGGGGTGGGGAAATAGGGGAGTCTGTGCTCCAAGCCAGTGTGTATGCTTCCTAGGGCCCCCAACAGTCCAGTGTCTGAGTGGTTGTATTTGGGGTGTTGGGGCTCCTGAGTCCACACCCTGCTATAGGCACCTGGGCTCTGCGTCTCCTCTCTTCAGGGAATCCAGGAGGAAAACCCCAGTGACTGTGACCCTGAAAGAAAACGAAAGATTCTTTGGAGACAGTGCAGCAAGCATGGTGAGCTTAGCAGCCCACCCCTTCCCAGAGTGGTGGGCAGAGGGGAGGAGATGACAGATGCCAGAGCCTGAGCCCTTATCGACCTCTGATGTGAGAGGTAGGTGATGGTGGGCTCGGGAGCCTCATACTCTATTCCATTTTACCTCCTCTCAGGCCATCAAGAATCCAAAGGCGACACTGCGTTACTTCCAGCACCTCCTGGGGAAGCAGGAGGGAAACCCCCACGTGGCCCTTTACAGAGCTCATTTTCCAGAGCATGAGCTAGGCTTCGACCCACAGAGGCAGACCGTGCACTTCCAGATCAGCCCGTGAGTGCTCTGCTGGGGACGGCGGGCTCAGCAGGGCCGATGGGCTCCTCTAGTGCTCACAGTTGTCCTGGCCTTAATGTCTGGCTGTCCTTGCCTCTAACTACCCACTTTCCCCCAGGCAGCTACAGTTCTCACCTGAAGAGGTGCTTGGCATGGTTCTCAACTACTCCCGTTCCCTGGCTGAGGATTTTGCTGGTGAGTAGCTAAGGTGGGGCCGGTGGTGGCCAGGTTCCCTAGGGTCTCCTAGCGGGGCAGCTTTGCCTCCCAGGGAACCTTGAGCAGTGTTAGAAGATATCTTCGCTTTGGTTATCTGGGGAGCTGCTCCTGGCATCTGCTGGGCCGGGGACGCTGCCAAACGTCCTACAATGCGCAGGACAGTCGCACAGAGCAGAGAGTTATTTGGCCCAAAATGCCAATAACGCCAACACTAGGAAAGTGTCATCCAAGGCGTGGAGCTGGTGGGAGCCCCGTTCTGTTGTCCTCTGTAGAGCAGCCCATCAAAGACGCGGTGATCACGGTGCCGGCCTTCTTCAATCAGGCTGAGCGCCGGGCCGTGCTGCAGGCTGCACGCATGGCCGGTCTCAAAGTGCTCCAGCTCATCAACGACAACACCGCCACGGCCCTCAGCTATGGGGTCTTCCGCCGGAAAGATATCAACACCACCGCCCAGGTGAGCCAGGGAGGAACTTCCGGCCAGAGGGTGGCTGGTTCTGAGGATGGAGGCCACTCGGCGTGTTTGGCATCTCGTGCGCATGGCTGGCCCTTGCCAGGATGAAGCAAGAGAATGGCCCTCTCGGACGCTCTCGGAGCTTTTCAGCGAGTGGAGAGTGGGTGTAGCGGCTGGAGTTAGGTGAGGTTCCCGTGACCGTTGTCTTGGTGTCTCTGCAGAACGTCATGTTCTACGACATGGGCTCTGGCAGCACTGTGTGCACCATCGTGACCTACCAGACAGTGAAGACCAAGGAAGCGGGGATGCAGCCGCAGCTGCAGGTCCGGGGTGTGGGGTAAGTCGGTGCTGGGCTCGCTGAGACACCCTCGGGTCGGGGCTTCTCAGAGTGGCAGCCGCCTCATTTTCCTGCACGAATTCTCTCCTGAAGTATTGACCATCACGGGGTACCTCTTGGAAGAACCAGGGGAAGACGGGGCGGGAGGAGGACGGTTTGGGAATTTTGAAAGGAAGGGACCTTCTTGAGCAGCTTCTAAGGAAACCCGTAGACCACATGCAGTCGTTTCGCTGTTCTTGTCTTTTTTGGCGTACTTGTTGACAACATTGTCTTCTCTTTCAAACCCATTCCTTTCTGGCCAGCTCTCCTGCCAGCGCTTGAGTCCAGGCTACCATCATCTCTGACCTGCAGGGTTAGGAAAGGTCTCCTTGCCTCCAGTGCGGCCTTCTTCCAGTTTTTTCTCCACATTGCAGCCAGAGGGTTCTTTTCAAAATGCTGACCTGATTATAATCTGTTTCTTTAAAAAAAAGCCTCATACCTTTTACGTTAGCCTGTGGGAGCCCTGGCTCCTCCCACTTGTCTCTCCCCAGAGCCCCTTGCTCTTTGAGCAGCAGCCGCGCCAGCTCTCCTTGGGAACGTACTGGGCTGGCTCCCACCGTGCGTCCTTTTGGGTACTGTTCCCCATCTCTCCAGTTTTCCCTTTTCTTCACCTCGTTACCTCCACTCATCCTTCAGATTGCAGCTCAATTTTCACATCTCCACAGAACCTTCCCTGACATCAAGTAGGCAACACTTCCCTTTTCCGTCTTCTGACACTGTTGCTTGTCTGTCCCTCATAACTCACGGGGTGGTACATGCTTCACGTTCGTGTGTTTGTTCAGTGCTAGATTGTAAACTCCTTAGCCGCAGGGACCCTGGCTTTTTTCTCTCAGTCGCATGCCCTGAGACCAGCACATACTTGACGCCCGGTAAATATAGCGGACTGGAGGAGGAGGCGAACTGTCACTGAGGCGTCAGCCACGTACGTGGAGCAAGAGTCAGGGACCCTGTGTATTCCTCACACTTTTCTCTCTCACTGTTTCCTGAACAGATTTGACCGTACCCTGGGGGGCCTGGAGATGGAGCTCCGGCTGCGTGAGCACCTGGCTAAGCTTTTTAATGAACAGCGCAAGGGCCAGAGAGCAAAGGACGTACGGGAGAACCCCCGTGCGATGGCCAAGCTGCTGCGGGAGGCGAATCGACTCAAAACCGTCCTGAGTGCCAACGCTGATCACATGGCACAGGTGCCTGCACGTGGCTACTTGAGGGAAAATATTCCCCGCCCGAGGGGAGAGGACCCCAGCCGCCCGAGCTAGGCCGCTGGCGTGTGGTGTGGCCCATCCCTTCTTCCTCAGCCTCCTGCCCTCCCCTCAAAGTCCCAGTCCCTCGGTTTCTGGCCTGCCCAGCCAGAGGAGGACCTGGGTGGGAACTCTGACATGCCTCATCCTCCCCCAGATCGAGGGCCTGATGGACGATGTGGACTTCAAAGCGAAAGTGACCCGAGTGGAGTTTGAAGAGCTCTGTGCAGACTTATTTGAGCGAGTACCTGGGCCCGTAGAGCAGGCCCTCCAGAGCGCTGAGATGAATTTGGTGAGGGGGAGTCAGGCGTGGGCCTGGGGTGGAGAGGCGGGTGGTAGAGAGGGTGACAGGTTGGCGGGCAGGAGTGGGCAGGAGTGTTAAGGAACAAGTCAGCGCTGAGGAGGAGGTCTAAGACCCAGCTGTTGTGTGTCCCATTCTTTCTCTGCAGGATGAGATCGAGCAGGTGATCCTGGTCGGCGGGGCCACTCGGGTCCCTAAAGTTCAGGAGGTGCTGCTGAAGGCTGTGGGCAAGTGAGTGTGGGGTTTGAGGCAGTGGGGCTGGGGCTCCAGGGCTGGGCGGCTGCAGGGCTGAGGAGAGGGCGTCCAGGGTGGCTGCTCCAGAGATGACGTGCTGAAGCCCGGGACTTCCACAGGGAGGAACTAGGGAAGAACATCAACGCAGACGAAGCAGCTGCCATGGGGGCCGTGTACCAGGCAGCCGCGCTCAGCAAAGCCTTCAAGGTGAAGCCATTTGTAGTCCGAGATGCGGTCCTCTACCCCATCCTGGTGAGTGGGCCCGTCTGATCAGGTGACAAGCTCCCTTTATCTCACTGAGCACGCTCCCTCTGTCTGCTCTAGCCTGTTCCCTTGTTTCTCTGCCCGCTGACATTCTCTGCGTACCCTTACCCCCGACGTGCTCCCGCTCTCCAGTGTGCCTCCTCTCTGCCTGCTGTGTAGGTGGAGTTCACGAGGGAGGTGGAGGAGGAGCCTGGGGTTCGCAGCCTGAAGCACAATAAGCGTGTTCTCTTCTCCCGAATGGGGCCCTACCCTCAACGCAAAGTCATCACCTTTAACCGCTACAACCACGACTTCAACTTTCACATCAACTATGGCGACCTGGGCTTCCTGGGGTCCGAGGATCTTCGGTGAGGGAGGTGGTCAGGATGGGAGGGAGGATCTGGGGCCACAGGGCTGACGCGGGCAGCAGGCATCTTCTGGGAGGAAAGGGGAGATATTTCATGCTGGGAAGCTACATAATCTGGAGCTGGAGGAAGCAAGCTGGGTGAGCTCCCTGGAATGGCTCTCTCGTCCCCCAACCAGGGTCTTCGGCTCCCAGAATTTGACCACGGTGAAGCTAAAAGGTGTGGGCGAGAGCTTCAAGAAGTATCCCGACCACGAGTCCAAGGGCATCAAGGCTCACTTCAACCTGGATGAGAGCGGCGTGCTCAGCCTCATCAGGGTGAGAGCAGAAGGAGGCCCTGGGTACAGGCCAAGCAGCCTTCCCAGAGTGGTTCCTCCACATGGTATTAGAACATAAGAAACAAGAAGAGTTTGGGAAATGGAAAAGTCTTGCCTCTAAACACGGCTAACCAGGGATCTGCTGTGGTGTTTTCAGGGTCTATGAGTGCTTATGAGTGTTGTAAAGTTCAGGAACTATAGATGGCTACGTAAGTCATTCTCAAAGAGTAGGTCTGGGGTTAATATCTTTTAAAACACACTGTGGGAAATAATGGTCCATTCTGTTGTCCAGTAGAGAAGTGCAGGGCTCGGGAAAGGAGCTAGGAGTCTGTCTTCAGAGGGCCCATAATCAAAGGGGGCAGAGGTGACTTGGCTCAGGAGCTGGTAGAAGGAGGCTGCTGAGGGACTAGGCCAGCACCGTAAGTCACCCGGATGCGCGTGAGTAGATGCCCACAGTGACAGGATATTTCCAGGGGAAAGGTGGCTTAGCGTGTGTGTTTCTTCACCCTGTTTTCAGGTGGAGTCTGTGTTTGAGACCCTGGTGGAGGACAGCCCCGAGGAGGAATCCACCCTGACCAGTAAGATGAGCGTGTGCGTGTGTGCGCGCGCGTGTGTGAGGGAGGCGGTGCTTGTATGCGTTGGGGGAGGGCAGGCCTTGCCCTTGGGTGAGGTGGCGTCACTGCTGTGGCCCTTTTGAGTTTTGGGGCTTTCTTCCTCACAGAACTCGGCAACACCATCTCTAGCCTGTTTGGAGGGGGCACAACGGCAGACACTAAAGAGAACGGTACAGACGCGGTCCAGGTGAGGCCAGCATGGAGCCAGGGGAGCTCAGGGGAGGGATCATGTGCCCGAGGAGTGGCAGCGGAGGCAGGGATTGGGGTGGGCTTTCCTGCTGCCTGGGACTGGCTAGACTACCCCTTCCCCAGCCCAGTGAACCATACCATCCTCTGGACTCCAGGCGACCCCTGTGCTCGGAATCCAGGGCACATTCCCCTCCTCTCCAAGCCCTTGTCCTTTGTCCGACTAGGCCACCGTTGCCATCCAGTCGTCTGTCTGCCCCCACGCTGTGCTGGCAGCCGTAAGCCTGGGGGATGTGGCATGGCTGGGCCTTAGGCTCTGCTACAGTGACAGTTTCCTGCGGGGGGGCGTCTGTGATTGTTCCCCAGGAGGAGGAGGAAAGCCCTGCTGAGGGGAGCAAGGATGAGCCTGGGGAACAGGCAGAGCTCAAGGAGGAGGCTGAGGCTCCCGCGGAAGACACTTCTCAGCCCCCACCCGCTGAGCCCAAGGAGGATGCAGCCCCTGAGGAGGAAAAGGCTGCAGAAAAAGAAAATGAGGAAAAGTCTGAGGCCCAGGTGAGCTGCAGGCGCCGAATAAGGCCAGGGTGGCCCCAGGGGCTAAGGGAATAGATGCCTGCCTTGTTGCTTGTCCCCAGAGCCCTTCCTGTGGAGAATAGAAGGGCCTAAGCTTTTCCTGATATGCTCCTCTCTTTCCCCACTAGAAGCCAAGTGAGAAAAAGGAAACAGGGTCTGAGGGTGTTCCTCCAGCCCCAGAGGAAGAAAAGAAGCAGAAGCCTGCCCGGAAGCAGAGAATGGTAGAGGAGATTGGGGTGGAGCTGGTGGTCCTGGACCTGCCTGACTTACCTGAGGAAGAGCTGGCCCGCTCAGCGAAAAAGTGAGTAGAAATTCTGTGTGTGTGCGTGTGCGTGTGCGTGTGCGTGTGCGTGTGTGTGTGTGTGTGTAGGGTGGGCAGGGTGTGTGTGTGTGTGTAGGGTGGGCAGGGTGTGTGTGTGTAGTGTGGGCAGGGTATGGAATCCCTCCCCTGGGAAGGAGAAGTGTCTGACCCCTCTCTCCTTCATACTTGATTCTTTTTTGTCCCACAGACTCCAAGACTTGACACTCCGAGACCTAGAGAAGCAGGAACGGGAAAAAGCTGCCAACAGCTTGGAAGCTTTTATCTTTGAGACCCAGGTTGGTAGGCTAGGAGGCACGCCTGCCCTGGGCCCAGTGTCTGAGGAGGGTCTGGCTCTGTGAGCCTTGCCCTCAGGGGCTCGGTGCATGCTTGGGCCTGTGTGCTCCTCCCTAGGACAAACTGTACCAGCCTGAGTACCAGGAAGTGTCCACTGAGGAGCAGCGTGAGGAGATCTCTGGGAGGCTCAGCGCGGCCTCCACCTGGCTGGAGGACGAGGGCTTTGGGGCCACCACCATGGTAAGTGGCCTCCCAGGACATGGTGGGTGGGATGCGAGCCTTCGTTTTTCTCTCCAGGGTCAGAGAAGGTGAGGAGAGCTGGGGTGCGAAGCTGTGATTGGGATGCAGGGCTGGCTGCAGGGCCGGCCTCTCCTCCTTTCAACGCCTCTGCCCACTCCCGCCCCGCATCCCTCAGATGCTGAAGGAGAAGCTGACTGAACTGAGGAAGCTATGCCATGGGTTGTTTTTTCGGGTGGAAGAGCGCAAGAAGTGGCCTGAACGGTTGTCTGCCCTTGATAATCTCCTCAACCATTCCAGCATGTTCCTCAAGTGAGCAGCCCTTTTGCTTTTCTTCCTAATTCAGTCCTGCCGAGCCTCAGTGTCCTTCAGCTTCCCATGCCCCGCATGCACACCCCTGATCCCTCTTCCTCTTGGGCTCACCATCTCCTTTCTGGCTTCCAGGGGTGCCCGGCTCATCCCAGAGATGGATCAGATCTTCACTGAGGTGGAGATGACAACGTTAGAGAAAGTCATCAACGAGACCTGGGTAATCCGGGTGTAAATTCTCATGGGGATCCTCGCCCTGGCAAGGTGTCCGAGCTAGGCAGCATGAGAGATGCTGAGTGATGGAGACTGAGCAGCCGCTGCCTCCTGGCCTCGCAGCTGATTGCGAAGGGGCCATGACGGATTAGCCCCAAACAAGGGTCATGACCATGCCCGAGTTGTCAGACTGGAGTAGCAGCAGAGCCCATTCCCATGACGTTAGAGCTCCGAGGAGCTGGGGCTTGAGCTGCACTCAGCAAGTGGGCCTGGGTTCGGGGAGGTGAGAAGGACTGGTCACAGGAAGCAGAAACTTCCCTTTTGGATGCGTGGGGAACGTCTTTGAATCAGAGCTCTAGAAGCGCAGAGACAAGGGAATAATCGAGAGGTTCGGCTGTAGTCGGTTCCAAGTAAGCCCCAAGCGTGTAGTTTGGGACTCCTTTGTAGAAAGCCTCGGATGCTATTTTGAGGAGCCTGCCTCCCCTTGTGGGGCTGACAGCCAGGTAGAGTGGACTGGTTTGTGATCTGAGGGCAGAGTCTGAGGCTGGTTGGGGTGTATTTCATCTGGGACAGATGTCTGCGGGCTCCAGGGCTAGCTGTCAGCTTGTCCTGTCCTCACCTACAGGCCTGGAAGAATGCGACCATGGCCGAGCAGGCCAAACTTCCCGCCACAGAGAAGCCCGTATTGCTCTCAAAAGACATTGAGGCCAAGATGATGGCCCTGGACCGTGAGGTGCAGTATCTACTCAATAAGGCCAAGTTTACCAAGCCCCGGCCCCGACCCAAGGACAAGAACGGGACCCAGGCAGAGCCTCCCCTCAATGCCAGTGACCAAGCGGAAAAGGTCATCCCTCCACCAGGTGAGGGCAGGGTGCCTGCTGTGGGTGCTACTGGGCGGGAAGAAGGCCTCTCCTTCCTGGGACTACATTTTACCCCTGGTTTCCTTCCAGGCCAGACTGAAGACGCAAAGCCCATTTCAGAACCTGAGAAAGAGACTCGTGAGTTGGGGAAAATGATTGGGAATCACTTTGCTTAACCTAAGGGTTGGCACACTGGCAGGCACAGCTGGTTTCTGGAAGGTCCACAAGCTGTGAAAGACCATTACATTTTTAGGTTATTAGACACACACACACATACACACACACAAAAGAGCTGTGGCCCACAGCTCCTAAAACATTTACTGTCTGGCTTTTTACAGAAAAAGTTTCCTAACCCCTCCATTAGCCTCTTCCTCCCTTCTGCAGAGGCTAACCTCTTCCTTCCCCAAAGCAGGATCTGAACCGGCAGATGCTCAGCCTCTGGAGCTGGGAGGTCCTGGAGCAGGTGAGCGTGGAACTGGGGCCACCTGGGAAGCCTGGTTGGGAGGTCCTGGGGCGGGTGGGGGATATGCACAGAATGGGGCCAGGTCACCTCGGTTTCACCTCCTGGCATCCCTTTGCTCTTCCCCACTCCCAGCGGAACCGGAAGAGAAGGAACAGCCAACAGGACAGAAGCCAACTTTGAAAAATGATGAACTATAACCCCCGGTTCCCATTCATCCCGCCCCCTTCTCCTACCTCCTCTATTTATTAAACATCGAGGGTCGGGGGAGGGGTTGCTCCTGCCCTCACAGGCTTCAGTTCTTTTTCTCTCACCTTGATCGGAGGTGTGGAGAAGGGGACGGAAGGGACAGCTCACCAGTTCCTTCTGTAGTGGTTCTGTGGTAAAAACTGAAATTGCTCGATTTCCTAATCCCACCCCTGGTTCCCTACCCATCCAGGCCCTAATTTGGGAAAAATCACTATTATGTCTTAATTCTTTGCCTGTGGGTAGGTGAGAGATTGACCGTGAGGGGTCAACGGACCTGGCAGGGGGAGGGATGCCCTGGGATATTAGAGAGTCTCCAGTCTTCTCTGTCCTCCTTCCTGCTCCCTCTTCCACCACGAAGTCCGCCCTACAGGGGCCAGTGTCTACAGAGCCTTGGTTACCAGGTCTGGTTTCTGAGTGCCTATCTCTGCTCTTTTCTTCTCCACGGTCTTGTCTTTCCCTAAAAGGCCTCATCCCTAGTGACTCCTCTTCCCATGGTTTCCTTGCCTTCCTGTGGCAAGTTAGGCAGCCGTCTGCCTCCTGCCCAAGCCCTTCCATCCGGGCAGGCTGCAGCAAAGCTTGATTAATCCCCACCTGCTTGTGCACCCCCCCCCCCCCACTCCCCCCTCCGGTGGCCAGAGTAGGCAGGGAGAAAGCGAAGGAGGGAATCCAGCCACCTCTGTGGGAGAGATGTGTGAAAAACCGGAGCTCCCACTTGCGGGCTCTCGGGCACAAGAGAGTGTGCGGAACGGCCTGCGTGGGATGCCCGCCTCCTGCGAGCACTGTCGGAGTCTGCATTGGCCCAGTAGCCTGTCCCTCCATGTCCCTATGACTCTTGGCCCCCTGCTCTCTCCTCTTTTGCCCACCCAGACATAGCCTTTCCCTGGCCCCCTAGCCCCTTGGGCTGACCAAAATGTGCTTTCTACTGTGAGCCCCTATCCCAAGACCCTGGGAAAAGGAGAGGCCGTGGTGTGAATGTAAAAAGGCCACCTCGCCCTTTTCGCGACAGGCCTTGTGGGGGACGGAAGGGGGTAGGGGCTGGCCTGCCTTTCTTGAGTTGCTCTGCTGAGATGGGGGCCCTTGACCCACCGTGCCCATGTTGGGGAGCCTACCCTCCGTATCCCGAATGGAGCAGGAGGCACAGCTGCCACCCAGCTCCCAGGGTAAGGGGGAATCTGGTTGTGTCTGTCTTCTGTCCTTTTTTTTTTATTTTTTTTTTTGCCACATTGGCAGAAATAAGACCGCAGGGTCCCACCCCGTCCTGTATGTTTGAGTTCTTTCACTAGCGGTTGAGGCTGGTTGGACAGGTTTGAGTCAAATTGTACTTTGGTCCATTGTTAATTGAGAAACTGTTTCAATAAAATATTCTTTTCTACAGTTTTTGTGCCGTGACTTTTTAAAAAGTTTTTAAAATTTATTTGTCAGACAGCACAAACGGCGGTGGGGGGCAGCAGGCAGAGGGAGAAGCAGGCTCCCTGCTGAGCAAGAAGGCTGATGCAGGACTCCATCCCAGGACCCTGGGATCACGACCTGAGGTGAAGGCAGCTTCATCAACTGGGCTGCCCAGGCATCCCTTGTGCTGTGATTTTTTTTTTTAAAGATTTTATTTATTTATTTGACAGAGATCACAGGCAGAGAGAGAGGGGGAAGCAGACTCCCTGCTGAGCAGAGAGCCCGATGCAGGGCTTGATCCCAGGACCCTGAGATCATGACCTGAGCCCAAGGCAGAAGCTTAACCCACTGAGCTACCCAGGCACCCCTGTGCTGTGATTTTTTAAACGTTTGTTTCCTGAGTATAGACAGTTCCATGTTTATTAGAGAAAAATTTTAAGAGGAGTTTGAATCTCAACATTACATACACTGGTACCACCACAATATTAACATTTTGAACTTAGTTGAGATTCATATGTATTAAGTTGTTTCGTTTTTTCATGAAAACAAAACTGGTTTTATTTTTCCGCTGACATTTTTTGGACCTCTATGTCCCAGACTTTTTTAGGTGACAATCACTTTTTAAGATGACAACCCCATTTTGCAAATAAGAAACTGACAGTTCATGGGGCTCCTGGCTGGCTCAGTCAATAGAGCAATGAGACTCTTCATCTCAGGGTTGTGAGTTCAAGCTCCATCTTGAGTGTGGAGCCTACTTACTAACTAGCTAGCTAACTAAATAAGTAAGTAAGTAAGAAGTTGACAGTTGACAGTTCATAAAGGTTTCAGTTACGGACCCAAACAATCAGGTGTTAAGTCCCACAGCTATGTCTGAACTTAATTCTGATCTGTTAGCCCTCGCTGTTAACTGCTCTGATAGGAGAAGGTGTTGCTAGACATTCACCACTCAATTAATTCACCAGCACAACTAATTTAGGTTGTTCATCAGTCTTGATGGAACCATATTTTACCAAAGGAAGATCACTCCGGTCATGAATCACATATCTAAGATGTTTTTCTCTAAAGGCTAAACAGGTCAGACAAGTTTTAAGCCTGGAAGTCTTTTTTTTTTTTTTTTTCTTCAATAGACTATCTTTTTGAGCAGTTTCAAGTTCACACCAAAATTGAGCAGAAAGTACAGAGACTTCCCATATACCCTCTGGCTCCAGACAAGCACAGTCTCCCCACTGTCACCATCCCCCACCAGAGTAGTATAGTCATAATAATCTATGACCCTATATTGATTTTGTCATCACTCGGAGTATAGTTTACGTTAGGGTTCAGTCTTGACATTGTACATTCTTCGGTTTTGGACAAATGTAAAATATATGTACCCACCGTTACGTGTCATATAGAGTAGTTCCACTGCCCAAAATATCTTCCATACTCAGTCTCTTCGTCCATCCCTCCCTTCCCCCTCCAGCTCCTGGCAACCACAGATCTTTTTGCTGTCTCCATAGTTTTGCCTTTTCCAGAATGTCATCTAGTTGGAGTCAGACAGCCTGTAGCCTTTCAGACTGGCTACTTCTGCTTAGCAACATGCAAACGCATTTCCTCCATGTCTTCATGGCTCGACAGCTCATTTCTTTGTAGCTCTGAATAATACCCTGTTGTCTGTATACACCATGGTGTAGCCATTCACCTAATGAAAGACATCTTGGTTGCTTTTCCAGGTTCTGCCAATCATGAACAAAGCTGCTATAAATCTCTGTGTCCAGGTTTTATGTTTTTCAACTTGTAGCGGTATGTAATTTTACATATATTTTTATTTTTATTTTTTTTAAGATTTTATTTATTTATTTGACAGAGATCACAAGTAGGCAAGAGGCAGGCAGAAGAGAGAGAGAGGAGGAAGCAGGCTCCTCACTGAGCAGAGAGCCCGGTGCAGGGCTCGATCCCAGGACACTGGGATCATGACCTGAGCCGAAGGCAGAGGCTTTAACCCACTGAGCCACCCTGGCGCCCCGCATATATTTTTAAATTAATGTTGTAAGCATGCCATTAGCAATTCTTAAATATAAAAGTAGTGGGCTTTTAGTAGCCATTCTTTTGGAAGGATTGATTTTTACATTTTGAGTTTACATTTTGAGTTCTCTAGTTTCCATCATCAGATGGGCATTATTAACAACTCTGTAAAACATTGAATAGATATTCTATGGTTTCCTTAATCTTTCATCTGTTGCTTTCATCTGTTAATCTTTCATCTGTTTCTGCTTTTCAGTATCGCAAGTAACAATGACTACCTTTGGGCTCAGTGTTGTTTTCATGATCTCTTAGGTTAGGTTAGAAGGTAGGAAAATTTAAGGCAGTGGTTCTCAATTGGGGCAATTTTCCAGAAGACCTTTGGCAATGCTTGGAGACATTCTGGGCTGTCAAAATGGGGGGGAGAGGAGGAGAGATACTACTGGTATCTAGTGGACAGATGTCAAGAATGCTGTCAAGCTTCCTACCCTGCACGGAAAACAGCCCTTCCCACCACAAAGAATTACCTCGCCCAAAATGTCAATAGCATTGATATGGAGAAACCTAATCTAAATTCTCAAGTATCACCTTCTTTTAATTCTTTGCCATTGTGGATGGGAAGCAACATCATTCATTGATTAAGGACATGGGTTTTCGTGTCCCAACAAATTAGGAACTAGGTAGTAACCTATTCCTGAGACAAATCATTTGGCTTTGATTTTTCTTTTTAAAGCAAGATGACAACCTCACGTGGTTTCTTTCTTTCTTTCTTTCTTTCTTTTTTTTTAGATTTTATTTATTTATTTATTTGGAGAGAGAGAAAACAAGCAGACAGAGTGGAGGGCAGAGGCAGAGAGCTCCCCGCTAAGCAAAGAGCTCAATGTGGGGCTCGATCCCAGGACCCTGGGACCATGACCTGAGCCAAAGGCAGCAGCTTAACCGACTGAGCCACCCAGGCGCTGCCTTACATGGTTTCTAAAACCAACACAACATTAGTACTTTAATTTTGCCAACCTGATAAATTAAAAAGTGGCTTCGATTTTATTTTAGAATTGAGGTTGAACATCTTAAGTGCTGCTTGTATTTTCTTTCTCTGTGAGCTATCGCTCCTTACCTCTTGCCCCTTTTTTCTGTTAGGTTCTATTGGTCTTAATGACCTTTCAGGATTCTCACTCTATTAAGGAAATCAGTCCTTAATCCATGAATTGTAAATATATCTTACCCAGTTTAGGTTTTGACTCTGTATATGGTCTTCCGCATAAATTTTATTTTAGGTAGAATTTACCATTATTTTTGTATGGCTTTTAGGGATTTGTTGTGGTGTGTTCATCGCCATTCCAAGATTATAAGAATGTCTCCATGCTTTTGTCTAGTACTTATGGTTTTACTTTTTTGTGTCTAGACTTTGGATCCACCTAGAGTTTATGTTATTGTAAGGTATGAAGCAGTGATCTGATTAGCCAGTATTCCAATACCATTTAAATCTGGGTTTTTTTCTAGGCTGTTATGGAGAGCCACCTTTTTTTTTTTTTTTAAAGATTTTATTTATTTCACAGACAGAGATCACAAGCAGGCAGAGAGGCAGGCAGAGAAAGGGGAAAGCAGGCTCCCTGCCGAGCAGAAAGCCTGATGCGGGGCTCGATCCCAGGACCCTGGGATCATGACCTGAGCCGAAGGTAGAGGCTTTAACCCACTGAGCCACCCAGGCGCCCCAGAGAGCCACCTTTATTATATAACAAGTTCTCAGATGGATTTGAGCTTATATTAGAATTTTTAAGTATGTTTCAATGATACTTTTTAGTAATGCACAGCTTTGGGGCACCTGGCTGGCTCAGTCAGAAGAGCATATGACTCTTGATCTTGGGGTGATGAGTTCGAGCCCCATGTTAGGGGTACAGATTACTTATATAAATAAACCTAAAAAATAATGTGCAGTTTTAATTATTATAGTTTTATTCTCTTTTTAAGATTTTATTTATTTATTTGAGAGAGAGAGAGAGAGAGAGAGAGAGCATAAGAAGAGAGAAGGTCAGAGGGAGAAGCAAACTCCCCATGGAGCAGGGAACCCAATGTGGGACTTAATCCCAGGGCTCCAGGATCATGACTTGAGCCAAAGGCAGTCGCTTAACCAACTGAACTACCCAGGCGCCTTGGACTTTTATACTTTTTAATAACCTCATTATACTTTTAAAATTTTGGGGGGTATCTTCCTTATTTTTTTCCCAACAGCTTCAGAATTGGCTTATCTGAGAGGCAGCAAGAATGAGTGACTTAAATCCTGACTGCGCTTATTAGCCCTGTGATGTGGGTGTTTCTTTGCCTCTTGCCTCAGTTTTCCCATAAAAATTGGACTTACCTCATAAGGTTGCTGGGAGAGTTAACAATATATTTCTAATATATCTAATAATATAGAAAAGCTCTCAGAGCAGGGCCAAGGAC
The DNA here is from genome assembly GCF_002288905.1 of Enhydra lutris kenyoni. Lineage (NCBI taxonomy): Eukaryota > Metazoa > Chordata > Mammalia > Carnivora > Mustelidae > Enhydra > Enhydra lutris. The sequence goes on from NW_019154118.1 coordinate 15,282,848, forward strand.
CTAATGAACACTGTCTAAATGTTTGCTATTGCTATTAGCCAGTTCAAGAATCCTGAAAAAAAAATTATAAATGATGGAAACTGGAGATAGTAAGTAGAGGAATTGAGACTAAGGAGTTTACTTTGTTAAGGGGACAATATCAATTTTGGAAACCTTAAGGAATAGAGAAAAAAGTAAATGTAAGTGTCGTTCTTAATAATTAAGGATATGCTGCCTCCAGAAGGCTCGCTTTATTATATTTTATTTTTAAAAATTTTTTATTTGTTTTGGGAGGGAGAGAAGCAGAGAATCTCAAGCAGACTCCCCACTGAGTGTGGAGTCCAATGCAGGGCTTGATCTCACAACCCTGAGATCATGACCTGAGCTGAAACCAAGAGCTGCACACTTAACCACCTGAGCCACCCAGGTATGCCAACTCACTTTATTTTTTAAAAAATATTTATTTATTGGGGCACCTGGGTGGCACAGTTGGTTACACATCTGCCTTTGGCTCAGGTAATGATCCTGGGGTCCTGGGATCGAGCCTTGCATCAGGCTCCCTGGTCAGCAGGGAGCCTGCTTCTCCCTCTCCCACTCCTCCCCACTTGTGCTCTCTCTCTCTCTGTCAAATAAATAAATAAAATCTTTAAAAAAAATTATTTAATCTCTACACCCAACATGGGGCTTGAACTCATGACCCTCAGATCAAGAGTGGCATGGTCTACCAACTGAGCCAGCCAGGCATCTCCAAAAGACTCACTTTGGATCAAAGACACCAATAGGTTGAAAGTGAAAAAATGGAAAATCATATTTCATATAACTAAAAAAGAGCTGGAGTGGCTCTATCAATTCAGACAAAATAGACTATAAGTCAAAAGAGACTTAAGAAAGACATTCTCGGGGCACCTGGGTGACTCAGTGGGTTAGAGCCTCTGTTTTCAGCTCAGGTCATGATCCCAGGGTCCTGGGATGGAGCCCCACATCAGGCTCTCTGCTCAGCAGGGAGCCTGCTTCCACCTCTCTCTCTCTCTCTCTGCCTGCCTCTCTGCTACTTGCGATCTCTGTCTGGCAAATAAATAAATAAAATCTTAAAAAAAAAAAATCTCCAACACAGAAAACTCCAAGACCAGATGGCTTCACTGGTGAATTTTACCAAATGTTTAGAGATGAATTAACAGGGCACCTGGGTGGCTCAGTCAGTTGAATGTCTGCCTTCGGCTCATGGCCTGATTCTGGGCTCCTGGGATGGAGTCCCACATTGGGCTCTCTGCTCAGTGGGGAGCCTGCGTCTCCCTCTCCCTCTGCCTGCTGCTCCCCTTGCTTGTGCTCTCTCTTTTTCAAATAAATAAATAAAATCTTTTAAAAACTTAAAAAATAAAGACAAATTAACACCAATTCTTCTCAAACTATTCAGAAATCGAACAGGAGCAAATACTTCCTGACTCATTCTATGAGGAAGACAGTAGCATGATACCAAAGCCAGAAGAAGGCACTACAGAAATGAAAACCATAATCAATATGCTTATGAATAAAGAGGCAAAAATCTCAAAAAATACATATACTGACAAACAAATTAAGCAGTATATTAATCAGACCATATCGAGTGACCAAATGAGACTTATCCCAGGCATACAAGGTAGTTTCATATGTGAAAATCAATCAGTATAATATATCACCTTAATAGGATGAAGAGAAAAAACACATGATTATCGTAACTGCTGCAAAAAAAGCATCTGACAAAATCCATCACCCTTCCTGATTTAAAAAAAAAACAAAACACTAAAAAATCTAGGAGTAGAAAGGGATTATCTCAACATGATAAAGGCCATATTTGGAAAAACCCATAGTGAACATCATACTCAATGACGGAAGCTTTTCCTCTAAGATCAGAAATAAGACAAGGATGTTTGTGTTCACCACTTGTATTTAATATAGCTCTAGATGTTCTAGCCAGAGCAATTAAGTAAGAAAAGAGATCAAAGCCATCCAAATTGGAAAGGAAGAAGTAAAACCATCTCTGTTCACAGATGATTTGATCTTCTATGTAGAAACTCTACGGAAACCACAGAAAATCTGTTAGTATGTTTTTTAAGATTGTATTTACTTGTTAGAGAGAACACAAGCAGGAGGAGCAGCAGGCAGAGGGAGAAGCAGGCTCCCCGCTGAGCAGGGAGCCCAATGAGGGGCTCGATCCCAGAACTCTGGGATCACGACTGGAACTAAAAGCAGACACTTACCCATCTGAACCATCCAGACTCCCCTTTCCAGATTGATTTAGAGATTCAAGACAATATCTATCAAAATTCCAGTGAGTTTCTTTGCAGAAACAGATCATCTGATCCTAAAATTCATCTGGAAATTCAAGGAACCCCAACTAGCTAAAGCAATCTTGAAAACGGAGGACAAAGTTTAGGACCCACAATTCCAGTTTCAAAATGCAAAGCTACGGTAGTCAAAACAGTGTAGTACTGGCATATAGATACACATACAGACTAATGGAATAGAACTGGGAGAACCTCTATGTATATACTCAATTGAATTTTGACAAGAGTGTCAAGACAATGCAACAGGGAAAGAATACTCTCTTCAGCCAATGGTGCTGGGAAACTAGATTTCCACATGCAAAAAAATGTAATTGGAACCTTACCTCATGCCATATACAAAAACTAACTCAAAACAGGTCAGGGGATGGGGCGCCTGGGTGGCTCAGTGGGTTAGAGCCTCTGCCTTCGGCTCAGGTCATGATCCCAGGGTCCTGGGATCAAGCCCTGCATCGGGAATCCTGCTTCTCCCTCTCCCACTCCCTCTGCTAGTATTCCCTCTCTCGCTGTCTCTCTCTGTCAAATAAATAAATAAATAAATATCCTACAAAAAATACCAAACAGATCAAAGACCTGAATTTAAGAATTAATACTATAAAAAACTTAGAGGAAAACATAGGGGGATTTGGATTTGGATTTGGCAATTGTTGTATAATATGTATAAATATGACCCTGAAGGCAATAAATAAAAAAACAATAAAAGAAAAATAGGCAAATTTGACTTCATCAAAATTGAAAACTTTGTTCATCAAAGGACCCTAGCTAAAGAGTGAAAAACCAATATTTGCAAATCATGTATCTGATAAGAGTATAGTATCCAGAATACAAAGAGAACACCTACAACTCAACAACAAAAATACAACCCAGTTTAAAAAAAATCAGCAAAGGGTTTGAGTAGACATTTCTTTTTTAAAATATTTTACTTCTAAGTAATCTCTACACCCAACATGGGGCTTGAACTTAGAACCCTGAGATCGAGTCATGCGCTTTTCTGACTGAGCCAACCAGGAGCTCCCCAATTTTTTCTTAATCAATATTTTCAGAGTATTTCCTAGTTTTAGCTTGTCAGAATCTGGCTTTAATACACTGTATTGTAGTTTGTTTTCTATTCCACTAACTTTTGCTCTTACTTCTGATTTCTTCTATTTTCTTTAGATTTTTCCTCTATTTTTTTTTAAGATTTTATGTATTTATTTGATGGAGAGAGAGATCACAAGTTGGCAGAGAGGCAGGCAAAGAGAGGGGGGAAGCAGGCTCCCTGCTGAACAAAGAGCCCGATGTGGGGCTTCATCACAGGACCCTGGGATCATGACCTGAGCTGAAGGCAGAGGCTTAACCCACTGAGCCACCCAGGCACCCCTAGATTTTTCCTCTTTTAAAAAACTGTCAGGGTGCCTGGGTAGCTCAGTGGGTTAAGCCTCTGCCTTGGGCTCAGGTCATGATCTCAGGGTCCTGGGATCAAGCCCTGCATCGGGCTCTCTGCTCAGCAGGGAGCCTGCTTCCCTTAACTCTCTCTCTGCCTGCTTCTCTGCCTACTTGTGATCTCTGTCAAATAAATAAATAAAATCTTAAAAAAAAAAACAAAACAAAACCTGTCTGACTGACCTGAGCTGAAGGCAGACACTTAAGGACTGAGCCACCCAGGCACCCCTATAAAGTAAACTACTTCTGTTGGAAGTACAGTGGTTGCCTGGAGGAAACACATCTATGCAGTTGTTCGAGCTACGAGCCGAATTAGCCTCTTTTTTCATGGAACACCAGTTTTACTGGAAAGAACACCTGAGAAAAAAGCCACAGTTAATGGGATTCGGGTATTTGCCAGACATTTTGTACAAGATGAACAAAGTGATCCCGTCCCTTCAGGGAAAACAACTGACAGTATTTGTGCCAAAAATAAAATTTGAGCTTGACAACTTCCTACTCTTTTAACCCTTTTCCAGTAAAACCAGTGGTGGTATTACCAAATATTTTTTTTTTTTGGTATTATGTAATGAAATGCATTAACATCGGGAAGATCTGCAAAATTCAGTGAACCAACCACTTCCAAGTGACCAATACATGATGTTAAAAAAATCATGCATGGGGGGCTCCTGGGTGGCTCAGTCAGTTGAGCATATGACTCTTGATTTTGCCTCAGGTCATGATCTCAGGGTCATGAGATCAAGCCCTGCCTGGGGCTCTGTGCTGAGCATGGAGCCTGCTTAGGATTCTCTCCCTCTCCCTCTCCCTCTGTCCCTCCTCCCACTGGATGTATATACACACACTCTAAAAAAAAAAAATTATGCATGTGTAAAATACCCATTTTTAGTACAAGATAGACCAATAGATTTTAACTTATCAGAATATGAAAACTTCATTGACTTGGTTTTAGATTCCACATTGCAGCCAGTCTTTAAGAAACTAACATTTGGGGGCGCCTGGGTGGCTCAGTGGGTTAAGCCTCTGCCTTCGGCTCAGGTCGTGGTCTCAGGGTCCTGGGATCGAGCCCCACATCAGGCTCTCTGCTCAGCAGGGAGCCTGCTTCCTCCTCTCTCTCTGCCTGCCTCTCTGCCTACTTGTGATCTCTCTCTCTCTCTCTCTCTCTTTCTGTGTCAAATAAATAAATAAAATCTTAAAAAAAAAAAAAGAACTGTTAAAGGAATCCAGTAACAATGGAAGAAATTGAAGCCTAGAAAGAGTAGGCCCCCAGATGAAGGTATCAATGTATGGACCCATAGATGACTAATTACAAAGAGATACACTTTACAGTATAGAAATCAGATGAACACCATTTTAACAAAATGATCAAACTTATTCCAAGACTCCTGTTGTGGTATATCAGTGTCCACTCAGAACATCCACCAAAAACTGCTTAACGATGCTTATTGCAACAACAGTTGGACAAATCTATATTGAGAGACATTCTGCAAAATAACTGACCTAGACTCTTTTTCATGATTTAATTTAAAAAAATTTTTTACACTCTTGAAAAATATTAAAGTCATGAAAGTTTTTTTCCTTTTTTTTTTTTTTTTGTTAATGGGAAACTTCTTTCTCTTTATTTAGGCCTTGGGAAGAAAGTTAACTTCGGACACATATTATGTTTAAAAGAAAATCCAGTTTTAAATAGATAGGACCAGATGATTAGAGAAATGATTTCTTCTGTAGAATTTGGCCAAATTTTATTTAAAAATATAATATACAGTGTTTCACATTGTATAAAGATTGCTTGGAATCATAACATTCCAAATATATGGCAGGTACAATCCACCCCAACAGATGTCAAAAGTATTTGCTTTCATGTTGCTTTGGTCCAAAGACCAGTACCTAATCTTGTGCCAACATTAATTTAGATTTTTAAAAAAGATTTCATTTATTTATTTGACAGAGAGAGATGCAGCGAGAGAGGGAACACAAGTAGGGGATGTAGGAGAGGGAGAAGAAGGCTCCCAGCTGAGCAGGGAGCCTGATGTGGGGCTTGATCCCAGGACCCTGGTATCATGACCCGAGCCAAAGGCAGATGCCCAACAACTGAGCCACCCAGGCGCCCCGTGTTTTCATATTCTTTGGGTAAGTACCCAGTAGTGGAATTACTGGATCATATGGTAATTCTATTTTTAACTTTTTGAGGAACCTCCATACTGTTTTCCAGAGTGGCTGCACCAGTTTGCATTCCCACCAACAGTGCATGGGGGTTCCTTTTTCTCCACAGCCTTGCCAACACCTGTTTCTTGTGTTTTTGATCTTAGCCATTCTGACAGGTGTGAAGTGGTATCTCATTGCGGTTTTGATGTGCATGTCCCTGATGATGAGTGATGTTGAGCATCTTTTCATGCGTCTGTTGGCCATCTGGATGCCTTCTTTGGAGAAATGTCTGTTTGTGTCTTTCACCCATTTTTTAGTTAAAATTTTTAAAGTTTATCTATTTATTTGTGAGTAATCTCTGTACCCAACATGGGGCTTGAACTCACAACCCCAAGATGAAGAGTCACATGCTCTACTGACTGAGCCAGCCAGGTGCCCCTCATCTGCCCATTTTTAAGTCTGATTATTTGTTCTTCGGTGTTGAGCTGTATAAGTTCTTTATATATTTTGGGTACTAATGCTTTATTGGATATGTCACTTGCAAATATCATCCCATTCAGTAGTAGGTTGTCTTTTAGTTTTGTTGAGGACACTTCATCAGGGGGCTCAGTAGCTTGGAGTTCTTTAGCTGATTCTTTCTCTGTGAATCACTTTCTGAGTCATCTGGACTTTCAGGATCAGGTGAATCACCATCACCATCATCTCCAGCCACAACACCTTCTCCATCATGATCTCCTACCTCACTGGAGCCAAGTCTACAAGGTCCTCAATATCGTCCTGATAATTTACTATCCATACTTTGCTGGTATCGAGACTCTGATTCTTCATTAATTTCTTGTTTTCTCCTAGGTTGGCTCCTCCCAATTGTCTAGATCCAAGACAGCCATCTGGGAGGCTGAATGATTTACCCCCGTGTGGATGGGAATCTCTGACAGCATTCATCATTTCAGGGACCCAGACAGAAAGGAGGGGAAATGCTGATCACACTAAGGGTTCTCATCAGAATCCAATCAAGGATTGTACATTGCATGTAGTTATCATACTGCAGTGTTTTATAATCTCATTTTAAAATCTTTCATGAGGCCTTCTGCTTGGGCTGGTGGCAGATTGTGGGCTTCTCCTCCCTTCCTGGACCACCTTCCCAATTTAAAACTTCTTTGCTGTTAACTTTGGAACACTTAAAATTCTTTCAGCAATTCTCCAGTGGTCTCTATGAAAGCAATTATCTGAATTTTCTTAATTCTTATCTAAATCTTCTATTGAGGAGCACCTGGCTGATTCAGTCGGTGTCACGTAAGACTCTTGATCTCCGAGTTGAGAGTTTAAGTCCCACGTTGGGTGCAGAGATTACTTTAACAATTACAGTTTTTAAAAAATCTTCTAAAAAAAAAATCTTCTTCTGAGTCCTCACAACAAACCTATGAGGTTTATAAAAAACTGGGGCTCATAGAGATTATTATCAAAGGTCACATTGTTAAAATGTAGTGGGTCTGGAATTAGAATTTAAGGTTTATTTCCCGCCAGGTACTTTTAAACACTCCGTCTATTTTATCTTAACCCCGTTCCCAACAGTCTGATTACAGGTTAAATGTTCATATTGTGCTTACTGAGGACTGCCTTAATCTCTTACAGAAAAGACTGTGCTCTCTACAAGACCTTTCCCAGGCTGTGAACAACGCGGGAGCAGTGGTAGTGCACTCACTAAAAACGGATTTGTGGAAAGCCATCAGTTAAGAAGGGAACATACGAATCCAGCCCCTAAGGGGCGCTATCCTCGCCCAAGGACCTATACCTCCCGCAAGAGTAGGACTAAACGCTGAAGGGTGGACTTGGCTCTCAGCCAGCAAGGCGCCGGCGGAGGGCCCGCCCCCAGCGTACGCGCATGCGCCCGCGGGCCCTGCTGCCCCGCTCTACCCTACTCCGGCTCCCGCCCGCGTCCAGGTAGCGGGCTGAATGCGGGGGAGGGGCGCCGCGTGAAGGCGGGGCTGGAGGGGGAGTCTCGGGTCTTTGGGCTCCTTTGTTAGAGCCCCAGCAAAGGTTGCCCTAACTTCCGATACGAACCGGAGCTGTTCCTGCAGCTGCCCCTTCCCGGGCGGGGGTTAGTTCCTGGGTCTGGGGGCTTCCGGGGGCGCTGCCCGTGACCAGCACGCACCTGCTTCTTTTCGTCGCACCATTCCGGTGTCTCCGCACCTCTCCAGCTCCCGCACCCGGGCCCGTGGGCTTCCAGCCCGAGTCGGGTGTCCCGGGTAGCTTGAGGACACGGGGCTGGGCAGGTGCCGAGAGCCTGCGCCTGGCCCCATCCTGCCGGGCTGAGCCACTCGGAGCCCGAAGCGAGGAGCCTCCGGGAGACTACGTGCGGTCGCCTGCCTCGCTCGCGCCTACGCCTTCTGCTCCTATTGCTTTCCCAACTGAGCGGAGAAGCCGGGGGCGTGTTGACGGGGCCCTGCAAAGCGGGCTGGCTCGCGGCTGCCGCCTGAAGTCCGCGGGGTGCACCTTCCCGTCCATGGGCCGTGCTGTCACGGACCCTGCAGTCCCCAGCCGGTCGGAGGGCACCCCATCCTGACGTTCCAGGGTAAAGGGACCAGAAACCGCTGAGTGGCCCCGCCACGACCGCAGCCTTCAGGGCAGCTTTCTATGCAACACAGGGCCTGCAAAGGGAAGTTTCTCTTGCTTACAGGTCTGCAACTATCCATAAACAGTTACACCTGAATATGAATGTGTGCTGAGCCCAGGGAGTCACTTGAGTCAGTGCTAGGAAGACTTGGGAGTCGGGTTGTTGGGGGTTTGTGTCTCATTAAGTGTGTGTGTGGAAACTACCCTGGCACCTAGTGCGGTGCTAGGCAACCAGTAAGCCCTCCCTTAACTTCTTGGTTGGATGAATGAGAAGGTAGGTGACTGAGGGAGCAGGGCTAGCTAGGGCATCTCTGCTTATCCCACCCCTGCCTCCCCTGGGCTCCTGCAGACAAAAGTAATTAGGTTGAGCCTTTAATCACAGCTGGTTTCACAGGCGGGCAGACAAGGAAAAGCAGAGGAACGCAGAAGTTCTGGGGACACAGCATGCTGGCTGGTGCTGGCTCGCTGGCAGCGCCTCCCTCCACGACCCCCTCCAGCCCCCACCTCTTCCCCGTCAGTAATCTGCTGTTTTCTTGTCACCCTCAGGACACTGGGTTCCCTACAAGCCACCCCAGGCTTAATGATTGTCCAGAAGGTGGCTATAAAGGGAGCCTGGGAGGCTGGGTGGAGGAGGGAGCAGAAAAAGCCTAACTCAGCAGATCTGGGCACCGAGAGAGCCACCGGCAGGAGCTGTGGTCAGAGGCTTCGGGCCCCGGGCAGTGGGGCCTGCTCCCTTCCACCATGGCGGCCCAAGGCTACGGCTATTACCGCACTGTGATCTTCTCAGCCATGTTCGGAGGCTACAGCCTGTACTACTTCAACCGCAAGACCTTCTCCTTTGTCATGCCATCATTGGTGGAGGAGATCCCTCTGGACAAGGATGACTTGGGTGAGCCCTGGTGGGGCAAGGGGGTGGGCCCTGGGACCCAGCACTAGTAGGACAAATTGGGTGTTTGTGGCCGTCGGGGGGCAGCCTGCAGGTGCCGACTGAGGGGACTCTGACCATGTACCTGGGTTTGGGCGAGGAACTAGGCATGTGCTCTCCGCGTGCCTGAGGAGTGCTGCTCATCTGATGTGTCCTTATGTGCCTGTGGCCCACGAGTGCCCCCAGAGACATGTGTTATTCTGAGTGTGTTGAGGGTCACCCTGTGCAGTTTCCACACTGCATGCGGTCATGCTAAGACCGCGGGGTGCCTGCTGGCCATTGACGTTGTGAGCAACGGGAACTGGGGAGTTGGCAAAATGACTTCACATGGCCCACCAGGTGACGTTTCGGGAGAAGGAAGGTCCTTGACTCCACTTCTAAGCTCCTGAGGTGGGGCAACAGAACTTCCAGAAGCCCTGGGTTGGAGCCAGTGTGAGGGGGAAATGTCATCAGGCCTTTGTAAATCCCAGGGAGGGGGGCTGCCCGCTTCTCCCTTCTTGCCTCCTGACAGCTGCAGCTGGAACTCTACAGGAGGCTGCAAAGTCATGGGTCAGCCTGGGGCTAGCGCTGGTGGCGAGGAGCGGGGCCCCGGGAACCCAGCACAGGTTTTTCCAAGCCGTCTGGGAGGGGACCTGTCTCACCCTGCCTGGCACCTCGCCACACTTGACCCCATGCCTTCCTCCAGCCCTCCTCTGCCTCTGCCCCGGCCTCTAACTCCCCAGGCGTCCCACGTCCCGCTCTCACCCCTGCAGGACTCATCACTAGCAGCCAGGCGGCAGCCTATGCCGTCAGCAAGTTTGTGAGCGGGGTCCTGTCTGACCAGATGAGTGCTCGCTGGCTCTTCTCTTCGGGGCTGCTCCTGGTGGGCTTGGTCAATATAGCATTTTCCTGGAGCTCCATGGTACCTGTCTTTGCTGCTCTGTGGTTCCTCAATGGCCTGGCACAGGGGCTGGGCTGGCCTCCGTGTGGGAAGATCCTGCGGAAGGTGCGTGCTTGCTTCCAGGGAGCTTCTTTAGACTGGCACAGGGGATGCCTAAGGAGCATGTGGGAGCATCGGCACCCTCATCCCAGGGCAGCAGTTTCCCTGGGAGTTCCAGTCCAGCTCCTATTGCTTGTTAAGATATTTTAGGAGCTAAACATGGTGGGATCGGGTGGCAGATGAGGGAATTGGCCCTGCCAAGTAGAAGCGCCTTCTTCCTCATCCCTGTAACGTGAGCTCCTAGGTCTGCCCCACCTGACCTGCACCTTCAGCGTGTTGAATGGGGGCACCTCCTCCGTCCCCTCTATCCCACAGTGGTTCGAGCCATCTCAATTTGGCACTTGGTGGGCCATCCTGTCTGCCAGCATGAACCTGGCTGGAGGGCTGGGCCCTATCCTGGCCACTGTCCTCGCCCAGAGCTATAGCTGGCGCAGCACGCTGGCCCTGTCGGGGGCCCTCTGTGTGGTGGTCTCCTTCCTCTGCCTCCTGCTCATCCACAATGAACCTGCCGACGTCGGACTCCGAAACTTGGACCCCACCCCCTCCAAGGGCAAGAAGGGTGAGCACCCACCCAAGCTGGTGATTGGGGCACCTTCATTCATCACTTATTTGGCAGACTTTCATTGAGGACTGGCTGTATGCCTGGCCCCGGGCTAGCCAATGGTGGCAGGGGGAGGGATGGTGATGGCGAGTTGGTGGGGAGTAAATAAAACTTCGTTCCAAGAGACACTTAAGTACCAGACAAGTGGCAGATCCAACAAATGCTGTGACTCATGTTATATCCTGGTCCGTCCTCACAGCAGAGCCAGACTCCCCTGTCCTGGACAGCATCCCAAGCTTAAGTGGCTCAGATGCCTTCCGCCATGTGCCTTGGTCCTCAGTTTCTCTCTCATTTGCTGAGGCTTGCAGTGGAGGGGAGAGGGCAGAGCAGTGGGCAAAGGGGTGCCCTCCTGCTGATGCCTGGCTATGGGGATAGACTCTGGCCCTGTGGCTAGTTAATGAGTGGTGGGGGCTCGGTCAGGGCAGAGCAGCAAGAACAGAGCCTGAGGCCTGGCCTCCTCCTGCCCCCAGGCTCCTTGAAGGAGGAGAGCACCTTACAGGACCTGCTGCTGTCCCCCTACCTCTGGGTGCTCTCCACTGGCTACCTTGTGGTATTTGGAGTAAAGACCTGCTGCACTGACTGGGGCCAATTCTTCCTTATCCAGGAGAAAGGACAGTCAGTCCTCGTGGGTAAGATGAGTGTTGGAGCAGGGGTGGGCCTAGGGAGCAGGAATCAATGAAGGGGATGGGAAACTCAGGCCCAACTTCTCTTTATCCGAGGCCAGGCACCACCCAGAGAGTTGCGGCCAGTCACCCTTGGGGACCCGTACCTCTCTGGGTTCCAGCCATTCGGACAACCCCAGTGTGTTTAACCCCCTTCCACTCCTCCTTTCCCTCTTCCCACCACAACTCCTTACTCCAGGTAGCTCCTACATGAGTGCCCTGGAGGTTGGGGGCCTTGTGGGCAGCATCGCAGCTGGCTACCTGTCCGACCGGGCCATGGCAAAGGTGAGTGGGCAGAGGGGACAGGAAAGAGGAGGGTCCCTTTAAACCTTCCCAGCATGACTGGGACAGGCACCAGAGAGGCGGGAGCCCTGGGGCACGGGCAGGCTGGCATATGGGTTGGGGGAAGCTGGAATGATTCCACGCAACTCTTACCTGCTGAGGATGGGGTGGCAAAGTAAGGCTCTTGGGGAAAGGGTTCTAACGGATATCAAGGAGAGCCAGAATTTCTCTCAGCTTAGCAGCGGGGTTCTCTACAGGCCGAGGGAAGCTGGGGTTGAGGAGAGACTAGGTGCAGCTTGCTAGCACGTGTCCCCAAGGTGGAGGAGGGGATGTGGTGGAGTTTGGCCTCGGGATATAATGAGCAGGTCCCAGGGCCTCCCAGAGCTGCCCCGGGGCCAAGAACCGTGGTGGGATTGCCAAAAACCTGTCAGCAGAAGCCCTGCCGTGTCAGAGTCCAGGGGCGGATGTTGCCTGCTGCTTCTGGGGCGTGACACTGCTGGGCCTGTATCCACAGGCAGGGCTGTCCATCTACGGGAACCCTCGCCACGGCCTGTTGCTGTTCATGATGGCTGGCATGACCGTGTCCATGTACCTCTTCCGGGTAACTGTGACCAGTGACTCCCCCAAGGTAAATGAGGAGTGCCTGGCCTGCCACTGGCACAAGGATGAGAGAGCAAGGGCCACTGACTGTCAGGTTCCCTGTCCCTGACTCTACCCTGGCCCAGGCCTTTCTCTGCCTCTCAGATTTCCCTTTCCAGTTCTGGTTTACCTTGTGCCCTCTGTACTCTGGCGCTCCTTCTGGACTTGGGGCCTGGTTTTCTTCTCTTCCCTGTGCTCCTCTAGGATGTTGCTTTCTGGACTCCAGCTCTTCACCCTCTCGCTGAGCTCACAGGCTTTACGGAGCATGAGGTGCCTTATCTGTGGCTTTCCTCCTAGTCTGTCTTCCCCTTGTCCTACCCTGTCTGCCTTGCTGCTAGCATCAGTTCTAAGAGACAGCATCTAACTGGGAGGGATGGCTTCTGCGTCCCCTTCACCTACCCACTCAGGCCCTCAGGTGGACTCAGCATGGCTCCACACCTCTAGCTTGGCCCTGTCAGTTGTATCGGGAAATGGGGAGAGGGAGGCCACTCACTACCTCCTTACTGCAATCATGTGTTCCTGGGGCCAAGCATCTTTCTCTCCCCTGGCAGGGGTAGGTAGGTAGGGCTTCTCAGACTCTAAATGCCACCCTGCATTGTCCTTGCAGCTCTGGATCCTGGTGCTGGGAGCTGTGTTTGGTTTCTGTTCTTACGGTCCCATTGCCTTGTTCGGAGTTATAGCCAACGAGAGCGCCCCTCCCAACTTGTGCGGCACCTCCCATGCCATTGTGGGACTCATGGCCAATGGTAAGCGGTGCTCTCCAGAGCGTCCACCTGATCCCCGCTGTTGCCTTGTGCATAGGCTAGCTGGAGGCTGGGGCCAGCGCCACTGACTCTAGCCTCACAAGTGACCCAGGCTCTTACCCCCCTCCTCTGCAGTGGGCGGCTTTCTGGCTGGGCTGCCCTTCAGCACCATTGCCAAGCACTACAGCTGGAGCACAGCCTTCTGGGTGGCTGAAGTGATCTGTGTAGCCAGCACAGCTGCCTTCTTTCTCCTACGAAACATCCGCACCAAGATGGGCCATGTGCCCAAGAAGGCTGAGTGAAGAGTGTACAGGCTCCAGTGTGTCCTCTCCCACCTGTGGTCTTCCCCTGCACGGGGCTGGGGGGTGGAGGGGGGCAGAGAGAGAAAGGGGGGCTGCTCCGACTAGCACTGAACCTTTGATTTCCTCTTGTGCGCCTTTTCTCTCTCCCAGGTGGCGCTGGAAGTTATCAGTGGCTAATGAGGTCCCAGCTCCCCATCCTCTGTTCTATTTAAAAGGCAACTTTTTTTTCTCAGACTCCATTAGCTCCTATTTTCTGCCTTCAAACAGGAAACCCCTGCTGTCAGGGAGTCCCCTAGACCCTTCTTCCCCTCCTGGGCCCTCCCACGCTGTCCCCAGGAGAGGTGAGGCTCCTCCTGCAGCTGCAGGGCACCAGTAGCCCGTGATTTCTGCCCTAAGGCCACTTTGCACCAGCCAACTGCTATTGCCAGTACCTCCGATTCCTGGGGAGGAGGAGGCCCATCACGCTCACGGACACCCTTCGAAGATGGCAGGCAGGGCTGGGAGGGAGGGGAACTTGACACAGATTAAAACTAGATTTGATACTAAACACTATCACTGAGTCATTCTTTTCAAAAGGGTACTACAAGCCAGAGACCACTTTCTTTGGGAAATATTCTCTTGGTACCTGCTCTTTCCACCCCAAAAGGGGCAGACTTCATCTCCTTGGAATGGGCAACCTGACAGGGACTTCTTTAAGCTTACGGGTCCTCTGCTTTCAGCTTCACTAATTCAATGATCATTTTACAGATGAAGCTTCTGGGTTTCAGGCTGGTGAAACCATTGAATGGAGGAAGGCAATATTAACAGTGGCTCACGGATGGTGTAGTCAGAAAGCCTGCGTTCAAACTCAGATGCTTAGTAACTAGCTTTGAGACTCTGAGGCGGAGAGTCTGTACCTTACTAAATCTGTTGTCCGTAATAGAATACACCCTGAGATTAGGGTAAAAGCAGTAAAGCCTGGTGTAAACACCTGATAATACCCCACTGTGACCACTACTGCTGCCGCCACCCTAGACGTCAGCGATGCTGGAACTAGACCCAAGGCTCCTGACTCAAAGCCCTGTGCTCAGTTTTTGGTGCTTTTCCTGGAGAGCCTGACAAGGAGCTGAATCCTAAGAAGATTTGGGAGCAGATCCAGCCTGACCTTTTACTAGGGATGTGTGTGTGGCTACATACAAAGGAGGCCCCTTTGAGATGAAAGGGGAGGGAGTGTGTAGGGCTCAAACTATGACCAACAGTGGAATAAAATAAAATTAAATGCTTCATTTACTGAACTACACTGGGGAAAACCTTAATAACAATAGAAAGAAATACATTTGTCACTTGTCAACTTTAATAACGATAAAAAGAAATACATTTGTCACTTGTGCCTAAAATATAAAAAAACAAAACAAACCAAGCGAACAATTACTTGTTTTCTACCAGACCATAGCTCATCTTCCTAGAATTTCCTTATCATTCCCATCTCCCCACCAGAGCCTTTCCCCCGCAAACCATCAATTAGAATAGCGAACAGATCAAATGAATGTTTAATGAGCATTTATGGGCCTACTCCCTCCATAAATAACCCTGTACAGAGTTGGGAATCAGGCTCCTGATAGATATAGGACGGCAGAGAGCATGGCATTAAGGCTCAGGGATCAGTACATGTCATCAGGCTCAGCACCCTCCCGTCTTCAAGAGCACTAACGAGGCTGTGGGAATCTCCACTGGAGTGGATACAGCAGGATCTCTGCTATAGGATCTCTCAAAATTTGGGGGATCCGTTGCAGGCTCAGCCTATGACCCAGGTCCAAATGTTCCAGCCTTCTCTGCCACCTCCAGGGCTAACTTCAGGTTCTGGTCAAACAGCTCACACCTAGGCCAGACCCAAGAAGCACAAATGATGACAAAGTGTGAGGTCTCAGACTCTCCTCCCACTTTGGGTGCCAAAGTACTCTTGCTTGAAGAAGGACATGAATGGCAAGAAAAGTCTTTGGTTTCTCAAAATAGGAAAAAAAGACTAGTCTGTTTTTGTTTTATTTAAAAGTAACTCTTCTTATCCTTTTGAAAAATGACCTGGGGAAGAGCACAAAGGGAGGGGCAAGGACTCTTCGACCAGTATCTGGGGAGGGTGACCGCCTACCTGATGGGCATTTCCAGGGAGTAGAATGGATTCTTGAGAGCAAAGTCTGAGTAGATCTCATAAATCTTTCGGAGAAGAGAATCTATTCCAGCTTGCCTAGGATCTGCCAGTACCACAAACTTGATCCCTGGAGAAGGACCAATAATGGTTACGGAAGGGTAGAGAATGCAGCAAATATCCTGTGTGCAGACGGCATTTTCATAAGCCCATTTTAATTTTTATCCTTATTGCTCCATAAAGCAGGAAAGGCAAGACTGTGAATCTATAAGACCAGAACAGGGAAGTCACACTGAGATCACGTTTTGACCTCTAGCTCTGTCACTTAATTCCTAGTCTTGTGGTCCCTCAGCAGCAAGTGCCAGGCAGGGGACAGACTCGGGCAGTTTTCAATTATCCCCATTAAGGGTGTGAGGCAATGACATGATCCAAAGGTCATTTCCATTTGGCATTCAAGTTTCATTTTAAAATACACCTTCCGAAACGTGTGCAACACGAGATACCATTATGGTGAGTTTTATCTGCACACAGGATAACCACGGCTGAGCATTCTGGGTGGAGTTGACAAAATCGGCATCAGATTAAATATTGGCTTTGGATTCACAAAACAAATAGACGTATGTGTCTGTGCAATTGTCCCAGGAAAAGTTAACCACCACCCCCTTGCTTACCAAAGTTTCTTTGGTCAGTCCCTTCCCCCATCCCTCTGGTCTATCTGGAGATGCCTACCTGTCAGTGTCTGGAAGCAATGCAGCTTGAAGGTGTCGGTCTCCAACATCTCAATGCCTGAGCTGCCCTGTTCTGGAGACAGCTGGGAACCGATTGCAAACAGCCTATTTGCAAAAGAGGTAAGCTTGGGAATGCAGCCGGCCCTATGAGGGAGGGATGCTTCTCAAACTTGTCCCCTGAAGTGACCCTATCTGCTGAGGAGTTCACATTACACTGAGAAGTCAGAAGAGGCAGTGTCAACCGCCTAGCAGCAGCACCAAAATTCCTTTAAAATTCACTTGAGCTCTGCATGTTTTTTACACTCATACTTTGGTGTAAAACATTTTACATTGAAAACTGAGGGTAAAATTACCACTGGGCATATGTGTCATGGTTACTTACCCCATGGCTATGATTACCCAGCACATCTACGATCGTCGACAATGAGAAAAAGGTCTTAACGATAATTTAATTCAGTTACCTGACTTTAGAAACTAAAGCTGAAGGAAGAGAAGTGGACTTGTGCAAGGTCACACCACTGCCGGTATTACCTAAAACCTAGTCATCCTGGATTAGTTCTTTTTCTTTCACAACACAAGAACTGACGATTTAAAAGGAGGCTTAGAAAGGTAAGCACGGCCGCTCAGGAGACTTCCCGCAGAACCACACTAATCCAGCCGGCCTAAGGGCCAAGGGCAGGACCACAGGGCCTAGGAAGGGCTGGGGGACTTACGAGTGGAACATGGAGGCCAGCATGAGCTTCTCATTGGAGGTGAGGCGCGGTCGGCCGAATCGAATGGACACCGGGTAATTGGCAGGGTTGCCCAAGTACTCCAGCACCTCTTTCCCATCGGCCGTGTACTTGCCATTCACGTCCACGCCATTGATGGCCAGCACTGCGTGGCCCACTGCAGAGGTGAGGCTAAGGGTCAACGAAGCCCCAGCGCGGGGATTCCACCAAAGGGACTGGCGACCCGGCCTCACCCCGTCCCCTCTCCCTCCGCGCCCTTCCCCCGCCCCGCAGAGACACCAGCCCACTCTGCAGCACCCGGCCCGCCCATCGGACGCAAGCCTAGCCCACCCCGGATGCCGTCGCGCTGGCCAAAGGCAACCAGCACACGCTCGTCATGCAGCTTCAGCAGCAGATCAAGGGGGTAACTGAAAGTTTTCTCAGCCTCGGCCCGTGGCGCGTAGCTGTCCAACTGGTAGATCAGGCCGCCAGCTTTGTTCACCACATACACGCTAAAAATCGCCATTGCTGCCGCCGCGGCCCGGAGACGCCTATTCGGCCTGTTCCTGACGGCCCCGCCCCGGAACCGCAGCCTCGGGACCCGCCGCCGCCCACTGCTCCCTGACCCGCGCGCGCCGGCGCCTGCGCACTTGAAGCACCACGCTTAGCGGGGTCGCCGGGGGTCCCTTCGGGTTCCGGCAGATTGTTTTCTGTCTCTCTTTACTCGTTTCCAGAGCCAGGGGAAGCAAAGTGTGGCTGCCTCACAACTAACGGCAAAACCCAGTAAGCCGCGGGCAGCTCTCAGGATGCGACCCTCGGGAACAACCGTCCCCTCGCTGCGGCCCCCTCCCCGCTGCACGAGGGGGCCGGAGTTCCGGCCTTTCTCTGCGGGCTCCGCCCCTTGCCCCGGAAGCGCTCGTTGCGGATGGAGGTTTCTGGGCCGGTTGGGAGAGGCGCTTCCTTTTTGTCCGACATCTTAGTGAGGCTGCAGGGGTGGACGTTCCTCTTTCAGCTTCGCTATGGTGAGCTCTCGGGAATGGGGGGCCGGGCTGTTCTGAGAGCCGGGCGGTGCTGGGGCGCAGTTGGGGCGACACCGGACGGAGGGCCTCAGACCCGCCGGGCCGCTTTTTCAAGGTGGGTGGGGGGATTGCTTCACCCATGTGCTCCGGTAGTGGGGTTAGGACGGTGCGGGGCTGCCTCGTGACCTGCCTGCATTCCCCCTTTTTTCTCTGCAGCCGCCCAAGGATGACAAGAAGAAGAAGGATGCCGGAAAATCGGCCAAAAAAGACAAAGACCCAGTGAACAAATCTGGGGGCAAGGCCAAAAAGAAGGTAGGCGTGAGCTCCCCCCCACCACCCAGGAGTGGGGGTTATCGGAGACGCCGGACCCATGTGTCTTGGTAATAAGTGACGTGTAGGACAAATGGCTTTTAAGGTTGCGCGGTCTAGAGTCCGACTATTAGAACTTGTACTCCTCGTCACCGTTCTGTTGTTTTGGAAGAATAGGGTGGTACACGCTACTTAGAAGTTAGCAGTGTGTATTCTGAGGCCTAGTCCATTATATTTTTAATTGGTATCGTGGGGTTCAGCCTGTATCCGAAAGTCGCATTTTTATTTTTTCCCCCAGCCTAACGCATCTTTGGTACTGTTAGTGGCAGCTAGGGTTCCTTTTGTTTTGTGTCCTGGTTTCAATTATTTGAGTCTTAGTGTGTAGAACTTATGTAAAATCTGAATTTCGTAGGTTTGTATAGGCCAAGGAACAGCCATCCTTGCAGTATAGCAGGAGGGCAGTGGAAGAGTTCTCTGACACCGGTTGTTGTTCCGGGGGGATGATTTCTTTAGAAGCACTGATTTTCTTTCTCTTTTGGTGAGCAGAAGTGGTCCAAAGGCAAAGTTCGGGACAAGCTGAATAATTTGGTCTTGTTTGACAAAGCGACATACGACAAACTCTGTAAAGAAGTTCCTAACTATAAGCTTATAACTCCAGCTGTTGTCTCTGAGAGACTGAAGATTCGAGGTTCCCTGGCCAGGGCAGCCCTTCAGGAGCTCCTTAGTAAAGGTGAGAGGGTGCTTTTACACGTTAAATTGGCCTGCCTGTATTAGCCATCTTAAATGTTTTTACTGGAATTTTGTAAAGTAGGCACAGGCTGACCACTAGCCATAATATTCTAACATTAGTTACCCCCTTGTGTAGACCCCAGAGCAGGGTTCATGGTTGCTTTTGTCCCGTGGACCCCTATGTCCTGTTGGTGGAGCTTCAGGATCCCTTGTTTTCAAATAAATTCATTTTATTTAAAGAGTTACATAAGAAACCCAATATTGAAATATGGTTGTGAAAATAGTAAAAGTTTTGGTAGGAAAGTATTTTTTACTTAAGTATTCTTAAAATTTAGTGGTGATTTAATTACCATGATTTCATATTAATGTAAATGAATGTAAATGTTTTAAGCATCTGTAGTGTCTAATGTGGAAACAGTAATTTTTAAGTTAAAGCGCTATGAGGGTAAGCATCCCAATAGCAGGTAATTGGCCCTTCATTTAGGAAGAAAAAATAAAATTAGATCATCACCAAGACATGAGGGATGTTTGCCTTTGTTATTAAATTCTAATGCTCAAATTCAGTATTTTTAGTGTGTTAAATATTTCCTAGTACCGCATAAAAACCCTACTCTTATTTTTTTCTCTCTAGGACTTATTAAACTGGTTTCAAAGCACAGAGCTCAAGTAATTTACACCAGAAATACCAAGGGTGGAGATGCCCCAGCTGCTGGTGAAGATGCATGAACAAGGTAAGAACGAATGCGGGCTTGTGGTGTAGAAAGTGTATACATCCCACTTTTGTATTAGGCTCTAGAGTTCTGATTCTTTTATTTTTATTTTTTACAGATCCACCAACTGTACATTTTGGAAAATAAAACTTTATTAAATCAAATAAGTGGGTATGTCTCTTTCCTAAGAAAAGGATTTAGGTATGGGTTTGTTGACTTGAAAAAGTATCCGGAAACGATTGGCTTTTTTTATGTGACTGTTTGTTCCTTGCTGCAGCTTCTGTTTTGAACTGATGTCTGAAAGGAAATGAAAGGTTAGCGGGATAAAGGCTGACATCTCCAAAGGGATAGTGGGTTGGGGTCCTGGCAGTGGATCCACACCTGGATTGCCAGCGGCGTCCATTATTCCAGACCCGGCCGAAAGAGGGCAGCCAGCCTATACTGGTGCTGGAGCTATGATCAAAGTTGGCCCCAACTCTGTCTGGGGGGAGTTTCTTCAATTTCTGTTTTTCCTCTACAAAGAAGTCAACAGCTTTTAAACGGTTTTGCTTTGAGTAGGAAAATTTAGACAGCCCATTCTTGAATTTGTTAACTTACTTTCTTTAAGGAATTCTTCATAGGATGGTCCTATTTGTTGGTTTACAGAGCTGTATTCTCCATCCTGGACCATCCAAGGAGGTGTAGCACCTGGAAAAGGCCCATTAAGCAGGAATGAAGGCAGTCTTAAGTTTCAGACTACTGTGAAACATGCCCTTGCTATAAACTCTTACCTAATGCTCAAAAGCAAAACCCAGGAATTTTGGACCATGGGCTGGTATTTAACAGCTTTGTTGAGGCATAACAGACCTACCACTGCCCAATGGAAAATACACAATTTGAAAACTTTGAAACCATCACAGTCAAGATATTAAATATCACCACTATGTATTGTTCTGCCCCTTTAAAGGACTTCCTACTCCTCTCTGTACCTTTTCCCAACCCCAGGAAACTATGAATATGCTTCTGTTAATCTAATTTGCATTTACTAGTTATGTACCTTTTTTCAATCTGGCTTCTAATAATTGAGATTCATCTATGCTGCACTTAACAACAGTACCTTCTTTGTTGGGCACTGCTCTGTTCCTTCATTGAGGCACATTTGGATTCTTTTCAGCTTCAGTGTTGGGGTATTGCAACTAAAGCTGTGACCATCTGGTGTGCAAGCCTTTGTGCAGACATGTTTGCTTTCCTCCTGCAATGTCTGGATCATAATGGTGGGTGTATGTTTAACTTCTTAAATCCCTGAACTGTTTCTCCAATTGGTTGTGCCATTTTACATTCCCACCAGCAGTTTATGAATGTTTCTTCACATACACAGTCTTTAATTTTAGCCACTCTGATGAACCATCTTCTACATGATTTTACTAAGTTTTGAGAGAGTTCTTCATATATTTAAGATTCAAGTCCTTCATCAGATAGCACTTCATAATCAACCTTATTCTTTAAGAAAGTAATTGGGGGGCACAGTCCGTTCAGTGTCCACCTTTAAAAAAGATTTCAATAAGTGAGTGAGCACTGGGGTGGGGGGTGGGAGAAGAGGGAGAGAATCTTAAGCAGACTTGGTGCTGAGCCTGAAGCCTGAGGTGTAGCTCAATCTCACGACCCCGAGATCAGACCTGAGCTGAAACCAAGAGTCAGATGCTGAACTGACCATCACCCAGGTGCCCCCAAGATAATTAACTTTAAAAAGGTAATAAAATAATTGCCTCTTACCATCTGAGAAACACTGCTCTGGGCCTTACCTGAGTGGATGTTACCAATTCCTGGTGTATCCTGTAGTTGGAAATGGGGGTGGGGGGGGGAAATCCCAGATAAGAAACTGATGACAATATATTCCCAACTAGAAAAAGGACAAAGCCGCAGGCAGGCGGGTGGTTGGGGGTGGAAGCACCACAGTGCTACTTCTGTCCCCTGGTTGGTGTTAAATTTTAAAAGCACAGATAACAAAGAGTCCTGTCCCTCAAAAGACTTACGGTCTTAGTAGTGAAGATGTCTAAAAATAGAGTGCCTACTAGGTGCACATTAGCAAAACTCTTTCCTCACAGGACAGTATATGTTGTGGGGGGAGAGATTTAAGCATAAATTACACAGGTGACATTTTCAGCTTTTTACATGGTCCCATGTACATTTATAACAGGCAACCTGTTCACAGAAGCCTTCCATGAAAAGGTGACCTTTGAGCTAGGCTGAAGAAAGGTAGGCCTATCATTTAAAGCAAGGGCAATGACACGTGCAGAAACCACAAGATGCACAGTATGGTTGGAGTGTACAGGACATGAGGGGAGGCAGTGGCTTTCTGTGTTCAGAACAGGATTACAGGGGGCATAGAAACTTGCAGAAAAGTGTAACACAGGACATCTAGCCAGGAGGTAAAACAGGCCGCCTCCTCGACAGGGTGTAGGAGATGAAAGAAGAGGAAATTACTCGGCTACAGTTCTGGTAATCTAGGGACAGCAGGGGTTAGCTTCAGGTGCCTGTGGAATGTTTACAAATGTCCTAAATTGAGCAGAAACGGGGGGTTCTACAGAGGATGCCTGTAGGAGTGGGCACTCTTCAGTGGCAGTGGGGGCAAGAGGTGTGGAAGAGCTCACTGGACGGCGGGGAAGGAGGTCCAAGAACACATTATGTCTCTGTCAAATAAAATCTAAAAAACCCAACACACCATGGAGCGGTGCAGCCAAGAGACAAGACCCAGACGGCCAGAATAGGTGCAAAACGTGAGAGATGGAGGCCCTGGGAACTGAGCACTGGCCCTTCCTGACTCACTTATCCACGGTACCTGATGGCCGATGAATGTCAAAGGTTGTCCTGTCTCCATCCAGTCAAGCTCTGGGGCAGGTGGCAGGTCCAAGTAGGAGGGCTGCTGTGAGGCGGAGGCCACTAGACTGAAAAAGACAAGCAGGAGCCAGGCTGGCAGAGGAGGTCCTTGAGCCATGAGGACAACAGAGGTGAACTCTTGCCATTTTCCAACCAAAAAGTTACAGAATGCTCTAACAATCCAAACTCAACGAGATTCCTTAGCAATTTTACCTGCTGGTCCCTTTCCAGCTTCCAAGTGCTGAAGAGCCTTCTTCTGGGTCTGGCACTGGCTGAGGCTGAGTTTGATTCAGGAAAAATAAATGTGTCTTGGATGCTTAAGAGTCTGCCTAGGCCATGCTCCCACCCTCCAGTAGGAAACAAATTAGCATACTGACATAAGGTACTGCCCATTTTGCAAACTTCCTTTTTTCCCCTCCCAGCTCAGCCCACATTGCCACTGACAAGGCCTGCCCCCTGGCGGACAGGTAAGGGAATTCAAGCCGAACAGATGAAGTATGGAGTCCGTGAGTTCTAGAAGAGCTGGTAGGTGAAATGCTGGACCTGGGAGAACCAGGGATCAGATGGATTTGGATACTGCTCTGGCTCCTCCGAGGGACACCAACCTCTAAGACAGACCGAACCAGCTCCTGCCGGCTGTGCTCCACCTCACGAATCTGAGCTGCCATCTGTAGGGGAGAGGCTGCTTAGCTTGGTACAAGGCCAGGGGGCTGTGTCCTTCAGTGGCCTTTTAACTCACTTCTTTGATCACCTCATCCTCCTTTTCCTCATAGGTATCCAGACTTTTCACCATGGATTTCTTGAATCTGAAAAGAAAAAGGGCAAGTCAGCCAAGAACCTGTCTCTGCATGTTACAAAAAGATCCTCAGTAGATCATTTTTTCTTCAAATTTTGGATAATTTCAAAATCACAAAAACAAAATAGAACAATTAACACCCATGGACCTTTCACCCAGATTCACTGTAAACATTTTGCCATACTGGCTCCACTTTTCTTCTAGCACGTATTTCCTTTTTGCGAAATCAAAAAGGGACTTTAGAACATCATGAGACTTAACAGTTGTTATTATCCTACAATACACAGGAAGGTATCAGAAAAGTACCAATACTACCAATATCACTATCAACAATAGAACTACTAACCAAAGCTCAGGATTTCTCCTGTTCTTCAGTCCTTAGTAAATATCCTAAGGCTATACAGTTAGAATTTTGTGTTGAAGTTACTTGAATTGTGACTCTTTTATAACTGTTAAAAATTTGATATATAATTATGATAATCTGTCATTGGTTTGCAATGAGTTCTAGGATTTGCTTTCTGGCCTGATTTTATTTTGTAATTTATTTTTATAAATAGTGTTCCACAGCTCACACTATAGTTACCTAGCCCTTTTTGTTTCAGAGTGGCCCTTTTTGGTGGGTGGGCAAGGACCTGGGAAGCTGGCACTCCGGGTTTATTTTCTTCGATCTTTAAGTGATAACCTGTCTAAATCTAAAAGTGGCTTGTGGTGTCTTTACCAGTCAAAGCAGTCAGACTTGGCTTTGCCTTGTGCGGGTGCACGTTAAATGTATAAAGTTCAAAAGTCAAAACTGGGGTGCCTGGGTAGCTCAGCTGGTTAAGTATCTGCCTTCAGCTCAGGTCATGATCCCAGCGAGCCCAGTGTCAGGCTCCTTGCTGAGGAGAGTCTGCTTCTCCCTCTCCCACTCCCCCTGCTCATGCTAGCTCTTATACTTTCTCTAAATAAACAAAATCTTAAAAAAAAACAAAACAAAAAATGAAAACTAATAAAAAATTCAAAGAGTCCAGGGGCACCTGGGTGGCTCAGTGGGTTAAAGCCTCTGCATTCGGCTCAGGTCATGATCTCAGGGTTCTGGGATCGAGCCCTGCATCGGGCTCTCTGCTTAGTGGGGAGCCTGCTTCCCCCTTTCTCTGCCTGCCTCTCTGCCTACTTGTGATCTCTCTGTCAAATAAATAAATAAAATCTTAAAAAAAATTTTTTTTAAAAATCAAGGAGTCCATTTTCATAATTCTCAATTATAACTTTTTCTGCTCAACTATTCTTTATTCCCACCAAACACCGTTTGGAGCTGGGCCAGGGTGTAAGGAGTTAGTGCTTTTTGGCCTCAGTTCTCCATCTCCTGCCCAGTTTGAACCACAGATTTGAAGGCAAGGTAGTAGGATTTAGGCATTTCTCACCATTCCTTCATTATTCTCCACACTGAATAGGAAACAATAATAGAGGTCATGAGTTTTTCTGTAACTTTGGTTCTGGGATCCCCTTGGGTTCCATTCCCCATAATCTTAATATTGTCCTAATAAAAGTAGTGCGAGGCCATCTGTGTCCTTTTCCTGAAGCAGCACTCACACCTGCTCTACGCTGGCCAGCTGACTACACCCCAGTTTCTCAGGGTCCTTTAGGGGCCAGTTAAAATAGAATCTAAAACTATTCAAAGTGGGCACTGAGTGAGTACCAGCTGCTTGCACACACTATTAAAAAGCCTCTTCTATTCCTAAGGGACCTTAATATTCTCTGTACCACACATTTAAATAATCCATTATAGTGAACTTTTATTATATACTATTCTCTATTTGCTCAATGGATTGTAAACCCCATCCCCCAACTAGAATATCAACTTTTCAAGGACTCTATCATACTTATTTTGTGTCCAGTATAGTGACTAGAATGAGTGCTATGAAGACAATAGATACTTACAAAGGCCCTGCAGAACTTTCCAATTAACAGAGAAAGCTCCAGTACCTGACACAGACCCAGAGAAGTCCCATTCTGTTATTTCACCTTTCATAATCAGTGACTTACCTGGCATAGTCCTGGGGGGAGATCAGAAACTTCTCTTTCATTTGGAACTCAGCCTTGTTCTCCCACCAGAATCTGTTGGTTGCTTTCTTGTGTTCTGGGCTGAGAATGAATGGATAATCTCAATGACAGATTATAGAGTATTACTCAGACATCTAGGCATTATATTAAGTAATGCACACTGATATCTGGGTTTCTGCCTCTGGGCAAGGATGACAGAATACTGTTACATCTTCCAGATGTCCAGTCTCCCCTCTTCCAATAAAAATGGGAGAGGCGCGCCTGGGTGGCTCAGCCGATTGTGTGTCTGCCTTCCGCTCAGGTCATGATCCTGGGGTCCTGGGATCCAGCCCCACTTCCGGCTCCCTGCTCAGCACGGAGCCTGCTTCTCCCTCTCCCACTACCCCTGCTTGTGTTCCCTCTCTCACTGTCTCTCTCTCTGTCAAATAAATATAATCCTTAAAAAAAAAAAAAAAAAAGAAAGAAAGAAGGAGAATCTGGGAGGAGATGATGGGAGGTAACCCTCTACCACTAAGACCATGGCAACCATAAGCCCTCCACGCGTCAAAGATGCGAGGCTATAAGCTGACTGGACCCACCCCAATCCAATCACAAAAGCGTTCCTCCTCTCATGCATCCCAAACCACACCCCCCCGACCCACCAGGATGCGAATATGCTGGATGCGGCTCCCAGGTCGGATCTCACCTGGCCAAATGCTCCAGCAGACCCCCGTGCAGCACGGTCAGGTTTCCGTGGCTCAGGTGTTTCCGCACCTCACAGCCGCAGCAAAGGCACCAGCAGCGCCGCTCGTGCTCCGGCACGTAGCGCTCCACCTGGGCGGCGCGGACGGCCTTGCGGGCGGCCTCTACCTGCGGCGGAGAGGGGAGAGGACGGGAGAGCTCAACCAGGACCCCAGTGGAACCCCCACGTCCCATCTCCTAGCGTCCTCCCTGTACTGCCCGCATCCCCAACCCAGGCCGTCCGCGGCCACTTCCCGCCTCCCGTCCGCACCTGGGGCAGGAGCCGCTCCAAAGCTGCCTTCAGCGTCCGCTGGTGCTTGCGACTGTAGACGTGTCCGCGACCACAGAAGAAGGTTTGGCGGCACAGGGGGCAACGCTGCGCCGGCGCCATGGGACCAAGAGCCGGTATCTGCGACGCGTAGCAGCTCTTTCGCTCTTCGGTGACCCCTGACCCCTCGGGGGCGGGGCGAACCCAGCGCTTCCCCCGCGACCCCCAGCGGCAGGCTGGCGCCACTGCAGACCCATCTGCGGCTGCGCGAGTCCCGCCCCGGGCTCTCGGCGGTCGGGTGCACCCAGCCGACATCAATATTCCCAGATGCTATCCACCCAGAAAAAGTGGCGGCACCGTTGTGCAGATGCCGGGGAAAGAGCGCGCGCGACAGTTAGGTGCCACTGCAGGACCGTAGACCGCACGCATGTCGGGGCATTGACAAGGACCCGCATTAGACAATGGAACACATTGTAACTAGTATTACAGGGTGCTCACTGTGTGGCCAGAGCTTTACATTCACGAGGCACTTAATCCTCACCATAGCCCCACGTGGCGTACTATTATTACCGACATTTTACAGATGGGAAAACTGAGGCACGGGGAGAAAGTAACTGTGTGGAAGGTTGCACAGATGCGAAGCATCAGAGGCAGCACCTTTCATGCTCTGCTGTACCAGATGGTGGTAAGGAAGCATGCTGGAGGCGGCCTTCATCTAAGACCTAATCACAGCCATATACCCCCCGGGGGGGGGGGGGTGTTCTGAGCAGCTGTTACTATAAAACTGTAAAAGGGAAGCTATGAAAAGGGTGCAGAGTCATTGCTGAGGGTTAATAGACATTTTTATTCTGTAAGCATGCTCACTCAGTGGAATTTTCATTCTTTACAAGTTACTTTTCCTAGAATGAACAGCCTTCCATCTGTCCTGCTCCCCTAAGCCTTAGGGCTTAAAGTAAATTGCTCCCTACAGGGCTGAAATCTCCAGGCTATGATTTCTACCCTAGAGTACCCCCAAAAAAGCCTGGGGCCCAGCCCAGACCTTACTGATAGGAGGTGCAGGACAGAGCTAACAGAGTCCGAACTTCACTTGGATTTGTTACCAGTACTGGTGCATTAACCTGGATGGGCTACAATGTCTGTGGGCGTATATACAGTCAACTATACCTAATTCAGGCCCAGAAAGTAGCCAGACCCCCCTTCAGATCTTGACCTCCTCTTGGAGCTTCCCAGTAGACTCAGGCCTCTGTCAGATGTGACTCATTTAAAAGACCCCACAGCGCTCAATGCCTTGACCTCCCATCATTTCCCCGGAAGGGTCAGTCCTGGACCTTAAAATTGCTCCTCTGAATTCAAACTCTGAAGTTGTATTCTGACCACCATCTTCCATCCTCCCATGTGGCCTTAGTTTCCATCTTTTCTTCAACTGCAGGAAGATCTCCATTCCTGAAGATGAGTACTCTTATTCATTCCCTCAGAAAACTTTCAGCATCTACCAGCTGCTTTGCTCTAGATTCTCAAAGTGTGGCCTCCAGGTCAGCAACATCAGCGTCTGGGAGCTTGTTAGAAGTGCAAATTCTTGGGCCCCACCACAGATCTACTGAATCAGAAACTCTAGAGTGGGGACCAGCTATCTATAGTTTAATGAGTCCTTCAGGGGATTCTAATGCTTAATCAAATTTGATAATTAGTGGTCTAGGTTTTAAGTCCTCTTTGCCTTCACTTTACTCACTGGATCCCACGACCGTTCGTTCCTACCACACTCTCATGGCAATCTATTACTTCCCTTGACCGTCCCAGACCTCTCATTTCGTCAAACCCCAAAAGCAGATCAACCCAGCCATCTGTTTTCCTCATTTGTTCCCAGGTGCCTAGTGTAGACTACACTGCTTCGACTTCCACTACCTTATTACCCCTCTGCAGTTTTGCTTTTGAAACTGTTTCCCTAAAGTTCTGCACCATGGAGTGCTCATTCAGTTGCAACTGAACTTGACTGTGTGAAATGGAATTCAACATCTTCCACCTGAGAACATCCCCTATTTTCATCCTCCCAGGGAACACCACCAAACTAAATCCTGGAGTTTTGGGGAGAGTTATCTTTGATACCGGCTTTCACTCACTCCCCATATCCACCATGTTCAAGTTGTCTTACTGGATTATATATTACTGGATATACTC
The DNA here is from genome assembly GCF_002288905.1 of Enhydra lutris kenyoni. Taxonomy (NCBI): domain Eukaryota; kingdom Metazoa; phylum Chordata; class Mammalia; order Carnivora; family Mustelidae; genus Enhydra; species Enhydra lutris. The sequence goes on from NW_019154118.1 coordinate 15,311,637, forward strand.
CTAGAGCAAACCTTGTTTCAATTCCCTTGTTCTTTTGCTTGGATTCACGTAAAATTTTTCTAACGGGTTTCCAAATGTGTGGTCTAAGTCAGCTCCATTTATCCTTCAGACTCTGGATTTAGGAAAGTCTTCAAGTGACTTTCTGGATTAATTTAATGCCTCTAAATTAGCATCAGGAAAAAATTTAAATTTCCCAGGATGACTTTCAAAGCCTTTTACAGTATGTTTCCCAAATTCTTTTTGTCTTATCTCCCATTACTTCCCTGACCTCCTCGACCTCCTCCTCCAGACAATATGCTGGAGTACTGTGCAATTCAGCATCTTCCAGCCCTTGGTTCCCTCTGCCTAAAATTTACTTCCTTCCAGCCCTGCCTAATAAATTCTATGATAAAGGATCTGAAATACAAACGAGAATGGAATTTCCATGTGGCTGGTGGCTTTGTCTGGCATATGGTAAGCTCTCAATCATTCACAGGCTCCTGTATCAATGTATTATTGAATAAATGAAATGTCACCCCTTTTGTGAAGTCTTCTAGAGTTGTCTGCAGGATTTTTTTTTTTTTTTTTTTTTTTAGAGATCTTATTTAGAGCACCTGGGTGGCTCAGTGGGCTAGGCATCTGCCTTTCGCTCAGATCATGGTCTGGGGGTCCTGAGATCGAGCCCCACATCAGCCTCCCTGCTAGGTGGGGAGTCTGCTTCTCCCACTGACTCTTTCTGCTGCTCATGCTCTCTCTCATTCACTCAGGTTCTCTCTCCTTGAAAAAATAAATAAAATCTTCTAAAAAATAAAGATCTTATTTATTTATTTGTCAGAGAGAGAGAGAGAGAGAGAATGCACAAGCAGGGGGAATGGCAGGCAGAGAGAGAAGCAGGCTCCTGAAAAGCAAGGAGCCCAATGAGGGACTCAATCCCAGGACTCTGGTATCATGACCTGAGCCAAAGGCAGATGTTTAACCTACTGAGCCACCCAGGAGCCCTAAAATAATAAAATCTTAAAAAAAAAAAAGCTAAACTAAAAGTTTTCTATGCTTAGACATCACATTTATATATATGAACATGATTTCTGTCACATTTGTAGTCATAGCCAACATATTATTTTGCTGGGATTTTTTTCTCCCCAGAATGTGTTGTGGATACCTGCGTTAGCACACAGGACATAATATTAAATACTGTCTATATCCTGATGACTCTCAGATGTATTTACATCTTCAGCTCAGACTTGTCTTCCGAACCCCACACTTACAACAATCATCTATCTACGTGATGAAACTGCCCTGATGTCTCACAGAGTCTAAAGATTTTATTTATTTATTTGTCAGAGAGAGAACGAGAAAGCACGAGCAGGGCGAGCGGCAGGCAGAGGGAGAAGCAGGCTCCCCACTGAGCGAGGAAACCGATGTGGGACTCAATCTCAGGACCTGAGCCAAAGGCAGGTGCTTAACCCACTGAGCCATGCAGGCATCTCTCAGATTCTAATCAGAACTGCTCCCGGTGCCTGGGTGGCTCAGTGGGTTAAGTGTCTGCCTTCGGCTCAGATCATGATCTCAGGGTCCTAGGATGGAGCCCCACATCGGGCTCTCTTCTCAACAGGGAGCCTGCTTCCCCCTCTCTCTCTGCCTGCCTCTCTGCCTACTTGTGATCTCCATCTGTCAAATAAATAAAATATTAAAAAAAAAAAAACTACTCAAACCTGCTCTGCCTACAGGCTTCCCCACCGCACTGTTCTCCCCAGTTGCTCAAACCAAAAATCTCAGCCTCACTTCCTCCTGTGTCCAACCAGTCCTGTTGACTCACCGATGCCGCCTGCAAGCTGCATCTCGGATCACCCTGCTTCTCTCCAGTTCTCGGGCCGCTGCCCCAGTACACCTGGGCTACTGCATCGCCTCCTAACAAGTCCTGTTGCTTCCACGTGTGCCCTCCTAGCAGCCACTGCCAATCAGTGGCTAAGCAGAATTTAAAAAATAAGGTGCACCTGGCTGGCTCGGTCTGAAGAGCATGCATGAGACTCTTGATCTTGGAGGTTGTGAGTTCAAGCCCCATGTTAGGTGTAGGGTTACTTAAATAAAATTTAAAAATAAATAAAATCAGGTTCTGTTACTTCTGTTACAAAAAAAAATTGAAATCCTTCTAGAAAGGCTCACAAAGCCTGGTCTCTGCCTCCCTCCCCAATCTCACCTGGGTCTTTCTCCCCTAATTTACTATATTCTGTTGTTCATGGTCTTATCCCCATTCCCTCAATAGGCAGAGGTGAGGAGGTCCCTCCCTCCCAGGCTTTGTCCACTTTGTCCTCTCTACAAAACACTTTTCCTCCTCATTCTACAGCCTGGATACTCAATATCCAGGTCTCGGCTAAAATGTCTTAGTAAAGGATTTCTCTGGGGTGCCTGGGAGGCTCAGTCAGTTGAGCATCCGACTCTTAATAGGGACTCAGGTCATGATCTCAGGGTGTGACATTGAGCCCTGCATCAGGCTCCCTGCCCAGTGCAGAGTCTGCTCAGGATTCTCTCTCCCCCTCTACTCTCCCCACTCTAAAATAAATAAATAAATCTTTTAAAAAATGGACTTCTCTGACCTCCTCTTCAGTCTAAGTATCTGTATTGTTTCCTCTCACAATCACCTAATATTTATTACTATTTCTTATCATTGAACATTAGTGGGACTGTTTAATATCTTTCTTTTAAGGTTTTATTTATTTATTGGACAGAGAGAGAGATCACAAGTAGGCAGAGAGGCAGGCAGAGAGAGAGGGGGAAGAAAGCTCCCTGCTGAGCTGAGAGTCCGATGCGGGACTCTATCCCAGGACCCTGAGACCATGACCTGAGCCAAAGGCAGAGGCTTTAACCCACTGAGCCACCCAGGCACCCTGTTTCATATCTTTCTATCTGGACTGAAAACTCTGAGAGAAGGACCATTTTGGGTTTCACTGTATCTTTAGCACCTGGTGTTGGGGGGGTGCTCTGGCTGCACAGCGCTGGGAGGGTCCAGAGCGAAGGACATGAATGACATGGTCCTTCCACCCACTCCCCAGTGGCTATCACACAGAGACTAGCACGCAGGTGGTCTGGGAGGAGAGAATCACAAAGCACTTCCAAGTGCATTAGGGAAAGGCCATTGCTCCAACCGGGCACCTGCCCGGGTCTGTCCTGTCTTTTCCTTGGAACCACTTTTTCTTCCCATCCTGTCGCTGCTCTTCCACACCTCCTCAGCCTGCCCCCTGCCTCCTAGGAGCATCAGCAGTGCCCCACAGAGCCTGGCTGGCTTTGGGCACTTCTGGACAAGTAGGGGCTGTTGTTTTCTAGACCTGGGAAGAAGACCCAGTGCTAACTCTTCCTGTGAGAAGTCTTCCCTAACTCCTCCAGACAGAGCTGATTGTTGTCTTCTCTGTGCTTCCAGAGAATATGGAATGTGCCTTTTAGAGAAGTTACTAGTGACCAGTCATAGCAAACAGTGTGATCCTACTACCTGACAAGCCCTACGCTAGGCTCTGTGGGGCTGGACATAAACATGAGTTGTCCTCACTGGTTGCCGAGGTCACTGTGTGTGAGCATGTCTGGGCAGGAACTATATTTTATATGTTGCTTGGTTCACTGGTTCTCTACCCCACCAGCCTTAACACCCTAGGAATAGAGCGAACGATTTGTAAGACTGTTTTTACCATCTTGGGGTGTTTGGGTGACGCAGTTGGTTGAGTATCTGACGTGGTTTCGGCTCAGGTCATGGTCTCAGGATGTGGGATTCGGCCCGTGACAGGCTCTGTGCTCAGCAGGGAGTCTGCTTGAGATTCTCTCTCCCTCTCCCTCTCCCCCTCCCCTCCACAGTCCTCTCTCTCAAATAAATACATAAATCTTAAAAAAAAAAAAAAAAAAAAAAAAAAGCTGTTTTGGGCACCTGCGTGGCTCAGTTGTTAAGCGGCTGCCTTCAGCTCAGGTCGTGATCCCAGGGTCCTGGGATCGAGGTCCACATCGGGTTCCCTGCTCAGTGGGAAGTCTGCTTCTCCCTCTCCCTCTCACCCTGCTTGTGTTCCCTCTCTCTCTCTGTCAACTAAATAAATAATCTTTTTTAAAAAAGTTTTTACCTCTTGAATCTTACTGATAAAATAATTTACTAACACATGTAATTTTAAAAAGGTTGATATAACACTTTAACTGTAATATAACAAAAATAAAGTTAGAGAAATTTATGAAAAAAGGTACATTTCAATAGATAAACGAGATTTGAAAATATGAGATAGTTGGAAATTTGCAAATACCTATGGTGAGAAGAGTTTAGATTTAAGAAAGGATATTCAAATGAATACTGAAAATAATTTTTCTTTATATTGGCTGCCTTGATATAATAACTAAATATTTGTTTGTACATGTAGACTCCCCGTGAGAACAGCAGACATAAACACAGACTCATACAGGTGTGTGGTATCGGTAACTTAAATATCAGAGCAGCTTTGCTGTCAGTGAAGTGATTTTCTGAAATGGCAAACAACTCTTGGTAAACTTCCTAACAAAAAAAAAACCACAAAAAACCCACAATTATCCTTCACTTTACAGAATAGTTGCATTCCTGAAAAGTTCAGTATATCTTAAAATGATGCAACAAGTACTTTCTGCTTAGCTGTAATACCAAGTTGGTTTCCTGGCTGAACTCCTTGTCTACAGCCCCAGGTATAAGGGTCCGTTCTTCAAGGTCAAAGGCTGCCCCTGGGGGGCAAGGGGAGAGCAGGAGAAGGAATGAGCGAGGTCATCCAAATTCAGTATTGTCTTCAAGCACTGTCTGAATGTCTGGAGCATTGGGATACAGCTTTAAACTTTGTTCCTGGGGCGCCTGGGTGGCTCAGTCCATCGAGCCTCTGCCTTGGCTCAGGATATGATCCCAAGGTGCTGGGATCAAGCACCATGTCAGGCTCCCTACTCAGCGGGGAGTCCGCCTCTCCCCCTCTCTCTCCTCCTCCTTCCTCCTGGCTTGTGTGCTCTCTCTCACTCTCCTCTCTCTAATAAATAACATATTTTAAAAAACCCAAAACCAAAACAAACAACAATGACAAAATACCCTTGTTCCTTTCTCACTCAGCCCACGAGGCTTCTCTGTATTCCCCTCCGACCTGAGGCTGGCACCTGGCCCTGCCACCAGGAAAGCACAGCAGCCCAGCTGGGATCTGAAGCCGCTGAGAACTCAATCCATGGGTGCTCTAGCTTCTGCAGGAACAGCAAGGGGGATGGGCCCCAATCTTGGCTCCAAGTTCCCACCCCTTGCTCAAAACGGTTAAATGGATGCCTGGGTGGCTCAGTGGGCTAAGCGTCTGCCTTCAGTTCCAGGCGTGATCCCAGGGGCCTGGGATGGAGCCTCATGTCAGGCTCTCCGCTCCGCAGGGTCCGGGGAGCCTGCTTCTCCCTCTGCCCGCCACTCCCTCCTGCTTGTGTGCTCTCTCTGTCAAATAAATAAGTAAAATCTTAAAAGGTTTGCCCTTCTCACTGCTCCTTCTTGGCCTGCTAGGAGGGTCTGTCTTTCCTTCAACTGCCCCACAGTGATGTCTTTCCTTAGGCTTCTTTCCACTGTTCCCAGTTGATTACAACCCCTCCTGTGAGCGGTGGGCTGCTCTGAGCTGGCATCTCCCAAGACTGTCCTCATAATCCAGAAAAATGGGAACAGCTCCAGGATCCTGAAGGGGCTTGAGTACTTTCTTCCTTTGGGAAAAGCAGGACGTGGGCTCCCTCTATGGGACGCCAGGCCAATGGTGTCAACTTCCAGCCTCAGAGCTGACCTCCACCTCCACCCCCTCCCCAGCCCCAGAGACCACACACACACACACACACACACACACACACACACACACACACCAGGCTGCTGCAGGTAACTTTAATACGGGATGGGCTGACTCCTGCTTCTTGGAGTTAAAGGTCAAAGAGGAAGGGCATCACATCTGTAAGAAAAAAAGAGTCAACAGAATCTATCCGCCCTTTGCAACTGCTGTTCCCTCAGCCCAGATCATGTCACGGCAGATAATCTACTTCTCCCTCAAGGCCCGAATCCCACCAGGTCTCCAGAAAAAGAAAAAGCCTCCTTTGCACATAACTTCTCATAGCCCGCTTCTCTCACTGTGTGGTCACCATTTCCACGGGCTGTGAGGTCAACTGCATCTCAGTTGTTTCTCTGTCCTCCCCCTGGACCGCCAGGACATGTCTGTGTGGGGTGGGGTCCCATCTCGGGCAGGCACTATCCCAGGGTCTCAGGCCACTGGCATCTTCTCCCCTTCCCACAGGATGTGTCCCCCCCCCCCATAGTGTGACCCAGGCTCCCTCCCTGCACACTCAGCTTCGAGTCTGGACGGTCGGGTCCCCTGCCCTGGGCCCCTCGCGTGACAGGGCCTCTCACCTGGCTGGCTCATGCACTGCTGGATACTCTCCAGGCGCGTGGAGACCAGGGCACGGGCCTCCTCGGCAAAGCGGCGGTGTCCCTCCTCGGTCAGCTTCCAGAGGCAGGAGCGGGGCCGCGTGCTGGCTCCGACCTGCATGGCGACCGGCACTTTCTCAAAGCTGTCTCGGAAACAGAGGTTGTGACGGACGGTATTCTTCCAGCCTTCCGGAGCCGTCCGGAAAAAGGGGAAATGTTGTCTGTGGACAGGGAGGAATGGTCAGGAAGGGCACAGTTCCTGGGGGAGAGGCCCTGTCTTGAGACTTCTGTTCTCCCCCAGGGGCCAGGAGCCCCAACCCCTCTCTCATGGCGGGGAGAATGGCAAGCCGGCCTCGAAGACCGGCTCTTTGCTGACGGAACACGTGGCAAAACCCGACCTGGTGTGTTGCTTGTCCAAACCCTCATCTTTTAAACCCAGTTTATTGCTCGCATTCCCAGGCTCATTTTCCTCCTTCCCTCTGAGGGCTCAGGACTGAGACTTGCAACGCGAACAGAGCAGAATCAGGCCCATCAGCTCCTGTGAGAGGAATCCAGGTCAAGGAAGGACACCACTGGTGGATTAATATTTTGATACTCGCCCGCTAGAGGGAAAAGGTCGGGGAAGCTCCTCACACTCCTGTGTACACGACTCTCAAAGCTAAATGTAATTCAACTGGGCTCCCCTGGGGGTGTGCGGGCCATGGCTGGCAGGCCAGCCCAAAGGGAAAGCTTGCAAGATGCTGTTGGGCAAACCAGACTTTCTACTGGAAAATTCCTGACAGGAAGGAAAGGAGAACTTCTGACCCAGGTGAATTCATATTTTAAAGAACTAAGGTATAGGGGTATCTGGGTGGCTCAGTAGGTAAGCATCTGCCTCTGGCTCAGGTCATGATCCCAGGGTCCTGGGATTGAGCCCCATGTCAGGCTCCCTGCTTCTCCCTTTCCCTCTGCTGTTCCCCCTGCTTGTGCTCCCTCTCCCTCTCAAATAAATAAATAAATAAAATCTTAAAAAAAAAAAAAAAAAACCCAAGAAACTAAGGTATAAAACAGTTGGGGGCGCCTGGGTGGCTAAGTGGTTTAAAGCCTCTGCCTTCGGCTCAGGTCACGATCCCAGGGTCCTGGGATCGAGCCCCGCATCAGGCTCTCTGCTCCGCAGGGAGCCTGCTTCCAGCTCCCCGCAACTTGTGAGCCCTGTCTCAAATAAATAAATAAAATTTTTAAAAAACAAAACAAAAAAAAACAGTTGGATTTTTTAGATGTGAAAGAGAGTGGATGTGAATATCTTCCCGCACACAGGATACGTGGACACACGTCTGGGGACAACCCGAAGCAGTGCCTGGGAAAGGAAGCCTGGGAACACACTTATCCTTTCAGACCCACATGGGAAGCCAAGGCAGCAGCCCAGGACCACGGGCAGATCGGAAAGTATCAGGCCAGGGTCCCTGCCCTCCCCCCTCACAGGGCCCCCCCGGGGGCACATACCGAGTGAAACTGTAGATCTGTTGCACGTTGAGGCCACAGGGGGAACTGTTTCTTAATGCCAGTGCAATTAGGTGGAAGTAATTGAGGGGGGGCCGGGACCAGAGCCTCCCCTCCTGGCTGTTGGCTTGCCGGAGCCTCCGACTCTGGAGGGGGGCCCTTTTGTGAGGGGGCGGGAGAGCCACAGAGGAGCGGTCATCCTGGTCCTCGGCCTCCTCTTCTGTGAGCTAGAGGAGCACAGAGTAGGAACTGGTCCTAACTCCACGGCCTCTGCTCCGGGGGGTGGGGGGTGCAGTGGCAGGGAGGGGGGTGGTCTAGGGCCACCTGTCTGGGCTTCTCCCCAACCCAAGGGGGAACGGCTGATTTCTGAACCCATTAACCCTTGGTTATCCCTAAGCAAACACCTCTCCACTGTATCATCCCGAAGCCGCCCTGCCTACAGCCCCAAGTCCGGCCCACGGGCCCAGAAATTTCTACCTCCCAGGTGCTGGGGGAAGAGGCAAACCGCTTCCGCTTCCGAGGGGGAGACTGCTCGCTGGAAGAAGGCAGCGACTCTGACTCCACTGCTGCGGCCTCCGAGGAGCAGCTGGTGTTGGCGAAGTCTTGCTCTTTGGGGGGCAGCTGAGGGGAGGGGAGTGTGCTTGGCAGATGCTCCCACTGGCGAGGTTCTCGGACCTCCAGCTTTCCAGGGGGAAACACGATGTTGGGGTTTACCCACATCCACAGGTTGGGCTCAAGGGCTGGGCCTGTTGGGAGAGAATGAGGTTGTGCGCCACAGCTCGCTGGCTCTGGGGGCTGGCCCGAGCAGAACCCACTCCCTGCTACTCACCATCGTCATCAGGGCTGGCTGTTTTGTTCACGGGTTCTTTTGGTGGCTCGACTATTCGGAGTCTATATCTGGCAACTGACAAAAAGAAAGATAGAAGAGGGTCGAAACGTCCTAGGATTTCCACTGCGGCCCCAGGATACTGGGCCTGGAAGTTTCTCTGGGAGATGGCTGTGGGCTCTCCCCAGGGCATGAGGACACCAAAGTTGACCTCTCTGACCTTCTCATTCTCCTCACTCCACACATCCTGTGCCCCGAGTGAGCTCATGAATGCCTGTGACTTCAGCCACCATCTCTCAATTCAGGGCTTCCAAATCTTTACCTCTAGCCAGACGGCTCTGCTTGCCCATAAACAGAACTGCCTATGGGAAGTCTTTATCGGAACAACCTGCAGGCACTTCGAAATCAACATTTCTAAAACCAAACTCCATCTTCCTGCTCTTCCTCCTGTGTACCTTGTCTCAGCAAGTGGCACTGCCACCTACCCAGTCCTTCAGGCCAGAAACGTGCATGTGTTCCTGACTTCTGATCTCTTCTTTCCGGTCTAGCCACACCCAGGCAATCCCCAAGTCCGAGAGCACCTGAATGGTGTTTATGTTTCTCTGCTGCTCTAACTTTAATCCCACGGCAGTTGGAGCATCTTCCTAAAATATCAATCCAATCTCGTCACCTTTCTACTTAAAAACTTTCTGATGGCTTTCCATGAGGGCCAAATTGAAGTTCCTTTTTTTTTTTTTTAAGATTTTATTTTTATATTTGACAGAGAGAGAGATCACAAGTAGGCAGAGAGGCAGGCAGAGAGAAAGGGGGAAACAGGCTCCCTGCTGAGCAGAGATCCCGATGCGGTGCTCGATCCCAGGACCCTGGGATCATGACCCGAGCCGAAGGCAGAGGCCTAACCCACTCAGCCACCCAGGCGCCCCTCATGTCTTCATTTATTCAGAACTCTTGTGTCCTTAAATAGTGATTGCATCTTTCCCATGAAGGTCTAGTTCATTCTTTGATGGGTTAACTCCTAGATACTTTATAATTTTGATTGTTACTGCAAGCAAATAATATAATTTTTATTATTTATTATTATTATATTTTCCAGTTTCTTCAGGCTGCTATGGAGGAATAGCGTTTATTAGTATGTTCTTATTATCTGCAAACTTGCTGGGCCCTTATTGGTTCTAATAATTTGTATATTGATTTTGTATAGTTTCTATCTTAACTTTCTTTTTTCTATAATAGTAGTTTTGTCTTTTTCTTTCTTTCTCTTTCTACTTTTTCCTCTTTTCAGGATGCCTGGGTGGCTCAGTTGGTTAAGCATCTGCCTTTGGCTCAGGTCATGAACCCAGGGTCCTGGACTCGAGTTCTGCATTGGGCTCCTTGCTCAGTAGGAAACCTGCTCCTCCCTCTGCCTGTTGCTCCCCTTGTTTGTACTCACTCTCTTTCTCTCTCTCTTTTTTTTTTTTTTTAAGATGTTATCTATTTGACAGAGAGAGATTACAAGTAGGTGGAGAGGCAGGCAGAGAGAGAGGGAGAAGCAGGCTCCCTGCTGAGCAGAGAGCCCAACATGGGGCTCGATTCCAGGACCCTGGGATCATGATCTGAGCTGAAGGCAGAGACTTCAGCCCACTGAGCCACCAAGGTGCCCCACTCACTCTCTTTCTCACTCTCACAAATGAATAAAAATCTTAAAAAAAAAAAAAAAAGACCTGTACTTTTTCCTCTTTTCAAATACTATGTTGAACATTATTAGTAATGTAATGGGAATCCTTTCTAATTATTGAGTTCTTCAATAAGTATAACCTCATTTTCCAGATAAAAACCTAGATTCAACTGCCATATGACGACACTCATTGGGCCTGGGGCGGGGCGGGGGGAGGTGGAAATAGATCCCCCTAATCCCAAGGAGCCAGCATAGTGCTGAGCCCATAGCTCTAATACACACTTGATGTGCTTCTAGCCCGCCACGTATTCATCCATCCAGTTAAGCTGAGCTCCTCCCATTTGCCCGGCAGTGAACAAGACAGACCTGGAGATAGGCCTTAAGCAAAGTAATTATGATAAAATGTGTGTTATGAGTGTTTGGACAGGTGGTCAGAGAAGGCCTATTTTGAAAGATGTTTAAACAGAAACAGGATGGGGGCACCTGGATGGTTCAGTCGGGGGAGCATCCAACCTCGTGATTTTGGCTCAGATCATGATCTCATGGGTCAAGGGAAGAAGGCCCACATCAGGCTCGGTGCTCAGTGGGGGTCTGCTTGAGGTTCTCTTCCTTCCCACTTTGCCCCTTCCCCCACTCACTCACACTCCCCCTCTCTCAAATAAGTAAATCTTTTAAAAAACCAGAAACATGATGGGTAAACTAGCCATTAACTTGGGCAGGAGGAAGAGGAAAGAGTGTTTCTGGCAAAGATAACGGCTTGTGGGAAGGCCTGGGATCTCAAGTGTGGTGTGTTGGAGATGAGGAGAGAGCCTGGGAGGAATGACGACACTGATGAGGAGCTAGGGCCTTGCAGACTATCTCAAGGAACTTCAATTTGGGGGCACCTGGGTGGCTCAGTGGATTAAAGCCTCTGCCTTGGGCTCAGGTCATGATCCCAGGGTCCTGGGATCAAGCCCGGCATCGGGCTCTCTGCTCAGCGGAGAGCCTGCTTCCTCCTTTCTATCTGCTTCTCTGCCTACTTGTGATCTCTGTCTGCCAAATAAATAAATAAAATCTTAAAAAAAAAAATCTGTCCTACCAGAAGTTTCCTCTGTCTCAGCATGAGGCCACTCCATCTTTTTAGTTAACCAGCCAAAACTTTGGAGGAATCATGTTCTAATCTCTCTTTCTTACACTATGGCTTCTCTGCCACCACCCTGACCCTCCAGCCTACCACCAGCTCTTGTCTGGATTACAGTAGTAGCCTCGTCTACTGGCTTCTTATCTCCACATTCAACACTTCAGCCACAGTGATATAGATCATGCAGGATCAGTTACATAATTTGCAGGGCCCAGTGCAAAATGAAAATGAAGGGTTCTTTGTTCAAAAATTAAAAATCTGGGGCGCCTGGGTGGCTCGGTGGGTTAAGGCCTCTGCCTTTGGCTCAGGTCCTGGTCCCGGGGTCCTGGGATCGAGCCCCACATCGGGCTCTCTGCTCGGCGGGGAGCCTGCTTCCCTCTCTCTCTCTCTGCTGCCTTTCTTGCCTACTTGTGATCTCTGTCAAATAAATAAATAAAATCTTTAAAAAAAAAGAATAAAAATAATTAAAAATCTTAAGACACTGAAAGCAGAGCATCAAACCAAGTACCAGCCACCTATGCAACTACACGGGTCACACCCTCGGGAATCATTGTCACTCCTTTGCTCAGAACCTTTCAACCATGCCACAACTTATTGAAAGTCAACCCTACGGTCCTTAAAGTGGCACATGGGCTCTTCCAGATCTCTGTTCCACACCCTGTGAACTACCCTCTGTATTTGACTTTGATCCAGCTTCACTGGCCTCTTTCCTGTGCCTCAAACACCCCAGGCATATTGCCTCCTTAGGACTTTTGTCCTATTTCTTCTGCCTGAGAAACTTTTCCTCTAAATATCCTCTTGGCTCACTGTCTCACCTTCTTCAACCCTCTGCTCCAATATTATGTTCCCAAGGAAGCCCAACCTGATGACCCTACTTAAAACTGTGGCTGCCACCACCTCAACCCACAGCCACCACCATTTCCGAGCCCTCTTACTGTGTCCTTTTTCCCCATCTTAGTTGTCACCTTATACCATACTATATATATTTTTATGTGGATTGTCCGTCTGCCCCCAGTAGAATGTAAGCTTCATTTAGACTTGTCTGTTTCACTCATTATGTATTACCAGTGTCTAGAATATCGCCTGGCAAATTGGAGGTGCTCAATAAATATTTCTTACTCAGGGGCGCCTGGGTGGCTCCATGAGTTAAAGCCTCTGCCTTCAGCTCAGGTCATGATCCCAGGGTCCTGGGATGGTGCCCCTCATCGGGCTCTCTGCTCAGCAGGGAATCTGCTTCCCCCTCCACCCCGCCCCGCCTGCCTCTCCGCCTGCTTGTGATCTCTAATAAATAAATAAAAATCTTTAAATATTTCTTACTCAACAAAAACTTTGGAATTCATTAGCATTACTTAAGGAGGCAGAGAGCTGGAGACAATATAAGTCTTCATTAGCAAGGAGAACTAAAATGCAAAAGGTAGTATACACAGATGGTAGAATACCACCCAGCCATCAGAAATAAGGAACCACATCTTCATTCAGCAACCAGAATGGCTCTCAAAAACATGCGAGTAGGCAGGGGTGCCTGGATGGCTCAGTTGGTTAAGCCACTGCCTTCAGCTCAGGTCATGATCCTGGAGTCCCAGTATCAAGTCCCACGTCAGGCACCCTGGTCAGCACAGAGTCTGCTTCTCCCTCTGACCCTCCTCCTCTAGTGCTCTCTCTCTCTCAAATAAATAAAATCTTAAAAAAAAAAAAAAATAGTGCGAGTAGGCCAAGGGAAAAAAAAAAGAATAAGCATTTAGTAAATTAAGGTCATCTCTACACAGAAAATAACGTTAAATAGTTCTCAAAGATACACCTATCTAATGATATTAAAACAATTAGGGTAGATACAGGGGAGTGTGGGGGGTGACGGAAGGTGGGATGAGGGCGTGGGGGGTGCACTGAAGGGGGACAATGGACTAATCCAAGCACCTTGCCCGAACAGATGGCAATAATGTACCACAAACTAGGAGGTGATACCTCCACTCTCTGCCCCTGAGGTCCCAAGAAAAGTCCTCTTTTTAAAGACCCTGACGGTCAACCATTCGTTCAGCAAATATTGAGCGCCTCTAGGTGTCAGCCAATGTACTAAGAGGGGGGCTACAGCCTGGAACAAAAACGATAACTTTTTAAAAAAAAACAGAACAACGAGGGAAATGTGTGGTGTGCCAAATGGCGGTAGGCGCCATGGGAAAAGGGCCGCGGTGAGGCCTAGAATGTTCTGGGACTGGGCGGACAGTGGGGAGGAGGTGGCAGGCGGCAGGCAGGCGAATGGATGCCCGGGTGGGACCCACTGCCCGCAGCAGGGGTTCTCCGTCGAGGCCAGCTTTGCCCGGGGCGGGGAAGGGGCGGGGAGGGGGCGCAGGCTCAGCGGAGGGGCGAGGGCCCGCGAAACTGCAGCGGGCTTCAGGTTGGCCCGCGGGACCCGAGGTGGGGGAGAGGGGGGCTGGGTGCCGGGGGGGGGGGTGCCGGGGGCGAGCGCCCCCGCGCCCCGCGAGGACGCCCCCCACCGCCCGCCGCGCCCCTCCCCCACGGTCCAGCGCACTCACGGTTCTGCTCCGCCGGGGGCAGGTGCGCGGTGGTGAAGGCCAGAAAGGACTCATTGCCCATGTCCCAGTCCAGCAAGCCCGGGACCTGGCCATGGAGGCTGGCCCAGAGGTCGTGGTGTTGGAGTTTCAGGTCCACCTTCAGAGAGAGGAGAGGTCGCCCGGCAGGGGGTGGGATACTCGAGACACTGAGGCTGAGGCCTCGCCCCACTTCCTCAAAGCCCGGGCTCGGATCCGGTTAGTTGGCGCCCGCTCAGGTGTGGAGAGTCCTCAATTTGACGCCTTTAATCGCCTTTGGCCTGCACCGGCTGCTCTCTGCGACCCCTCTCCTCAACCCCTACACTTTCGTTTTGGGGCCTGGGGATCCTGAAGGGAGGGATCCCCGGCTGTCTTCCCGCTCTGCATTTGTACCGAGCTCTTCCTGTGTTTGGTAAGTTTCCCTACCACCACCCATGACGAACCATCCCGGCATCGTATCAATAGTTACTTTTAGAGGTTCTGATAGATTCTGCGGCTTATCCAAGATCTCACCCATAGTACTTGGTGGAGATAGGATTGGAAGGTGGGGTTTTCTTGGGGTTTTTTTTTGGGGGGGGGGGTTGAGATTTTATTTAGGAGCGCCTGGGTGGCTTAGAGGTTAAGGATGTGCCTTTGGCTTAGGTCGTGATCCCAGGGTCCTCGGACCACGGACTCCCTGACCAGCCGGGAGTCTATTTCTCCCCCTACTTCTCCCCTCCCTGCCTCACCCCACCCCCGTGCTTGCGTGCTCTCTCTCTCTCTCTCTCAAATAAATAAGATCTTTTAAAAAATAAATAAAAAATAAAGATTTTATTTATTTGTCAGAAAGAGAGCACAAGCAGGAGGAGCTGCAGGCAGAGGAGGAAGCAGGCTCCCCGCTGAGCAAGGAGCCCCATGCGGGACACCATCCCAGGAACCTGGGATCATGACCTGAGCTGAAAACCGACTGAGCCACCCAGGAGTCCCAGGAGGGTGTTTTGTTTTGTTTTGTTTTCTTGGTTTTAAAAGATTTTATTTGAGAGAGAGAGAAGAAGAGTGAGAGAGAGAGAGCACAGGGTGTGGGGACCGGGACAGAGGGAGAAGCAGACTCCCTGCAGAGCAGGGAGCCCAAGGCAGGACTCCATCCCAGGATTCTGACTGGGATGCCAAATGAGACCCCTGGGATCATGACTTGAGCTGAAGGCAGTCGCTTAACTGACTGAACCACCCAGGTGCCCTAAAATTTGGTTTTTAATCATTTCAAATTTACAGAAAAATCCCAAGAACAGTATAAAAATTCTTGTATATGTGAATCCTATAATCCACCAATGACACCAAGTATTAACATTTTATCACATTTTAATTTTTCTCTCTGTAAAAACGACATTTATTGTTATTTTTCTGAACTAAAGGTAATTTGCAGACATAATGCCCTTTACCCATAAATACTTCATTGGTTATTTCCTAAAAACAGGGATATTGGCATATATAACCAGAAAGCCAGAAATGAGACCATTATCAAAATCAGAAAACTTAACATTGAGTTAATACTATATTTAACATACAGATGTTATTCAAATTTCACTAATTGTGAAATTAGTGACGACGTCCTTAATATAAGTTTGCTCCCTGGTCTAGGATCCGGTTCAGGCTCACGCAGTGCATTTCATCTTCAAGTCTTTTGTCCTCCTTTCATCCTGAGCAGTTTCTCAGCCTTTTTAATCTTTCATAACATTGACATTTTGGGAAGAGTATAGGACATTTATTTTGTAGAATGTCCCTTAGTTTAGGTCTGTCTGATGTCTGCTCATAATTAGAATTGTGCATTTGGGGCAAGAATATCACACGAGAGAGGTTGCCTCCTTCTCAGTAACTCACACCAAGAGGCACACGATGTCAGTGTGTCTCATTATTAGTGATGTTAACTTCAACCACTTGGTTTAGTGGTAGCCACCAGGTTTCTTTTTTTTTTTTTAAGATTTTATTTATTTATTTGACAGACAGAGATCACAAGCAGGCAGAGAGGCAGGCAGAGAGAGAGAGAGAGAGAGAGGAGGAGGAAGCAGGCTCCCTGCTGAGCAGAGAGCCGGATGCGGGACTCGATCCCAGGATCCTGGGATCATGACCTGAGCGAAGGCAGAGGCTTTAACCCACTGAGCCACCCAGGCGTCCCAACCACCAGGTTTCTTGAGGGTAGTTATCCTCCCTCTCTCTCTCTCGTAATTAGTAAGTAATTTGTGGGGAGATACTTTGATCTAGAATCCTGTTCCTTAAGACACCTGGCTGGCTCAGTCAGTGGAGCATGTGACTCTTGATCTCAGGGTTGTGAGTTCGAGCCCCACCTTGGGTGGAGGGATTACTTAAATAAATAAAATTTTATTTTAAAAAAATAAATAAGGGCACCTGGGTGGCTCAGAGGGCTGGGCGTCTGCCTTTAGCTCAGGTCATGATCCCAGGGTCCTGGGATCTAGTCCTGTGTTGGACTCCCTACTCAGCAGGGAGCCTGCTTCTCCCGCTCCTTCTGCTGCTCCACCTGCTTGTGCTCTCTCGCTCTGTCAGGTAAATAAATAACATCTTTAAAAAAATAAAAAATAAAATCTTGCTCTTGAAAAAAATTAAAAATTAAAAAAAAAACCTAGTCCTCATCAAGCTTATGCCCATTAATTCTAGTATCCATTTATGATCCTTGCCTGAATCAATCATTACTATGATGGGTGTAAAATCATGATTTCTCTAAATCTATCATTCCTTTCCCATTTATTTAACTGACATTCTATTGTAAGGAAGAGCTTTTCTGTATCTCATATATATTTTTTAAGATTTATTTATTTATTTTGAGAAAGAGAGAGAGATCACAAGTGGGAGAGGCAGGAAGAGGAGAGAGAATCTCAAGCAGATTCCCTGCTGAACGAAGAGGCTGATACAGAGCTTGATTCCAGGACCATGAGATCCTGACCAGAGCTGAAACCAAGAGTTGGAGGCTTAATCAACTCTATCACCCGGGTGTCCCTATTTTTCAAAAAGATTTTATTTTATTTTATTATTTATTTTTTTTAATATTTTATTTATTTGAGAGAGAGAGAGAGATCATGAGTTGGGAGGAGGGGGAGAGGGAGAGGGAGAAGCAGACTCCCTGCTGAGCAGGGGGCCAGCTAGTGCAGGGCTCAGTCCCAGGACCCTAAGACCATGACCTGAGCTGAAGGCAGATGCTTAATGAACTGAGCCACCCAGGCACCCCTATTTATTTATTTTTTAACTCCAAGAGGTAGAGATTTTATTTTTAACTAACTTCTACACCCAACATGGGGCTCGAACGTATAACCTTGAGGTCAAGAGTTGCATGCTCCCCCAGCTGAGCCAGCCGGGTGTCCCCTTATCTCATACTTGTTTGTTTATTGTCTGTATGGACCCAAAGGATTCTTAGAGTGGATTATTTATAATTATTAATTATAATAACTTATTGAGGTGCCTGGGTGGCTCAGTGGGTTAAGCCTCTGCCTTCAGCCCAGGTCATGATCTCAGAGTCCTGGAATCAAGCTCCGCATTGGGCTCTCTGCTCCGTGGGGAGACTACTTCCCCCCCACCCTGCCTGCCTCTCTGCCTACTTGTGATCCCTGTACTAAATAAATAAAATCTTTTAAAAAATTATAACAACTTATTATAATTGTTATAAAATTCTATAATTATAAAATTGTCCCAGATTTGGCCAGTGGATAAACTAGCCCCCTTTGGTACCTCTGTGCATCCTGGGTTCCCTATCAGAGCCTATGCATTCTGTACTACGCTGCCTGTGGCTTATCTAATGGTCCAGAAACTTTGAGTACCTAGCATATAGTAGACCCTCGGTAAATGTTGTTTCAACTAAAGTGAATACAACAGCTTCCCTTTTGAAAATTTGCTAGGACTCTACCTTTATTATCTCTAATAGTAATTCTAATGCTAATTTCTCTAATTGTAAAAATAATCTGTGTTCGGTGTGCCTGGCTGGCTCAGTGGGTAGAGCATGTGATGCTTGATCTCAGGGTTGTGAGTTCAAGCCTCATATTGGTTGTGGAGATTACTTAAAAGATAAATAAAATAAGGGGGAGGCACCTGGGTGGCTCCTCAGTTGGTGAAGCGTCTGCCTTCAGCTCAGGTCAAGATCCCAGGGTCCTGGGGGGATGCCTGGGTGGCTGCCTTCAGCTCAGGTCATGATCCCAGGGTCCCGGGATCAAGCCCGCATTGGGCTCCCTGCTCAGCAGGGAGCCTGCTTCTCCCTCCTCCTCTGTCTGCTGCTCTCCCTGCTTGTGTTCACTTGCTCTTTCTCTCTCTCTCTCTCTGACAAATAAATAAATTTAAAAATCTAAGAAAAAAAAAATCTGGGGGGAAAAAAAAAGATCACAGGGTCCTGAGATCGAGCCCTACATCAGGCTCCCTGCTCCACCGGGAGTCTGCTTCTCCTTCTCCCACTGCCTGTTGCTCCACCTGCTTATTCTCTCTCTCTCTCTCTCTCTCTGTCAAATAAATAAATAAAATATTTTTTAAAAGACTGAATAAGGGGCGCCTGGGTGGCTCAACGGGTTAAGCCTCTGCCTTCGGATCAGGTCACAATCTCAGGGTCCTGGGATCAAGTCCCGGTATCAGGCTCCCTGCTCAGTGGGGAGCCTGCTCCCCCGTCTCTCTCTGCCTGCCTCTCTGCCTGCTTGTGATCTCTCTCTCTCTCTGTCAAATAAATAAATAAATAATAAAAGACTGAATAAAAAGTTATTGTAATGCATCTACTCTTTAATAGGCCTTTTCTTTTTTTTTTTTAATATTTTATTTATTTGAGAGAGAGAGAGACAGTGAGAGAGAGCATGAGCGAGGAGAAGGTCAGAGAGAGAAGCAGACTCCCCGTGGAGCTGGGAGCCTGATGCGGGACTCGATCCCAGGACTTCAGGATCATGACCTGAGCTGAAGGCAGTCACTTAACCAACTGAGCCACCCAGGCGCCCTTTAATAGGCCTTTTCAAATCAGTCTACCATTTAAGACATTTTATCTGCCTGCTACTCCCCCTGCTTGTGCTCCCTCTCTCTCTCTCAAATAAAGTCTTTTGTTTTTAAAGATTTTATTCATTTATTTGATAGAGACACAGTGAGAGAGGGAACACAAGCAGGGGGAGTGGGAGAGGGAGAGGGAGAGGTAGGCTCTCTACAGAGCAGGGAGCCCGATGTGAGACTCGATCCCAGAACCCTGGGGTATGATCTAAGCCAAAGGCAGACATATAACCAACAGAGCCACCCAGGCACTCCACACTTATCACATTTTTTATTTAACGTACTTACTCGTTCGCATTTTTGGGAATCTGTTTTTTGCATTGAGTTCCACATAAACCCCATGAAGGAGGAACAATGCCTTGCTACATTTTATTCCTAGCCCTTCTAGTAGTGCCTAGTACATAATAAATGCTCAGTTAATGTTTGTTGAATGAATAAATACTGTTGTTCCTCTCTTCCATTGCCTTCCTCTCCCAGGCTCTTGGTTTGCTCTAGAAAGGGGTTGTTAAAACCATTGTTCCAGCATCTTCTATGTTTGTTGTTTTTTATTGTTTTTACAATTTTTGGCGCTTTCCCAGTCTCCACCTTTTCTTCAAGGGACTGTACTTTCATTCATTCATTTGTTCACTTATTCAACAAGTATTTACTGAGTACCTACTATGCCCCCAGCACTGTGGAGCACAGGTACTGCAGGCCCTTGGGAACAAAATGACTGCTCTTGGGGAACATACAGTCTACTGGGAGAGACAACCGAATAACCACATAAACATAATTATAAACCAGAGTAATGCTATGAAAGACAGGATAGGGGAACCTAGCGAGGGGATGGAGGTCAGAGGCTTCCCTGGAGGTGGAATAGGTAGGTGTGGGGTGGGGTTGGGGGCAGTCATAAGAGCAAGTCAGGCATATGGAATAGTCTGTGCAAAGGCCCTGAGGCAAGAAGAAACACAGGCTATTGGAGGGAACATGGTGAGAATGGAGGAGCTATGAGGGGAAAGACTAGGGCTGGTCTTGAAAATCACCTTAAAGATCCTGGTATTTCCTCTAAGATCAATACAAAAGTCACTGATCCTTACAAGGGACATGTATTGGAAAGGGGACCACTCCTGCCCTTTTCCCTCAGTTACCAGACTGTACCACTCTTGTCCTCTACCCAGGGTTCTTCCACTTCTGCTCCATCCTCCTAGTCTCCCTTACCCTATTCTCCACTTCTCCCACCCCTCAGCGTCCTGTTCAGGGTCTCACCCAGGTGGCCCTCTTTGTCCCTAGTCAGAGCCTGTACTCTTTTCCCCACCACTTCCCTTTGCTCCACCAACATCCCGAGACCCTCCGGCCTCCAGAGCCGCCCACACAATGCACCACAAGCCGGCTGGGTAAGCGGGGCAAAACCCACAGCCCAGGTGTGTTCTGAGAACCCTTGACTCCTGACTCCGAGTCATCCGGGCCCCTTCCGGCCTCCTGAGAGAAGCCGCTCTGGGTTGTGGGGCAGGGAGGGGGTGGGGAGCACCTGCTGCCTGAGGAGGAGTCTCTTCCCCCCAGGTGGAGCCCATAGAAGGGAAACACAGGGCAGATGTGGTGTCTGACTTTATTGAGGGGATTTCGGTCACTGACAAAAGGGTGAATTGTTGGGGGGGCAGTGAGATTAAAGAGGTCAAGTGGGAGGAGCGTCAGTTCTGACAGGAGTGGGCTGAGGGGATTATAGGGAGTGTGGGGAGGGGAGGCACCAGGGATCTAGGGGAGGGCAGAGGGAGGAAAAGGCTCCAGTGAGAGGGGGCAGGGAGGAGAGGTGAAGGCCCCTTAGAAGCCATGGTTGAGGACTGGGAGCAGGTAGTCTTTTCAGCAGAGGAGGCGGGCACACAGGCTGGGGAAATGGACAGGGTCCCGGACCTCATGGAGGCCCGCTGCCTGGCGCTGGCCTCCTCACTTCCGGGCGCCCAGGGCCAATGCGATGATGAAGCCCACCACCAGCAGGAACATGGCGACAGACAGCAGCACTGTGATGACCACCATGCCCCCCCGTCCGGGCCATTCCCAGCCCAATGGATTCCACCTTTCTTCCTGTCAGAAGAGGCGGGGGAGGCCTTGGTGGGCACGAGGAGCCCCTGTCCCGACCCGAGGCTCTCTGGTTCACCCAGATTTCTTTCATCCATTTATTCAACCAACCAGTCAGCTGAGCCACACATTCATCGCGTAAACGTTTATGAAGCATCTCCTATGTTGGCCACTGAGAACGCAGAAATTGATTGGACACGATCCCTACCCAGAGAGAACCTTTAGTTTATGAGATGAGTCAACCGGCTGTTAAAAGGCCAAGGGCTCAGGGCTAGGATACAGGTACGCAAAGAAGCTACGGGAGCCCAGGGAAGGCCAGCTGGTGGGGATGGGGTGGGAGGGCCAGGGAAGATTTGGAGAGCCCTGATTTACTTACGAGGAAGTGTGAACATTGGGATCTCTCTACTGGACTCGGTGGATGTCCCCTTCGTCACTAGGTAGGAAATGCTTTTGTGGAGGGGTTTGGGAGAGAGAGGAGAGACTCCTCAGTGATTATCTGGGACTTGGGAAAAGAGGGAGGGAGCCCAGGCCTCCCCCTTCCTAGCCGTGCCTTCCTCTAGGCTCTTGATCCCTTCAGCCGTATCCTTACTTTCCTACTAAGCTGACCAGATCCCTCCCCACCAGCAAATGTCAGGACCCATCTTCTCTCCCTGCACCCCCTCCCACAGGTGCCCTGGATCTGGGACCTACTAGTATTTGGTTCCTGGCACGAGGTTTGTCACCTGGTACGCACTGAGCCGGGTGACTGTGAATCCGGCCCCGCTGTCCACCACACTCACCAGCTCCCTGCGCCCACGGCATGGAGGCACCACGAAGCTAGATTTCACCACTGGGCAGCAAGTTGGGGGTGAAGTATGGAATATGAAATATGGGTGGTGAAATATGGGTGGCCCAGGAGAAGGGTTACAGGAAGGCAGGAGCTGGGGAAGGGGTGCGGATGGTGTCCTGGGTAGGGTCTCTGGGGATCAGGGGGCCACCTTGGGAGGGGGTAGCAAACCTTGGCTGTCATTGGCTCTCCGGACCATGAGTGTGGCATTGCCCCCTGTGAGGTGACAAGGGGGCAAGGCAACCAGCAGGCTCTCCGTTAGTGCCGGGGACAGCAGACCGGAGATGCTTGAGATGTTGAAGTCTGCTGGGGGGCCAAGTGGGAGTTCGAGCTGGGGCAACCAGTCCCCTTCCCCACCATCAGATCTGGCCCTGACCCCTGGGGGCCATTTCTAAGGATGCAGACGCCTCCCCTTCCACTCTACCCCACGTTGGCAGAACACAGGCCTTTGCTCATCTGATCACCAGGTGGCAGGCTTGGGCTGCAGAAGCTGGGCCATCCACCAAGCGGCCAGACTCTGGATGCCAGTAGGGGGCAGCCACCAACCTTACCGGGATTCTTAGCCTGGGGCCCTTTCCCACACCTCTCTGCCTCCCGGGTTTGGAAGAGGACCAGGAGTGTGCCTTGGGCTCAGTGACTGATGCCTGGTCACTGCCATCACCGGCCCCCCACCCTCAACTGGCCAGACCAGCTCCTCTTCGAGGGTCCCGAAGGCACAGTGCCTCCTGCAGTGGACTCAGAGTCCCTCCCCACACCCTACCAGAGATGGCAGAGACCTGCTGCAGCCCCCAGGGCCAGGACAGTCAGCAGAATCAGGATCAAGGGCCAGGTCTGGACGGGCAGCAGGGATGCCATAGCTGGGCCGGGAGCTAGAACAGGAGCTGGCTGGCTGTGGCTTCCAGAGGCAAGTGAGGCCAGGCCCCTGCGGTGGCTGATTTTGTCTTGGGGTGGGAGTGGCTGGAGGGGAATCCTGTCCAACCTGCCCTTTGGGCCCTATAGCCTCAGGACAGGCCCCCCAGACAGGTTTTTCAGGACAGGGAGCCAGCTCTCAGGCCAGAAGTGGGGATGCCTGGGCTGGATCTTGATGGCTTAGTCAGCTGCAGAGGGGCTGGGTTATTAAGGTGGGGGTGGAAATCACCCCTTCCCCTAGAACTCCCACATGTTAGGGCCTGAGCATTCCTGCCTGCACGTGCCTCTGGAAGTGTGGCCTGTTGAGGATGGCTCCACACAGATGAGGGGAGCCTTCCAGAAGGGCAGCAAGTTCTGAGATTGTCCTGGTGTGCAAGAAGAGGAGATGAATGCCAAGGGGCCCCAGACAGGGCCTTGGACGAGCGAGGATGGGAGGGAAACTGAGGCTGGTAGTAGGGGATGGGGGCAGCAGAGCCAAGGGTTCCAATTCACGGAGGCCAGTGAGACCCAGACACTGCTATTCGGGGAGAAGCAGAGGGGCGTCCGTGCCAGGGAGTGTGTGGGAGTCAAAGTCCTCTGGAGGGGCCAAGAGATGCTAGGGAAGACTTTCAGAGAGACAGGAGAGGCAGGAACCAGCCCTGTCCCGTAGAGAAGGGCAGCCAGCCTCAGTCAGCACCATTGTCAAACTGATGGAGAATGGAGGAGAGAGAGACCTGGCAGGAGAAAATAAAAAGACACACAACCCCTCTGACTACATCCTCCACCCCTGGGCTCAACCAGACAGAAGTGAGAGAGGAGTTGTGGAAAGCGAGGAGAGATGAGGAGAAAGTCCTCGCAATGGGCACAGGGCATGGGTCACCATACTTACCATTCTGGCCACCGTGGGCTGTCCATGTCACTGGCTCCCTTTTGTAGGTATGGAAACAGACTCAGAGGGAGACTTCGCTAGGAGGGGCCGAGAGCTACATCCCTGAAGGATGTCTGGACGCCATGAACCATTCTCTCTTCCCCAGTCCCATAGAAGGGCCAGGGTCCTGTAAGGAAGTGGGGGGGGGGCTATGTCCTTACCCCCATGATGGGAGGGGGAGCTTCAAAGCTGGAGTGCTAGCATGGGGTGACTGTGAGGCTAGAACCCATGGACTCAAACAGAGGGTAGGAGGCTCTCAGACCAGCGCTGGTGCACATTTCCGGGGATGATTTATCACTGAGGATCTCACTGAGAGGCAGGTTCTGATTCAGTGGGTCTGAGGTGAAGCCTGAATTTCTACATTTCTAATAAGCTTCCAGGTAATGTCGACTGCCTCGTCTGAGAGGCCCAGACTTTGAATTACCACATGCTCTGTGCTGTGCCCCTTACACACACACACACACACACACACACACACACACACACACACACACATGCAAGCAACAGATCCTCTTTGGAGGAGATGAGGGGCAGATGTGTTTTCCCCAGTCTCTCAGGACAGGCTGCCTTGGGGTGAGGAATTGAATTCTGTTTTTTCTGTGCCTTGGCTTTTGTCTGCCTACCACCATCCTACAAACCGAAAGAGGACCGTTTGCACATTGAGGAGAACTTTGGAGAGAGGGAACAAAGTAGGTGCTGGCATCCTAGGGGTGAGGGGATCTTCCTGGTGCTCTTGAAATCCCATCACTGACCTGGAAGGATGTGGACCCTGGGGCTGGGGAGGTATCTCTTCCAGTCCCAAACCAGGAAGCAGAAAGGGGGGGTGGGTTAAGTGCAGGCTGGGTTGTCTTGGGTCCACGCCTCAGTCCACACCCCATCTGAAATTAGGAGTGGGACAGAGTAGGGTAGGGCAGGGCAGAGCTCTGCCGGGATTTTAAAGGGCTAACAGGGTCCTGTGCCTTTAAGCCCTCCCTTTTCCCTCCAGCCCCCCTTCCCCACCCCGGCCCTCCCCAGGTTTCTGGAGGAACTGTGAGTTGCGTCTTCTCCCTGCCCTGCCGAGCTGCTCACTGGCTGCTCTGGAGGCTGTGCTTTGCGGTCTCCATGGAAACCATTAGTTGCTAAGCAACTGGAGCATCATCTGTGCTGAGCTCTCGCATCTAATTATCCCATCACAGCGGCCGAGAAGGGTTTGGGGAGCTGCAAGGAGGGGGAGGCCAAGCGCAGGAGCAAGAGGATAACTCTTTTAGCAAAGCAGATTCATTGACACGCTGAAGTCATTTAAAGCCACAGCACCCTGGGCCTCTAGGGGATGTCCTCGCAGTTTGGAGGAAAGGAACCAGGGCCACAAATGCCTGTGGGGTCTCTCTTTTGGACCCACGCTCTCTAAGCTGTCTCCCCCTCGGACTCTTAATTCTAAACTCACTGAACTCTTCTGCCCCCTTCCTTCCACGTCCCATACCCAAGTCAACAAACATTCATGAAGTACCCAGAGTGTGCCAGGCACGAGGAATACAAAGGCAAAATAAGTTTCTGCCTCCAGGGAGTTCTTGATCTCTCTATTTTGCCTGGACTAAAAGATCAGCTCCTAAAACTGACCTACTCTTGCTGAATTATAGTACTCTGTATCTGTTCCCAAACTGTGGTAGTTCTATAGCCAGAGGCTCGCAGATCAGAACCCAGGTCTGTCTGGTATTTCGGCGGTTCTTATTCTATAATGCAGCTTTTCTGGCTTGCCAGTCCATTAGAAACGTGTCCACTGGGGTGCCTGGGTGGCTCAGTTGGCTAAGTGTCTGCTTTCGGCTCAGGTCATGATCCGGGGTCCTGGGATGGAGCTCCCCCTACCCCCGCATTGGGCTCCCTGCTAGTGGTGAACCTGCTTCTTCCTCTCCCTCTACCCCTCCCCATCACTCGTTCTCTCTCTCTCTCAAAATAAATAAATACAATCTTTAAAAAAAAAAAAAAAAGAAAAAGAACCATGCCCACTTGATTCCATGGGCCTGGGAGCCTCTGATGGGGACTGTTGTCTTCCTGTTGAAAAGTGGTACCATGTGACTTTAGGTGAGTCATTTTGAACCTCAGTTTTCGCACCTATAAAATGGGAAGACTTGTTCCTTTTCAGTCATCTAGCGAGATGTGACAGGTGTAAAAATGCTTTAAAACCAAGGTGTGGACGGAATGCTGGAGATCACTGTCACAATAGGCAGGAGCAGACTGGGGGAATCCCGGGGACTTGGACCAAGAAGCAAGATGCAGTGTCGCCAAATGTTTGTCTCATGGGAAGTGGCAGAGGCTCTATCCTTGAGATCTGAGGAAAAGGCTGAAAGATAAAAATTTGTGTCATGCAGGGTTGGAAGAGACCCGGATGCTCCTTTATTTTTTCTAATGTTCCCTATGATGCAACCACTTACCCCAGATCTTCTTCCAGCTTTGTGACCTTGGCCATGTTACCTACTTAGGTACTCCGAGCTGCAGTTTCCTCTTCTGTAGAAAGGGTATAAAATCTGTCTCACTGAGATATTATGACCATCACTCAAGCTAATTTATTTAAGAGTACATAGCACGATATCTGGTTCAATAAATATTCATTTAAGTAATTCATCTTATCCTCTCCTTTAACCCTTACTGCAGATGAAAACTAGAGACTCAGAGGCAATAAATGAGATTCCTGAGGTCCCAGAGCTAGTAGCTAATGAGGTGGGATAGAAATTAGAATTTGGGGGCATCTAGCTATCTCAGTCAGTAGAGCATACAACTCTTGATCTCAGGGTCATGAGTTTAAGCCCCATATTGCGTGTGGAGCCTTCTTAAAATAAATACAGTAATTAATTTTTTAAAAATCAGGAGTCAGGGGTTCAATCGGTTAAGTGTCTGCCTTCGGCTCAGGTCATGATCTCAGGGTCATGGGCTCAAGCCCTGCATTGGGCTCCCTGCTCCGCAGGAAGTCTGCTTCTCCCTCTCTGTCTGCCCCACCCCTTGTTCTCTGTCTGTCTTTCTCTCAAATACATAAATAAAATCTTTAAAAAAAAAAAAAGGGGGCGCCTGGGTGGCTCAGTGGGTTAAAGCCTCTGCCTTCGGCTCAGGTCATGATCCCAGGGTCTTGGGATCGAGCCCCGCATCGGGCTCTCTGCTCAGCGGAGAGCCTGCTTCCTCTTCTCTCTCTCTGTCTGCCTTTCCGCTTACTTGTGATATCTCTCTCTCTGTCAAATAAATAAAATAAAATCTTAAAAAAAATTTTTTTTTAATTAAAAAAAAAAAAAAAAGAAGAAGAAGAAGAAGAAAAGGAACCCAGACACCAGAATTTGGATTTCCAACTGTGTCATTGATACAGAGGGCAATGGTTGGGCAGGAAAGGTAGGCTGAGGAGGAAAGTGATGAGATATGGGCCAGCTGTACCTTGTACACCAAGCAAGCCCCCGGGGCCCCAGGCACATAGGAACTGCCTGCCCACTCGTGTTTCCATTCAGGAGACATTTGTTGAACAAGTCCTCTGTGGTGGGCGCCATGATAGATGATATACGGAGAGGACAAGGAACCACTCCTGCTCTCAAGTTGCTAAGTTTTGGAGAATGAACCAGTTGAAATAAGCAGAAGCGGATATTCCAAAAAGGGAACAGCGTATGAAAAGGCTCAGAGAAGTGAATTATCCCGACACCTTCAGGGAACTGTGAACAAATATATCTTGGCTAGAAAGAGGGATGCAAAGATGTGTAGGACAAGACCTCCAGCCACCAGCTGGGTCACCGGAGGCTTTGTATCCTGTGCTAAGGAGTTTGATTTTTACCCTGAAGAAGACAGAGAGCCTTTAAAGAGTTTTAATTATGGAAAGAACATTTTGGGAACAGTGTGGGAAGGGATTGGCAGCGGTAACGGATCAGCACGTTGGGTCAGGGTTAGTCTGTGTGGTCAGCAGAATCCAGCAGAAGCAATGATCACTTCTGAGGCTAGATCAGAGAAGGAATGCACCCTTCTCCTTGCTCTCTCCTGGATTACTCACTCTGGAGGACGTGGGAGCGCTGCTATGGGGAGGTCCATGTGGCAAAGGATTGAGGCCTCCTGCCCACATCCAGCATGGAACTGAGGTCTCCAGACAATAGCCGTGAGAATGAGCAAGCCTAGAAGCAGACTTCCAGCCCCAGTTGAGCCTTCAGATGACTGTGGCCCAGGCTAACATCTTTTGCTGCGACTTCACAAGATACTCAGAATAATATTTTTTTTACAAGCCGCCAATAGACAATTCACACAGATATCTTGGGAAATTCGATGAAAATGACATTTTCATAGTTGGGTGTATGAGTCTGGGGCACAGAACGGGGAGGGGGTGATAAAGAGAGGGAAAGTGGGCAATGGTTAAAATTGTGGTGTGGGGGGGCACCTGGGTGGCTCAGTGGGTTAAGCCTCTGCCTTTGGCTCAGGCCATGATCTCAAGGTCCTGAGATCAAGCTCCGCATTGGGCTCTCTGCATAGTGGGGAGCCTGCTTTCCCCTCTCTCTGCCTGCCTCTCTGCCTACTTGTGATCTCTGTCTGTCAAATAAATAAATAAATAAAAATCTTAAAAAAAAAAAAAGGTAAAGATGCAGAAGGGGAAGGGGTGTGACTGATGTAGAGACTTCTGGAGGAGGGAAAAAAATGGTGTTCAGATCAGAGGTGGAGGTATTAGCCTTTAGCCATAGGAATGACTCTCTCTCTCAACAGAGAGAAAAGATTGGGCAACAATGCAGAGAAACTGTGGGGGAGAGGGTGGGGGAGAAAGGGGGAGGGAAGGAGCAAATTAAGGTAGTTCCTTCCTGATGACCTCCACTCTCTCTGGGAAGTAGAAAACTCAGTTGGGAGAAGGGTTTGGGGTCTGAGGAAGGATAAGAGTTTGAGTAGCTATTTATGGGGAGAGGAGGACATGGCTACCAAGGGCCTTGAAGAAGACTGTCTGATGGTGGCAGCCCAGCTGAGCTTGGGGACCGCTCATTTTTGGGGGCGCTGGCTGCATTAGTCAGGGTTCTCTGGAGAAACAGAGCAGACAGGATGTGTACAGAGAAAGAGAGATTTATTTTAAGGAATTGGCTCATGTGATTGTGGAGGCTTGGCAAATCCACAATCTGAAGGGGGAGGCAGGCAGGCTGGAGACCCAGGAAAGAGTTGCAGTTGGAGTCCAAAGGTGGTCTGCTGGCTGAATTCCTTCTTTTTAGGGGAGGCGAGAGGAGAGGTCAGTCTTTGTTCTATTAGGGCCTTCAACTGATTGGATGAGGCTCACCATACCATGGGGTAATCTGCCTTACCCAAAGTTCACTGATAGAAATGTTCACCTCATCTAAAAACCATCTTCACAGAGCCATCCAGAATGATGTTTGACAAAATATTCAAGCATCCTAGCCCAGTCAAGTTGACAGATAATACTAACCATCACACTGACCTTGACATTTTGGGAGCTTTTCAAATTACACAACAGCTTGAGTGCAGAGATGATACAACTGTCAGGGCAGACTGACTCAGAGTTCGGGTTTCCAAGGCATAAGAGGTATAGGGTGCCGGGAAGAGTAAAAGGCTGGAGACCAAGATGCAGGCTAGTTATGAGAAGGGTCGAAGGATGGGGCGGGAAGGAATGCTGAAGAGTGAGGTCAAGGTCGAATAAAGATGTGAGAAGAGAGGAGGAACAGGGGAGTGTGGCCTGCAACGGGACAGAGAGTGGCGGCCATCCCGGTGGCTGCTGGGGAAAGAAAGCCAAGGTCTTCACCGCAGCTGGATGGAGCACAAATATGTGAGGCCAACAGGATCTGCAGACCCCAGTGTCTCCAGGAGCCAGGCAGAGAACAAAAGCAGTAAAACAAGGTGAGTGAAATTGGGGCCAACTGGAGAGAGTACAGGGGCAGAAGCTCTGGTTCAAGGGGAAGCGTTGCCTTGAGGAAAGGGGGGGCCTGCTGCGGTTGTGCCTCCTCTTTTTTTTTTTCAAGAGAGGCCAGACATCTGAATTTGTATGTAACATGGTCTTATTTTCAAATTCTAAACAAACATATATTATAAAATGCACTTTGTGAGCCAAATGATAAACATCTTTGAGCCCAGCTTCACCCCTGGGGGGCCCCAGATCATGTCATCTGGAACCCAGTGTTAGAACAGGAGTCGGTGGAGGCGCCTGGGTAGCTCAGTTGGTTGGGCATCTGCCTTTGGCTCAGGTCATGATCCTGGAGTCCTGTGATCCAGCCCCACCTTGGGCTCCCTGCTCAGTGGGGAGTCTGCTTCCCCCTCTGCTCCCTGCTCATGCTCTCTCTCCCTATCTCTCTCTCTCGAATAAATTTTAAAAATCTTTAAAAAAAAAAAAAAAAGAACAGGAGTAGGTGTTTTGCTAAGAGAGCAAGGAGGAAGACTGAGGTTGAAGGGCTAGAGGCTGGAGGGCTGTTAAGTACCCAGGAGTTCAGTGTCACGCTTGGCCAGAGCCCCAGCAAGGAGGGCTTGTGTTGGAAGGGGAGGGAGAGAAGGAACAGACAACAGGCACAGAGAAGGAACCGCCTGGCAAACGCCTGGCCCCTCAGGTTTTCCAGAGACGGTAAGGAGCCTCTGACAGGGTTAAAGCAGGAAAGTGGCAAAATGCAGTTTGGTTGGAGAAAGATTATTGCAGGAGAAGGTGGGGGCTTGATTGTGGGGTAATTAAGCCTTAGGCCTGAAGGAGAGCTAATCCATCCAAGAAATAATGGTGGCTGAATTAACATGAATTAATTTATTCAATAAATGTTTATTAAATGCCTTTGCACCAGTCACTGCGCTAAGTACTGAGCATTCAGAGGTGAACATGATTGCTCTCCTGGAAATTATGGTATAATGGGAAATACTGGAGTCCGCTCTACTACACTGCAGCGGGAGTTTCGTAGAAAAAGTAATGCTAACAGTTACCTACCGAGTGTTTACTACATGTCAGGCACTGCACTAAGTCTTTCATTTATTTCCTTGCTTAATCCTCATGGCAACCTCTGGAAGGGGGGTGGGTGGTACTGTTACTATCCTCATTGTATTAATTATGAAACTAAGGTCAGAGACATTAAATGACCTGCCAAAGAGGCTCCTCATGGAAGGGGCAACTTCCAAGGGCTTGGGCAGTCCTGAGCGCTTCCTGGAGGAAGCAGTAATTAAATGAAGCTCTGAAAGTTGAGTAGGAGTTCCCAAGGTGAAGGTGGAGGGAGGGAAGTGGGGAGAGGCGAGGTTGTTCTAGGGTAAGGGAGCTGCAAAGTCTCAAAGGACTGAAGGTTTAGAGTAGAATTTGGGGAAGTCATTGGAGAAGTAGCCAGGACGAGATGAAAAGCTTTGTAAGCCCCTTCAGAGAATTTTTTTTTTTTAAGAATTTTAATTTTTATCCTAAGGATAAAAAGAAGCTGTTGAAGGGTTTTAAACTGGAGAGTTTCATGATTAAATTTGTATCGTAAAAAGATGGTTTTTGCTGCAGTGGAGAGATGGTGTTGGACGAATAGCTGGGAGATATTTCAGATGTCTCTTGACACACTGCTGAGATAAGATTCCAGGCAAAAAATGACCAAAGAGGGAATTTTGGGGTGATGGTTTGATTGGGAGGTTCTATGGGGCAGGGTGGGGAGCAGAGTGAAGGATGCCTCCTGGGCCCTGGCTTGGGCAGCTGGAGGATGGTGGCACCGTCACTATCTGGGGGGTGGGGGCAGGATTTGTGGGGAGGGGTTGGGGGGTGGGGGGCAGGATTTGTGGGGAGGGGTTGGGGGGTGGGGGCAGGATTTGTGGGGAGGGGTTGGAGAGCTGTCACTTCTGAACTCACGGAATTGAAGTGCCTGAGGGATACCCAGGAGAGGTGTGTGGAAGGTGGTTGGACGTGTGGTTGGAGCTCAAGAAGCCTGTGGGCTCCCGTGTGGCAGCTTCGGCCTGAGAGAGGAGCGTCAGTCAGTGAGAAGACAAGAGCAAGGACAGAGCCTGGGGGCCACCATCATGGTCAAAGGGAAAGAGGAGACAGCAAGAGAGCCTCCCCTCAAAGGAAGAAGAACCAGGAGGGCGTGGTATCCCAGGTACAGAAGAAGAATGCTCCCAGGGGCCATGCTCCACAGCAAACTGGTTCACAGGAATGGGAGAGATTTGAAACGTGCTCCTTGGCTTGGGCAAGTAAGAGTCACGGAGGTTGCTTCCCTCTGGGAGTGAAGGTGTGTGAGTGAGGGTGCCTGGGCCAGGCAACAGGGTGTTGAAGGACTGACGGTCTGGGTCTGGGATTCCATGAAGGGCTAAGAGACCAACAGCCTAGGGAGGGCAGTTGTGCAGGAAGAGTCTCCTTCCCCCACTCCCTCCACCCCCACAGTTCCTTACCACTCATACCTCAGGCTGGGTGCCCTTCCCGGTTCTCTGTGGGAACCTATGGTGGGCTCAGGGAAGGAGGGCAGGAGGGGCTTCCTGGGATATTGGTAGAGTGTGGAGAGGGGGTGAACGGAAGCAGAAGTGAGCTGGTCTGGGGCAGCCTTCCCTTCAGGCCTAAGGAAGAAGGAGCTCTATCCCCTCCTCCCCCTCTACTGGGGTGTGGGGCAGGGACCTGGGAGCTCAAGCCCAGCAAACAGGGGATCCAACAGAATCCTGCCCTGCAGGCCCTCTTGGGGTCCAGCCACTGCTGACCCCTCTCCACTTCTGGAGGTCTGTGGCTGGAGCTCGAGCCAGTCCCCAGAGAGAACAGGGAGGTGTCTCAAGGTGGTTGCTAGGAGGAAAAGCAGGGCGCAGGGGAAGGTCCCTCCCCCTCCATCCTTCGGAATCCCACCCCACCCTCTGGCAGGGAGGGGTGGTCTTGGCACAGCTACCCAAGGTCGCAGCCCCCTGAACTCTGCCTTCTCCCATCTCCTTAGGCCCTGTTTGATATGCACATCAGATCCGTGCCCTTTACAAAACTGTTATTTGTACAGAAGCCCGAGGGAGGGGGAGGGAGACCGCGTCCCCCCCACAGCCACTCCCATTTGCAGGGACCTGCCCCCAGTCACACTAGCTCAACAGCTCAGAGGCTGCAAAGCCTGAGCGCTCCCCACTCGGCCTTGCTGGAAGTTTCTCCTCAGCTCAGCCGGAAACGCCTGCCTCAGAGCTTCCCCTCACCCAGACCAGCCTCTCCCCCTCAGCCCTTCCTCCCCACTCTCCTAGCCCTGAGCTCAGCGCTCCCCTGCACCTCCCACTTCGCCTAGAGCTCTGCAGGCGGCTGGGCTGGGGCGCATTTGCCTCTCGTGTCCCCAGTCCTCTATCTCCAAGAGCAGATCGAGAGCCTTGAACTGGTCTCCCAGGCCCTCCCATCCTGTCCAGCCTGTCCCAAGAGTGCGGGACCGCTGGGCTGCTGGGCGTGGGAAGTGGGGCCGTGGAAGGTAGCAGGCCAGGGACAAGGAGGGCAGTAGTTGGCTTTGAAGGCCAGCTCGGGCTGCTACTTTCCAGCTTGGGTTGGGACCCTGACCTCAGTTTCCTGGCTGCCCATGGAGGTGGTACCCCACCTTGGGGGGGCTGTGGTGAGGCTGTAAGGGTCCAGGCCTGAGGTGCCCAGCACTGTGCCTGACACACAGTAGGTTCTTACCACAAGTCCCCTCCCCTCTCTTCACTGGGGTTGGGAAGGGGCCTCTGGGGAAGAGGTTGGAGGACAGAAACTAGGCTGGACGGAGAGAGCTGTCTGGGAGCCAGTAAGGCACGCTGGGGGTGGGGTACAGATCTGTTCTGTGTCAGCCCAGGGTGGAGAGGAGCGGAGAAAGTGCCAGAGCCCCAGCCCCTCCCAGGCTTCTGTTCTCTCTGCACTCCTCGGACTGGCCTTGGGGAGCCCTCTGGGAAAGGCAGTCCTCAAGACAAGGGGAGGGCTGGGGGGGGTGGGCCTGGTGTGGGGACACTGCCTCTGGGTCTTGAACGACCCCCTCCCCACTCCCCCAACTCATAATCCGATTTCTATTCCTACTCCCTCCTCTGGACCCGTCACCATGGCAACCGTTTTCTCAGTTGCACTTCATCAGTTTCTCGGCAAATCTTTTTTTTCTGCCCCCTCCTTCAGTCTCT
Source organism: Enhydra lutris kenyoni (assembly GCF_002288905.1). Classification (NCBI taxonomy): domain Eukaryota; kingdom Metazoa; phylum Chordata; class Mammalia; order Carnivora; family Mustelidae; genus Enhydra; species Enhydra lutris. The sequence continues at coordinate 15,345,332 of NW_019154118.1, forward strand.
CTTTTTCTCCTCCATCAGCCTGCATTTCCACATACTCATGGTGATCACTTTGCTCTTTATGGCAGCCCCCCACTTCTCTGTTCTTCTCTGGCTCTCCATTTGTCCCCACCCGCTTCTGTCCAGATCTCTTTTTCTACACTTCCCCTCCCATCTCTCCCTTTTCAAGCCCCTGATTGTAGCTACAAGCTAGAGTCCGTTGGCTAGACAGGCACTTGTGTCCTTCTGTTATCAGGCCCAGGAACAGAGAGTCCTGGAGGGGCAGGGTTTGGGTCCCAGTGGGCGCTGGGCTGAGGCCTGTGATGTCAAGGTGAACCGAAGTTCATGTTCATCTGTTCTGCTCTGACCAAGCGGCCTGGAGTGGTATGGAGGGAAAGCCCTCTTGGGCATTTTCTCTTCCAGCCCTAAGTCAAAATCAGGTTGGCTCTGGGGTATCCTGGAGGGTACTACGCTTGGTTGGCTTCCCACCTCATCCTCAGAGACCAGACCCAAGGCCTATACAGCTACCCCCACCAGGTGCTTCCCAAACACCTAACTGTCTCTCAGACTTCGGCTCCCCACAGTTCTACTCAGATCTGTCCACCTGCTCATTGCTGGGATGTCCTACTGTTCCACCTACTTCTACCACTCTAAACATGAGCCTTCTTCCCTAATCCATCACCTCTCTGGGTGTTTCCCCGTTGCTGTCTCTTCTCTCTGTCATTCTCCACATCATCCAAGATGAATCAATTTCTCCTTCTGAAATATCGTCCACCTCTGCTTCTAGCCCTCTACCATTTTGTAGATGTTGCCCTGGACCAAGCATCCAGCAAGTCAATCTGGGCCTCACTAGAGGCTCACTTCACACTTGGGCTTTTCCTCAGGTCTCTCATAAATGTAGTCTCCCCTCAGAAACCAAACCTGTCCTAAACATGACTTTCTCCTCTTCTCCTTCCTTCTCCTGCTGTTTCTTCTTAATTTATTGAAAGCCTATTAGATATGAGGTTTTTCATATATATCATCTCATTTAATTGCCACAATAATCTATAGAGTAGATATTATCCTGTTCAACAGGAGAAGAAACTGACGTCCTGAGTGGTTAAAGTAATTTTTAAAAACAAGATTTTATTTATTTATTTGACAGACAGAGATCACAAGCAGGCAGAGAGGCAGGCAGAGAGAGAGGAGGAAGCAGGCTCCCCAAGGAGCAGAGAGCCTGATGCGAGGCTCGATCCCAGGACCCTGGGATCATGACCTGAGCCGAAGGCAGAGGCTTTAACCCAATGAGCCACCCAGGCGCCCCTGGTTAGAGTAATTTGCTCAAAGTTCTGTGACTAGAAGGCAACAGAGCTAGGACTCAAAATTGGATCTGTAGAGTTCCAAAGTCAGTGTTTTGTTTTATTTTTTTTTGCTATATCAGCCTGCTTCTAGAAGACTCTTGTACTCAAAAACCTTTTGAATTTTCTTATTCTTCCTTTAGGCTTTTGAGGCTCATGATGATATGACACTACCCCACCTATAAAACCAGGTGTCTTCTTGGCTCTCAATGTGTATCCACCCAGAGAAAATTTGTGTGTTTTAGGGTTTTTGCCTTCCTCTCTGTCTTATTAAACATTTTTATTATTATCTTATATGAAAATACAGTATCATGTTTCACACATATAAGCCTACAGAGATAGTAAACACTTTGAAGAACAAGAAAAGGATCCCCAAGTCATCTCCACCCATAGAATGTCAGGCCAACTTAACAAGAGGAGATGATCAGAGGTCTATGTAAGACCTCAGCAATGTATAATGGACCAGACATGGTTCAGAAGCAGTTCAGGCGGAGGGAAAAAAAAAAAAAAAAAGGCAGTTCAGGGGGGGGAAAAAAAAAAGAAGCAGCAATTCAGGTGAAACAGAATCACAGAATCGAGGGGTTTAGTAAGTTCAGTCTAAGTCATCAGCATAATAGGTTGCCAAAGGTAAATTCAATTTTAGGCCATATTAATAGAGATATAGTATTTGGAATAAAGGAGAGGATTGATAGTCCTGCTTTACTCTGAGTTGGCAAGTGTCAGTCATCATGGCAGTGAGTGGCTGTTTAGTGAGCTGGGAATGGTTAGGCTGGAGTGGAGGAGTCAGGACTTATTAAAGCTCAAATTGTGAAGGGGAGGAAGAATTAGACTCACATCATGTGACACACTGCTTACCAGGGGCATTGATGGTAGGGCCTGGATGGGGATGGTAGGGAACCTGAACCAGGTAGTTGGTCTTTGTTGAGGCCCCTTCCCACCAAGATCTGTGATTCCTCTTGCTTTTGTCCTTTTTGTACCCCTCACCAAACCTTCGTGCTCCCCTGGACCTGAGGTCAGTCTCCTCTTTCTCCACAGGGCTCCCTGAGGATGCCACCTGCACTGATTACATCAAGTCCACATCTTTTCATTATTTAGCATCTTTCATTGTGTTTAACTGTCACTACCTTACGAGCTCCTTGAGGGCAGTGAAGCATGATACTGTATTTTCATATAAGATAATAATAAAAATTTTTAACAAGACAGAGATGAAGACAAAACCCTAAAACACACAAATGTTCTGGTCGATAGGCGGGATCAAAACTTACTCATCACTGACTGTTCTCAGCCTCCCTCATCTCCCCTCACCTCACCCCCAAGATAATTTTATCCCTCACCTGTTGTGGGAAATCTTGTCTTGGCCTGCTCAGTTCCAGAACTTTTGTGATGCAGAACTGGGAGACTAGCAGGTGAGAGACAGGAGGCAGGAGCCAGGCAGCTTTCTTGTGGGTTAGGGAGAATCTGGGTAATGGGTGAAAGAAAAGGAAAATAATGAAGCCTAACAGGCTAAGCCAGTCCGTATGATAAGGGGATGAAAGAGGGCTAAGGGAGGCAGAGGAGCTGCGTGGACTACAGAGGACAGAACCTGGCGGAGAGTGAGTCAGCTGCCACAAGCTGTAGCAGACAGAAGAGGGAAAGGGAATTTTAACAAGTGGAGCCGTAGGTTACGAATTGGATCATCAGGAGATCCGAGTAAACTTTGGTATTCCTTTTTGAAATGATTTTTGGTGGTGGCAAATTATTTGGGTGGCGGGATCCCAGACTATATTCAGGTTTCATATTCTGCCTCTTTCCCGGGTTCCAGCATAGTGCCAGGGCATGGGCACCCCCATGACGCAGGACCCCGGTCCCAGCAGATGGAGTGGACATGGTCCCAAGGCCATGAGATTCTGCCAAGAAGATTGGAATGTTAGGCTTCTTCTCTTACCTCGGAGGTTTGTCTTGGAAAACCATCCCCTAATCTGGGGCTTCAAGAAGTGCCAAATGCCCAGCAGTTAGAAGCGGTTATGGGTCTTGACAGAGAACATGAGCACCAGGCAAGTCCATCGGCTTGCTCGAAGTCACAGAGCAGGTCTGAGGTCTGGCTGGGACTGGGACTACACTGGGCCCAGGGATTTGTCCACAATCCAGGGATGGCATTGTTCAACTGGGCCAGAGAGCCACCTGCCTATGAAGAGAGTCTTGATGAGAGAGAAAAGGGGGAGCCCCAGGAGCCTAGGGTAGCTGAGCCCCCCTCCCTGTGTTCAGAGCCCTGATAAGGAGGCCAAGCCTCCCTTCCCAGATCTCGTGGCCTCGCAGGAAAATGAGCCAGACATAGGAAGAAGTCCGATGGAAAGTTGGAAGCAAGCACTGCAGTGGTGTGGTGGGGAGGGTCTGGACTGGGAACCAGGAGGCCTGTGCACCACCGCCAGCCATCACCCACCAGCCACCATCCTATCACCACACTGGGCCTCAGTTTCCTCACCTGTTAGGTCTATTTTTTTTAATTAATGAATTATTTTATTGGGGGGCAGAGGCAGAGGGAGAGGAAGAGAGCATCTTAAGCAGACTCTGCACTGAGCAGGGAGCTGACACGGGGTTCCATCTCAGGACCCTGAGATCATGCCCTGAGCCCAAAAGCAAAAGGGGGAGGCTTAACCGACTGAGTCACCTAGGTGACCTGACCTGTGAATATTCTCTTAAAAACAAAAGCTCTCTAATGCCACTTATAAGAGCAAATTAATGCGGTAACTAACGTATCCTGTTGAGTGCTTCATGCTCGCCCCTCCCAGCACAATCTCAGAAAGGCCCCTGCCCCTCAGTTGATGGCAGAAATTAAAATGACCCCAGGAGGGGCGCCTGGGTGGCTCAGTGGGTTAAAGCCTCTGCCTTCGGCTCAGGTCATGATCCCAGAGTCCTGGGATCGAGCCCTACATCGGGCTCTCTGCTTGGCGGGGAGCCTGCTTCCTCCTCTCTCTCTGCCTGCCTCTCTGTCTACTTGTGATCTCTGTCAAATAAATAAATAAAAATAAAAATAAATCTTAAAAAAAAAAAATGACCCCAGGACCCAGAACTGCCAGGCAAAGTGCACAGTGAAGGGTAGGTGACATGTGACTCTGGGCCCCAGCTTCCTGGTAGTCTCTCTCCAGGACTTCTAAAAGCCACCCTCCTCTCCCCCTCCCCACGCCCACCAGAGCCCCGGAGTGTGTGTTTCTCGATCCACTAACCAAGCCCGCTTGTTTGTTATCTTCCCGATAAAGAGCCCAGAAGATAAACTCATCCAATCCTTTTGGTTTACATTTGAAAAAAATAAGGCCCGGAGACAGGGTGTGACTAGGCCAGGGTCACACGTGACTAGGCCAAGGTCACATACTCTTGACTCTCAGGTGGGTCCTCTTTCTTTTAGGTCTTGGGGAATTTCTTAGCAATGGATTATTGCTGTGGGTGGGGTGAGGGAGGTACCTGGCTGGATCAGTCAGCAGAACATGCTACTCTTGATTTCGGGGTTGTGGGTTTGGGCCCCATGTTGCGTGTAGAGATTACTTTAAAAATAAAATCTTTATAAAAAGAAAGCAAAGAAATGGATTGTTTGGGAAGACAGCCTTAGAGATCCCTCCTTCCTCCCTCGTAACATCTGGTGAGATTCCTTGCTGGGATCCTGGTCTATCTTTAGGCCTCCAGGGATATGTACTTTCTGCCCAGACAGAACCTTAGGCGCACCTTAGGCAGCCATAAGTCTCAGCTCAGATGTTGCTCCCTGAGTTTGTAGGAAACTTTTCAGGCTCCCAACTGCAGGATAAGGGTCTCTCTCAAGTGCTCCCCAAGGCTTCATGACACTGAATTGAGATCACTTGTTCACTTGTCTGTCCCCACCTAGACTGCAGGCTCTGAGGGCAAGGACCACATCTGTCTTGTTCACCGACATATACCAACTGTCTGGTCCAGTGCCTGGCGCATAGTAGGTCTTCAAAAATAGTTTTTGAATGAAGAAGTAGATGGGGTTGGTCAGAGGAGGATTCCAGTGGGAAAAGGAAAATATTGAGGCAGGTGTCACAGCCTGAAAGGACAGAATTGTCCCTGTTTGGGTGAACTGGCTACGTAAGAAGGAAGCCTTAGATGCTTAATGGGAAATGGGGAGAGGGTGGGAAGTAAGGCAACTGGAAGGAAATACAAAGGAAGGAAGGAAGAAAGTCTGCAAGGGCATAGCCTTCAGTAACCTGGGAGGGCTTCTGGGTGGAGGGGAGGAAGGGTCTCAGCTCTGAGGCGGAGAAAGGGAAGTGGTTTTGATCACCTAAAATCCCTCAAGAGGGGTCCTTTTATGAGGAGAAACCCAGAGGGCAGCTCGGCTGGAGGAAAGCTGGAGTGCAGCAGGCTAGCTGGTGGAAGCTTTGAATGTAGGTTTGAATTTGATGCTGGGGTCTGGAGAGAATAGGCGTTCTGGGAAGGCTGGGGGCACAGAAAGAAACGGGTGAGGAGCAGCTTCCTTCGACTGACCCCCTCTGTTAGGTTGAGACCCTGGGAGGACAGGGTCATGTCTTCTGTTACCCCCCCCCCCCACTTCCAGGTCCCTGGGCACCTGGGACCCACAAGTAAGAGTCCCCTCAGGCAAAGATCTAGAAGTAGCTGAGACAGCCTGCTGAGTGGGGGTGGCAGAGCAGGCGTTGTGGGAGCTCCCTCCTTCCACCAGTCTTCCCAGAGGAGTCTCTTTACCTCCGGAAGTGCTATTCCTTCGGGAGGAGTACTCCAGCTGTCTCCCAAGTCCTCCACCCATTCCCACCTCAACATAGCTGGAGCCGTTAACTGCTAAACCAGTTCTAGCCACCAGGGGGCCCAAAACAGGCAGCCCTAGGTCAGTGTCCCTCCACTCCCCCAACCTACCCCCCTACACCTGAAGGCCAGGATGGGCGGTGCCTCACCTGGCTCTCACACGGAGTCGGGTAGCCCCGTTAACCCCTTCCTGCCCAGCCTGGGTTACTTCCCTCAGGCGGAGTCATTCAGAGTACTGGAAGGCAAATCTGATGGTGGAGGGGGTGCTGCCCGAGAAAGGGGCTGGGGTGAAGGCGATATCAGCGTTTCCAGTTACTCAGGCGCTCGTCCTAGCCGGAGTTGGCGGAGGCTAGCATTCCCTGCCTCCGTTGGGGAGCTATCTCCGCAGAAAGGCGAAGGCAAAAGAGGCAAGGGTTGTGGTCACCTGCGCTGGGCCTCACAGGGGATACAGAGAATGCTGGGGCAGCCGCAGGAGCCAGACTTCCGGGTTCTTCGCCGCCTTCCGTCTGCCAGGGACCTTGGTAATGACTAGGGTTGGCGGGGAGGGTGGTCAGAGACTGGAGGGAGAGACACAGAGGACTGGGGTTGGGGGAGTAAGGACAATTAAGATTTGGCGGCAGAATGGGCCAGATCACGCAGCTCTCAGGTGCCCGGTTTTGTGCGTATCCCCCCGAGTATCGGTCAGCCAGCCTTCCAGGGCTCTGATCAGCCCAAATCCCGAGACTGCATTCCGGGCCACAAGGTGTTAAACAGTGGTGGGAGTGGGGTCCGGAGTCCCTCCCTCCTTCCCTCCCTCCCAGCGTCACCACCTCGGAGTCCACCAGGCTGGCACACAAGGAGTTAAGTCTGCCCGCAATCTGCAAGACTGGAGCCTGGGAGGGGGAGGAGGGGGAGAGGAGGGGGGAGAGAGAAGAAGGGGGAAGCAGACTGCAGGGAGACAGCGCCAGGAACCCCTTCCCCAGGGACCTGGCCCCTGGGCCCCCAGCCCCAAAAGAGGCCCTGCCCTCCCCGGGGTCGCGCTCTCTTCCCCCGCCCAGCCTCCGCCCTCCAGCTTTGTGTCCCCAGGAGGGTGGGCTGCTGGATTTCCAGCCAAGCCTTGGCTGCCTGCTCAGTTTTTCCAAACCCTCCAGTCGGGGAAGGCGGGAGCCCTGTCAGGATAAGAGTCCCTCCCCCACTGCCCCTGCCGGCCCCCTCTCCTAGCCTCCTTTTTCCTGCCCCCGCACCTTTCCCAAACTTATTTCCCTTTCCGATCCTGGCCCCTGCGCCCCCTATCCCCACCTCTATTGGCTCCCAAGTTCCAAGTTCAGGTTGAGGGGCCAGGTGGGTCCCATATTCCTGGCGAGGCGCTGGTAGAGCCAAACTCCGCAGGCCGACACTGAGACCTGCTGGGCGCCCGCCGACTGCCAGCTGGCGCCCGCCCCATCCCGAGACGTGGCCCCAGGTCCACCGGGGAAAGTGGCCCAGGGGTCTCCCGCCCCGGAACGGAGGTGGTGCTGGGGGCGCCGGCAGAGCTGGACAGCGGAATCTGGGCTGCTGGTGCCAGGCCTTGGGGCACGCTTCGAGGAGGGGGCAGAGTGTTCCGAGCGTTTGCACGGTTCTGTCCAGCAGGTCTATTACATAATAATCACCATCTATCAGGAAGCCAGGCAGCTGGAATGAGTGGGGAAGCCAGGATGCCCGGATCCGCTCCTCCTCCAGGCCCAGGAAGGTGTCTCCACCAAGATGGGGGTGTGGGCGCAGCCCAGAAGTGAAACGATGTGGGGGTCGAGGGGCAAGTGAGGGGCCCTGGGCAGTCTGAAGGCGGCCCCGAAAACCCCGCCCCAGAACTCTGACTGACAGGCTCTGAGCCAATGATTGAAGTCACTGTAGGGCTCAACGTTAACCCTTTCTTGGTTCCTTAGTTGCTTTAGGGGATTAGAGTCCCTTCCCAGGAACTGTTCCTTCAGTCCTGAATCCCTCCCACCTGCGAGAGGTTAGGTGAGGAGTCCCAGCTGGAGGATCCTTGCGTCCTAATCGCCTCACGAAGTAATCTCAGATAATCGGCAGCCCTAGCGCCGCGCCCCCTACCCCTACCCCAGCCTCCAGTCCCAAAGTTAATTGTGTTACATGATGCGGTTGTGTGTGTACACTCCGATTCCAGAGCCAGGCCTGCTTGGCACCGGCACACCCACACTGAGCCACGAACAGGCACCCTCACACACCTATACGCATGCCGGCATTTCCACCGTCAGTCGCTGGCACACCTGTGACACTCCTCGTGACACAGTGACACACAGATGCATGGAAACACCCGGTGATTCCTCGAGTTGGCCAGTAGAGGGAGCCGCTCGATTCCAGCAGTGGGCCGCCAGCCCCTCTTCTCCGCTCCTCGCTCACACCAGGGTTCCACCCAGAACTCGTGGCTGCTCGGAGCTCAGCTCCGCATCCCAACCTGGACCCTACGCTGGGGGAATGAGTCACAGCCCCACCCAGGGGAGCGAGCCACACGGCTGCTCCACTGGACATGCCGCATGCTCTTGAACTTACTGTGTACCGCATTTTACAGACCTTTTGAAACACAGCCATCACTCACTCCTGCAAACACTGTTTTCTGGACCTCCTGTGAACCGGGCATCGTGCCAAATAGATCATAACATGCCCATGTGGTTTGTCATGTATGTAATGGGAAACTGATCCACATAAATGGGGTGGACCCTTCCTCCTAACAAGCGTTCTGTTTGAGAAATAGCCCCTTTCCCTTGCGGGTTATATTATATCCACTGGACCCTGGAAAGAGGAGAAGGAATTAAACCCTTCTTCCATGGGTCGGGAACTATCCTAGTCTTTAGGATCTTTCACACCAGAGCTCAGCTTTTCTGGGCTTCAGTTTTCCGTGGGAATACCTACCTCATGAGATTGTAATGATTCAACCCCTAACCCATCTTGGTGTTTGGTTCAGCAGTTAGGAGGCATTTGAGGAAGTTTTGTTGAACAGATCAAAACATGATCTAGAGATAATGTGTATGAAGATGCTTTGTAAACTGATGTTAGATACACGGGGGGGGGGAGTACTGTGATCTTTTTTTGTGTTTGTCCCCCATCTCCACCTGTGCCTCCTCAGACTTTGCCCAGTGCCCAGCTGCTGGCACTATCAACCCATCAAGTGAGTCCTCTGCTCCCCCAGCAAGTGAATGGAAGCACTACTATGAAACAGAGTGCTTGAGTGCTGTGGGGAATACAAAGGCATAGGAAGCAGAGTTTGGACCCTACAGGATCTTTTGGAGCAATCAAATATATATATATATGGAACAAAACACCCATCTCTTTTGGGTGGCATAGATGTAATAGGTAGTCAGAAGGGAGGGTGGTCTATAAGGGTTAGGGCTCTCTGGGGCCTGGGAAAAGGCAGTGAAACTGAATACCAGGAGCAAACAGGCTTGTTTGTTTTCTTCATTTCTGAAGCAGTCTTGTTAATGGTTGGTATTAATTTTGGGTGGGAGCAGTAGGATATAGGGAAAGCATCCTGGAATAAGGAGTCCCAAATTCTTCTCCTGGGCTTACCACTTTCTAGCTGTATAACCCTGAGGAGGTCCTTAACTACTGTAAGGCTCAGTTTCCCCATCAGTGTAATGGGGCCATAACCTCTTTCTCAAAGGTCAGTGGTAAACACTGACATAACATTTGTGAAACGCTTTTTAAAAGTGCTTTACAATTTCTTTTTCATTGCATCTACCCTCTTATAGTGTCTTGGGTGTGTGTGTGTGTGTGTGTGTGTGTGTGTGTGTGTGTGTAACTCCTTTGAGGTTAGGAGTTCTTTGGAGAAGACAAAGATTTTACTTCCACATTTTCTTAGCATCCACTTTGTGCTAAGGATTGAGATGAAAAAATTCAGTCTATGCCCTCAAGGACCTCATGGTCTACTAGGAAAGACGAATAAATAAAGAGATGCTCGGTTTATAATGAATGTGGGTGGGTACAGTGAAAAGGGATCCAGCAGTGTGTGTGTGTGTGTGTGTGTGTGTGTGTGTGTGTGTGTGTGTGTGTTGGGGGTTGAGGGGAGTCCAGGCAACTCCCACCCCTTCCAATCAGTGTAGACTGGAGGGTAGGTTTGTGAAACCTCTCTCCAGCCTGGGATGTTGTTGGCGCGTCTCTTCCCCAGTCCTCAGGAATGGGGAGGAGAGACGGGTAGAAGCCCCCTCCCCGCCCCCGGGCCAACCTGCCTCCCGCATCCCGGCCGGGCGCCTTACCGAGTCAGACCACTGGGAGGCTGGGGGAGCCGGGTTGGGCGAGGAGGCGAGAGAGATGGGGGAGCTCTTATTTTGACAGGGGCCTCTCCGGGCTCTGGTATGAAGGCAGAAGGAGGCAGCCAGAGAGCCCCGATGCTTATTCAGGCTGGGGAGAGGAGCCGAGTGGAGGGGCGAGCGAGGCTCCGGCAGCGCAGGGGAACCCGGGGAGGCGGCGGCGCGCGGCGGAGCCAGTGGCCGGACATGCCCCGGACCCGGGGCCGCTGCACCACTGCCGCCGCCCGGAGCCAGCCGGCCGGACGCCCGCACGCCTGGGTCCCCCGGCGCCGCGCCGCCCGGGGGCTGCGACCCGGACCCTCGGCGTCCGACCAACAATAAGCGCCCAGACAGCCCCCTCCCCGCCCCGCGCCCGCCGTCCCCGCGGGCCTCGGGGAAAGTGAAAGGAGGAGGCGAAGGAAGGGAGGAAGGAAGGAAGGAAGGAAGTAAGGAAGGAAGGAAGGGAGGAGGAGCAGGAGCCGGAGCCGTGAGGTTCGGGGCCGAGACCCCAGCCCCGAGCCCCGGGCCGGGCGGGTGTGCTCGCTCTCCCGCCGCTGTCCGGCGCCCACGACCATGCTCCGCGGTTGGGAGGCAGGAACCCAGGCGCCCAGCGACCCCCGGATACCCTCTCCCGGGCCGGGCTGGTATTGAGATCAAGGCGTCCAGGATCAAAAGATCACCGCCTGCCCGCCCCCCTCCGCACCTCCAACTGGCAAGCCGGAGGACCCCAATCCAGTCACCGACCCTGATCTGGTCATGGCGTCCAGCTCCGGCCTGGCGTGAGGACCCCCGACCCGCGCGAGGTGAGGGGTGGGCTGGGGCCGAGGGTGAAAGTCATGCCAGGCGGGCAGAGGCGCGAGGAGGGAGATCCAGTTTGAACTGGGGAGGGGGAACACAGTCCGATTGTCTGTTGCCCTCTGGCACGCACCCCCAGGCTGTTTAAGGGTTGGGGGACTCTCCCAGGGTTAGTGGTGACTACTCTTGGGCCCCCAGTCAGGTTGGCAGCCCCAGAGCTCAGGGGGGAGGGCTTAGGGACAGCCAGGGGACCCTGCCACCCTAGCGCAGAGAACAAGGCCGGCCTTGGGCCAGCTGGAGCAGCAACCCTGCCCTGGGGGCTTCTGGGAGATGTAGTCCCCCTCCCAGGCTCCCCAACCCCTTGGGTCTCAGCACCCCAGCACTCCTCCCCTAGCTGATGGGAGCCTCCAGAAGGAAGTGCATTAGGATTGGGGATTGCTGGGGTTACCCTCTGCCCCCAAGCAGTGCCTAGGAGCAATAGGGGCTGTGAGTCCTGGAGTCTCCCCTGCCAAGGATTCTCAGCAGTGTGGGCTTGGCTGGGGGGTGGGGCAGTCACACAGTTCCTTGGAGGTGTCCCTGCACTGCTAAGGGGAGGCTCCCCCTGCTTTGGTCCTGGGAGCTCCTGGGGGAGGAATATGAAGAAGAGAAGTGAGACTTAAGGCTTCTTGCTTGTCTGGAGTATGCCCTATCCCTGGGCTGCTGGAATTTGGTTTCTGGAGACACTGAAGTCTACTCTCCCCTTCTCCCTCTGGGTTGCTGAGAAGGAGCGTGTCCCTCACAGTCTGGGAGTCTGGAGGGTGTCTCTCTGGAGCAGTGAAGCCAGGATCTGCTTCTGTCTGTCTGTCCAGCCTCCTTCCTTCCGGGTTTTTCTGACACCCCCTCCTCCCGCCTCCTTCAGTCTGTCTGCTGCTTGGGGTGTGTGTCTGTATCTGGGGAGTGGTGGAGGGGGGCTCTGCTGCAGGGAGGAAGAGTGTTGCTTTGGGAGAGGTGAGCTGGGCATGTGACTGAGCCATGGGATAGGGGCTTGAGGCCCACTTGATCTTTGGCCTTGGTTTCCAGTTTTACCTAGGAAAGCTGTCTTTACACTGTGTCTGCTGGAACCCTACTGATGTCTCTCGGCAGCTCTCTGAGCGTGACCTCCAGGGTGGGTGGCCTTCCACTCCTCTTGTTCTCCCCACCCCTCAGCCTCTCCAGAGAGCAGACACTTCTGCTGGGCCTGGCTTTTCTGCTTCTCCCAGCACGGGTCTTGCCTTCTCTGGGTCAGGACCACGATTTCATGGCCCCAGGGGAAGGCATGATCAGGCCCCGTCTTTCTGGTGTCATCTGTGAGGCGACTGGTTTGAAGCCTCAGGATGCAGTGAGAATGGGTCAGGAAGGTGAGGGGTAAGGGAAGTCTGGTAGAAAAGGAAGGTGTTGCCTCCCCAAGGTGATCAGGCTCCTTGGCCTTGGAGAATCAGGCCTGGAAGGCCAGGGTCTAGCCACCTCTCTCTAGAGGCTCCCTGCTTACCTGTGCTGCTCCTGTTTAGGGGTGGGGCCTGGGGGAAGGGTTGATGTTTGAAAAGGGTGCTGGTTTGGGAGCCGAGTACCTATCATCTTCCATCCAGGGCAACTCTTGTGTTTGGGACAGCAGGGGCCCCATGGCTGGAGAGGGGTCCTGGAGGTCCATGTGCGGGTTCAAGATGAGTCTCTAATTACCGGGCTTGAGGGTCAAGGTGAGACGACATTACAGAGTCCTGGGGAAGGTTTGGTGGTCCACAGAAACCTGGGACTAGTGCAACAGTGGCAATGTGGGGCCTCGTGAACTTGCTTATTGACCCTGTGCAGGGCGCCTGTGCCTCTGTTTGCGTAGTTCCTGGCCCCCAGCTTCTGGGTACCTGGGTTAAGCAGAAGCCCTGGGCTGGAGACTCTGTTTCCCTGAACAAGCAGGACAGTAGCCTTCTGGGCAGAGGCCTAGTGGGTGGCAGTGTGGACTCAGCTGGAATGCCTGGCACCTGCTTTAGATTAAAGAAGATGCCTGCAAAGGGGGGATGCCTGCCTGTGGGGGAGTGGCTGGGATGGAGCTCCGTGTAGCCCAGGAGTGGGGTGGAGGAAGAAGAGGACCAGGGTTGCAGGTAGCAGCAGCTCTGGCAGGAGTGGAAGGAGCCGGAACTCACCCAGCTCTGCAGCCCCTCCTCCAGGGAGTATAAGACCAGAGCTGGGGGCACCCCCACACTGCCTCTGGTGCCACAGGCTGAACTTCTGCCCCAGTGCCCAGGGGATGGGGCAGCTACAGAGAGCCAGGGTGTCTGAGTGTCCGTTCTTCCCGGGATTGGGAAAAGCCTGCAAGGAAGTGGGGGGACACTTTGGGGTTCTTGTTTACTCTTCCTGGGGCTCCTTGGTTGCTGGTGGTGAGGAACCCCAAGAGCCTGGGTACCCAGGGGTGTTGGGGAAATGGCATCCCTTCCTTGTGCCAGGAGTCCTGGGCACTGCCCGGGTGCTGACCTAGGGGGAGGGGGCAGAGGGGGATGGCAGCGTGGGAAAGCGGGCAGCCGTGGGAGCCAAGCGGGTGCACGCTGGGTGCCGCGGGCAGGGAGCCTCTGCCAGGCCCGCTCTCCCTGGGGTGGGGCTGGCTGTTCCAGGGACTGGCTCAACCTGTTGAGCGCCTGGCTGCTGTAGCGTGGCATGTGTGCCCCTGCCTGCTAGCCCTGGCAGCTGCCCACCCTAGCCACACTGGAGGGGCTGCCCCCAGGGATCTGGGGAAAGGCAGCTCAGAGTGGCCAAGGGGCCGGGATGGGTCTGCTAGAGGCTCATCCAGAGAGTGCTGTTTCCCCAGGTCCAGTCCTCTAACTATCAGAGCTGGGCTGGGGCTAGTTGGAGGGCTAGGTAGCTGGAAGCCAGGAGCTGGGGGGCTAGGCGGAGAAGGCCCCCATAGCGCTCTCTCTCGAGGTGCTGCTTGTCCTTTGGATGGGCGGCCCTAAAGGCAGCCTGGAGTTACAGCCTGGAATTTCCTCTGCTGGGTGCCAGGGCCAGGCCTCCAGAGCCCCACCCCCAGCCTGGCCTGACCTGCCCTCCCTGGGAGAGAGCTGCCCACTTTCCCTAGAGGCTGGGGGAGGGGCAGTAAGGGCATTCTGCTGCCCTGGGAGGGGAGGGGTGACTTCCTGGGTGTGGGGGTATGTTGCACTGCCTCAGTCTCCCCAAAAGCCCCCCTCCCCATGAAGAAGAGGGAAGCCCCTGGTTCCCCAGGAACTGTCTCCCACCCTGCTCTGAGTATGGGGAGTCCTGGGTCCCACGGAGGATCTCTGAGCCCTGTGGGGCCCTTGCTGTCCCCCCACCCCCTCGGACCCCTTAGCTTTGGGCCCACCTTTGGGCTCTACTAGCTGGTAAAGGGGAGCCTGGTTGTTACTCTGTAGAGGAGAAGGTGTTGACCACCGCCCATAAATGGGGGAAGCAGGCACAGGCAACTTCCCTCTTCCTCTCACTCCTGAGGGGAAGGGCAGCCTCCCCTGCCTTCTTACTTTTTCAGTCAGTGGCCAAAGCAGAGTCCTCTCCTTCTTTGCCTCCTTTCCACCCCAGGCCCTTCCTGCTGGTGCCTAGACCACCTGACCCTCCTAACCTTGGTGTCTCTTCCAGGCCCCCCTCCCTGGGAGGCTGGGATTCCCTCTGCCCCACCCCCTCTCCAAAGGGCTGGTGGCCCTTCGCTGGCCTGCCTTCCCCTCCCCCCTACTCTCCACCCCCCAGCCTCAACTGGGAATGGCCCTGAATCCAGCATTTCCAGCATTTCGAAACCAAGATTGTTTTGAAATCCCTGAGTACTTCTCCACCCCCCTCTGGCTCCCCTCCTCCCCACTAGTCCAGAATTTAGTCCTCTAATCTGACCTCACGCTGTGCATTGCCAGGGTCTGTGTGTGCGTGTGTGTGTGTGTGTGTGTGTGTGTGTGTGTGTGTGTGTGAGTTCGAGTGCTAGCACTCAGCCACGTGCATACTATTGTGTGTGTGTGTGTGTGTGCACAGGCGCTCACGGGCATGGGTGTGTGTGTGTGTGTGTGTGTGTGTGTGTGTATCCCAGTGTGGGTATATCTTCTGTCTGTCAGCAGGTCTGTGTGACTGGCCCGTGTCTTTTGTGATTCTGGCTGTCCTCATTCTCTGGGAGTATGGCAGCCTCTGTGGGTCTCGAGGCATTCTTAGGGAGTTTGGGGTTATTTTTAGGAGATAGAGATCTTGGACGTGTATCTTTGGGAGTCGTGTCTGTGTCTCAGTTGCACGTCCCAGGGAGTGTCTCTGAGGAGTGTGTGTGCCTGGGGTTGTGTCTCTTTGATGAGTTTATGTGTGTGTATACGTGTGTGTGTGTGTTCTGCTTCTGTTCTTGCTTCTCTCCTCCTCCCTTTGAACATGTCTGGTGTGTGTAGTCACAGGTCTCCCCGCAGCAACCTGGGACATGGAGTGCTCTGTCCCTTGATTGGGAGATTTCCTGGAGTGGGGCCAAGGCTTCTGGCAGGGCCAGGGTCCTTGGAGAGAAAGTGGTGGCATGGGGGGACTTTGGGATAAACTGCTCCCCTCCCCCTGACTGGGCTCTCTTCCTCTGCCCCTCAAAGACACCCAGCACCTTTGGGGTCCCAACACCCTCTTCTTGACCTCATGATACAGTGGTGGGTGATGGGTGATCATAGGGAGGCCAGTCCCCAAAGGAAGGGCTAGGAGAGGGAGTTAAGCCTCCATCCCAGTCACTTGCTTCACTGGGGTTGAGGAAGGGGCCGGCCACATCAGACCTGGGAGCTTGGTGGCTAATTTAAGATTCAGGAAAGTTGACTTCTCTAGCTAGGGGGAGACAGCAAAATAAGACAAGACATTCATATTTCCAGTCTTTACAGAAGACAGAGGAGGCTGGAATCCTAAGGGGGTGATATTCCACCCCAGAAATACAAGGCATTTGGGGTATTTGGGGTGGGGCCAGCTGCCATTGTAGCCTGGGACGTCCTTCATGTTTAAGTTCATTCTGCAATTAGACCGTGTTCTACAGTGGGGGAGGAGGCCAGGTGGGAGTTTTTTTTTTTTTTTTTTTTTGCCAAAGCAAGGGTGGTGATAACAGAGTTATGTTAGCATGGGATTCGGGCCCTGGAACCCTTGATAATTTCCTATGACTCAGTATCCCATCCTGGGGTCTCAGGCTCTAATTGAATGCTTTCCTCTAGAAGCACTTGGGTCAGATCAGTGAGGAAGAAGAGGGCCCAGGCAGGGGCTGTTTGTAGGAGTCTAGGGCCTGTGCAGACAGTAGCAGGATGTAGGCAGAGGATAAGCTGTCCCTTCCCCCCACCCCCATGGCCTCTGGTCCCAGGACACAGTGGGAGGAAGGGAGGCCTAGAGGCACAGGTTGGTACAGTGCTCAGTGACCCAGCAAGGGGAGGGCTTTGGCAAGGAATTTTCAGTTTGTTTCTCAATCTCTGTCTCTGAGACACGCGCACACACGTCACTGCAGACACCTTCAGGAGATGAGCCTAGAAAAGTCACCTAGGGGGCGGTAGGGCAGGGCGCTACCAGATGGGGCTGTGTGGAACCAGCTTCATTCTGGCGGAAGAGGCCCCGCACCTGCCCTCTTGAACTGGAAGTTGGGCCCAGCTGGAGGTCTCCTACCCAGCTCCCCCTTCCTGGGCCTGGGAGCAACACAGGCTGGACAGGGTTAAGTCTGGTTGGCAGGGACACCCCCTGCCCCCAGTGCAGAGAGAGAGAGAGAGAGAGAGAGAGAGAGGGAGGGAGGGAGGGAGGGGTGGTTCGCAGCTTGCTCTAGTTGGCGTCTCTCCCAGAATTCTTCGGAAAAGAACTCCCCTTTGACCCCCAGTACAAACTGAGCCCAGCCACCAGCCTCCCTCCCGCCTGCCTGTGGGAGCTTCACTCAGCCCCCCTCCTACGGAACTCCTAAGCCAGATCCTCTCACCCCAGGCCCTCCCAACCAGGCCGGTGGGGACTTTGCATCTTCAGGGGACAAGGGGTATAGCCAAAGGGACCACACATGGACACGGGAGAGGCCCCATTCTTATCTCTGACATAGGATAATCCTGGGGCTGGCTGCCAGGGTCCTCTGGTCTCCCCATCCCCATCCCTTCCCCCAGGACCTCAGGCCAGGTCATGGGAGTCATTGGCCCCGCCTCTGTTGAAGGCATCTTCCAGTGCCTTCTCCTTTCCTGCTTCCAGGATAGGGAGGGGGAGCAGTGTGGTGCAGCAGCTGGGTCAGGCCTGGCTCCCAGCCAATCCACAGAAGTCCTGGAGTGGGGGTGTGGGGGTGTGGTGGTGTCCGAGTAGCTCAGAGACTTCCTGGAGCTGCAGGCTGTGTGTGTGTGTGTGTGTGTGTGTGTGTGTGAACACGTTTCTGTGGTGTACATGTTGGGGGAGGGGCTGGGGTTATGGGAGGAGCAGGGCCCTAGATTGCTGGCTTGGGGCTTCTAGCTGTGAGTGACCCTCTCTCCACAGGGAGCCCCCTTCCCAGACAACACCCTTGAGCCTGAGCCCGGCACACAGTTACTCCTGAGGTGAGAGCTCTGTGTGCTTGTGCCTGCCCTCTGCAGCCTCCTTGCTGCTCTCTTGTCTGCTGGTCTCCTGCTTGGCTTTTTGTTTTGGGCGCCCTCCTCCTGGCTTTCTGCCCCCACTTCTCCTTGCATTCTCCTGCCCCCAGAGGAGGGGAGCTAGCAGCCTTACAACCTGGAACCTGGGGGGTGGGGCTGGGGCAGGGAGGGGTAAAGCCCCACCCCTGTGAAAGTCCCAGGTCTTCTCTGAGCTGGAATCTTTCCAGGCCTGGGAGGTGGGGAGCTCCTGCCCAATCACCCCTGGAGGGCAAGGTAGGGTTTCCTGGTCATCCCAAGTGCTTGCCCCGCTCCGTCCTGGCTTTGGCCTCCCCCTGCTGAGTCAAAGCCAGGGTGGCTATCAGCCACCGAAATGTGGTTTCTGCCCTGGCCTACACACACACACACACACACACACACAGGCTCTCTCCCTACTGCTAACCCCCCCTCCTTCCCTCCCTCCCCTCCTTCCTTACTTAGCAACAACTCCCTGAATTCACAACAAACACGCCTGTAGGCTCCTGGGCTGACTAGGGAAGGCTGCAGAAGGCGGAGGTCTGGGAGGAGGCACATCTCTCAGACTGTCCTCTGGAGGGAGGGGCTTCTGATCCCCCCACTCTCCTTCCTGGGGGCCCACTGGAGGCCACTGCCTCTCAGGGACCAGGAGGAAGTCATCCCGTTTCCAACTCAGGCAATGAAAAAAGTGGGGAGCAGTGACAGGTGTGGCTGAGCAGGTGTGGGGGCAGGGCTTGGACTCTACCCTTCACTAGGGAGTCCCACTTGACTTTTGACCCCCACCTGGAGAGTGAGAGGAGCGGTGGACTCCCCTCCAGCCCATCGGTCTCTCTTAGCAGGGGCCCAGTGTTGTTGTCATGGTAACTTGCCTGGCTCCCTTCTTTTGGGACCAGGATGGGCAAGGAGGACATAGCGGACTGGGGGTGGGTGTGACTGGGGGCCCCCCCGGAGAACTTTTCTCTCAGGGCACCTGTGCCGAGGGGGTGGGGAGGGGTGCCCTCTCTCTGATCTCTTCCCTGGGCAAGAACTGTGGCCTCTAGCCATGACCTGGGGCACATCGGGCGTGGAGGGAGTGTGTGTGGAATGGTGAGGGGCGCCCATTCTCTCGTTAGAGCACCGGTACAGGGTGAACTGGTCTTGCAAAATGGTTAAGAACCCAGTTGCGGGCGTGTCTGGGTTCAAATCCCTATTCTTCTCATTCTGGACTGTGTAACTTAGGAAAGTCACCTAACTTCCTTGTGCCTTAAAGTGGGGGATCATAAAAGTACTTTGGTGTAGAGCTGTTGTGAGGATTAAATTAGATCGTGTGTATGTGTAGCGTTCAGGACAGCCTGATGCGACGGCATAAAATGCTCAGTATGAGGTAGTGAGCCTCCTCTTTGCTCCTCGACATTGCTTTCTACAGGAACTCCTAACCCCACCCCCGGGGGGCTTTGGCCTGGAAGAACGGTTGGCCTGGCCATTGGCAGTGGAGGACTGGGGAGTGGGGGTGGGGGAGGACAACCTTTCCCGTACTTCGGACTCCGAGATTCTAACACCCTTCCAGACTCACTTTCTCACTGCCTCAGTCTCCCCACTGTTGGAGCCAGCTCACATCTTGGGTGCAGGTTCACCAAATGGCCGTAGGCGCAGAGAAGGGCCTGGGGGACTTAGGACGTGTCCCTCCCTATCTGCCAGTGCTTCCCAGGCTGAGCTCTCCCTCCCCCAGGCTGCTGGCTCAGATCAACTTAGCACCCCTCCCACCCTTCCATCCCTGCTGCTCTGTTCTTTCACCAGGCTGAACGCAACATTCTGTCCTTAAATGGCTTAACTGGCTGCCTCCTCTCCTTCCTGGCCTAAGGGGTCAGGGACCTTCCTTGGGGAGAACAGTGGCAGTGCGGAGCTGTGACACGCATGGTAGCTGTTAGGGCTGCCCCAGGGTCCCCCGGATTCCCTGGACCCTCTGCCTGGGCATTTTCCCCGAGTGTGGCAGAGCAGTGCCCAGGCCTGTGATATGTATAGAAGCCCAGATGGGCATGCCTGGCACCTGCCACGCACAGCCAGGCAGGGAGGAGGCATCCTGCAGCTCAGAGGAGGGGTGGGGTCACATCAGCATCCACAGGGGCCAGAGGACTCTTTTCGTGGGCTGCGTGGTAAGTGTGGGCAGTGCTGGAAAGAGTTCTGCTTCAGCCCTGTGTGCCCTGGGGTAGGGTGAGTGCCAAGGATCATGGGGTGAGCAGGGCTTCTGAGGGGTGTGGCATGGAGCCGAGGCTTGGGAACCTCTGGAGGAGGACCCCAGGAGTGCACAGCAGAGTGGACACACAACGTTTGGCTCTTCCGGGGAGTGAGTATCCAGATCTCAGGAGAAAGTGGATTGTAAGATGTGGCAGAAGTGCCTGCGATCCCAGGGCTCCTGGGTCTGAGACCGGGGCTTGGCTGCCAGGAACCTTCTCTGGCCTGGTACCGAGATATGTGGGCTGGAGCCCCTGGCTCTACGCATCCTTCTGGAACCCTCAGCCCTTCTTCTGGAGCCAGAGAGGACACTTCCCTTCTATGGGCCTGAAAGTGAGGGCTCTGGGTTGGCCTGGGCTGTGCTGCACTGCTGGGCTGGCCATGCCGCCTATGCCCGGCCCCTGGGGCCTGTTCCTTGGGCAGTCTGGGGCTATTTTTGGGATCGGGCTGGGGCTCTAGGTCTGGTTTCAGATGTTCCAATGTGAACAGGAGAAAATGGGAACAGATGGCTGGAGGGTCCTGCTGGGAGCAGGTTATTTTTAGGGCCTTATTAACCCTTTGGGGGCTTGTGGAGCCATCCTGAGAGGGACAGCCCTCTCTAGTTGAGAAGAGGACAGGTCTTTTCCCTGGACCCCTGCTTTCCAGAACTTCCTGCACCAGTTGCTCCTCTGGCCCTCTCAGACCCTTCTCTCTTTAAGGACGTGCACGCATGAGAAGAAAGTAGGCTCCAGCTTCCTCCACCCCAAGTCTTGCAGGAGATGACCAAGTAGGCAGGGAGAAGGCTGCCTGGCTGGCGGCAGCTGGGCCACTGTTGACGGGAAGTCCCCTCTGACTTGCCTCCTGAGGTTTTGAGACACACACCCGAAGCTAAGAGAGTGGATGACTGCTTTCTGGGTTCACACTCTGGTTTCAAGTGTATGGCGGTGAAGTCAGTGATGCCCAGGGAAGAGCTAACTCAGGGAGCTGGCCCCTTCCAGGAGAGCAGAAGAGCCACATATTTGTACCTGGTCCCCCTTATATGATGTCCGTGGGCCCCATTCCCTTGGATGCTCCAAGGCAAATGCCTACATTTATTTACCAAATGCCCACATATCTGGGGGCTATGAGAGGGTAAAGAAGGGGAGGGACATCATGGCCAGAAATGGTTTCTTGAGAGCCGAGTATGTCATAGGCATTCTGTGAGATGGTTTCACTAAGAAAACCATCTCACCCTATACATGTACCCTCACTTTGAAGATGAGGATACAGGTCAAAAGGACAAGTCCTCTAGCTCAGACAGGGCGGGATGTGATTGGCACCTTGTCTCCCTGACCGTGAACGCGGCCCTCATGGCCCTCATTGCACTCCGGGCCTGGCATCCCAACCCCAGGAGGTAAGGCTGCTGGGGACAGGATCTCTTCAGGGAGCAGGTTTCTGGAATGAGTGTGGGAAAGGAGGCCTGGGGGCAGGGGACCCTGCCTGTCCCTGGTCTCACAATCCCCTAAGCCCTTCTACCCTGAGGGTGCCAGGACTGACACCAGAAACCCCGTTTGGCCTTCCTGTCTTCCCTGCGGGAGGATCACAGGCATACATCCTGTCTCTCAGGCCCCACCCCCACCCCGTCCTGGCCCACAGGCTCCCGCTTCCTGCAGGGTCACGGCCATCTGGATGTCAACGTGGGCAGAGCTGGAGGGCTCTCCAGGTGCTGCTGCGGCCAGGGGTTTGGGCCAGGCAGGCGAGGTGAGGGGGCAGGGAGGATGTGTCTGCCGCTGGCGGTACCTGGGGGAGCAAGCCGAGCGGCGGGCGCTGGGTGAGGTCCCGCCCCGTGGTGCGCTGCTGGCTGTGCCAGCAGTCTGCCCGCACTCTGGTCCTCCCACAATGGCCCCATTGTTCCCAGCCGCCAGGCAGTTTGGAGGAGGTTCCTAGGCCACCCCTACCTCCCCCCAAACAGGGGCCAGATTAACCCCTTGGAGGACAGGCCAGGTGAGGGCCCATAGGGGGCTACCCTGCCCAGTCCTCCCTTCTGGGCCTCCGGGCTTTGGGAAGTCACCTTTCGCCCACGTGTACCCGGCGACAGAACCACTGCAGACACCGGGGTCTCCCCCTGGGGAGGGAGGAGCACCTAGACCCTCTCCCACCCCCACCGTGGTGCAGGTGCCAGGGGCCAGGAAGTGCCAGTGGGGTGGCAGGCGGAGACCAGATATATTTGGGCCGGTGGGGCTAATTCCAGCCACCACTGCCTGCCCTACTGGCTCCTGAGCTCCTTTCCTTCCTGTGAAACCAGAGCTGGGTTGGGCCTAGCTCAGGATTTCGGTGGATTTAAAGAGGCAGCACCATCCCTGCCAGCCTGGCTTCCTCTCCCCCTCCCCAGGTAGGGTCTGGGGCAGAGAGAGGACTGAAAAGAACTTCTGGCTCTTGCCTTGCCCTGGGCTAACCCTGGGCCCTTACCCCGGTTAGGGGTACCAGGCTCTTGGCAGCTCCTCTCTCCCAGAGCTTTGGGCGGGTGGGGTGGGCGGGGGTGGGCTGTGGTTTCCTGTGTTGGCTGTTTGTGCCTGGCCCAGAGTGCCCGCCGCCTGCCTGGGCTTCCTGCCCTGTCTTGTTTCCTTGTGCCCCCCACCCTCCGTTCCCCCTCCGCCCTGAGGGAGGGAGCAGCCAGGGACTGGGCAGCTGCCTTTGGGGGCACCCCACTGCCAAGGCATGACTGCGTCCCAAGGCCTGGCCACCTTGGCAGTGGCTGAGGGAGCCAAGAGAGGTGACTTCAAGCTTGTCTAGGCAATGCCACTTGTCTTAGAGACTCCAGAAGGGACAGTGGGCACCAGAATGGGCAGAACACCCCCTTCTCCCCAGAAGCACCTTGTTCAGAGACCCCGACTAGAGTAGTCTGGGACTAGGAGTTCCCACGGAACTGCAGGACTGGGGTTGCCTGGCAACATTCTGGGGCTGCAGGTGGGGCGAGGTGGTTTGTCAACCAGACAAAAATGATCGATTTGCACAGTCTCCTTTGGCAAGAGGTGGGGTTGGGGGAAGTGGGGAGAGCTGCTAGGAGCCAGGGTGAGGGGAAGGCCTCTGAGGACCCACACAGAGGGTCCCAGAGCAATACCTTGGTCCTTGAGCAGATTTCCTGCTGGGCTATGAATCCTTGACCTCCCCACTTGGGCTGAGTCACCACCTCAGGAAGAGGAAGTGACCTGGGTGGTAGAGGAGAGCCTCTAGGGACCAAGGAGTCCCGAAACCTAGGAGAAAAGGGACCCAGCGCTTGTCTTGGGAGCTGCATCTCCTTGAGCCCGGGGACAATAATTCCACCCCCATGGCTCCAGGAGGGCCTGAGCAGCCCATTTCTTCTCTAGAGGAGTCTGCCCACCATGCTGGGGAGCATGAAGCCTCCAAACCATTTTCTCGTTGCCTCTCTTGGGTGGTTTTGAGCTAGGCAATGAGGTCAGTGGACCAGCTGGAGAACCAAGCAGGGGGTCCCAGTGCTGGGGCAGCTGAAAATAGTCAGGTTGCCACTGGTGTGTGAATGCCCATTATACCTGTGCTGGTTCTGTGTTGAGCACCCATTGAAGGCATCTGTGGAAGCCTTCCTGATCTCCCTCCCCCCACCGGGGTCAGGTACACCGGCTCCCCCTAACGCCCTAGGGAAGGCCATGGGGAAGCAGCTGACCTCAGGCTCTTTGTTTCAGTAGCCTCCTGGTTTGTGCTCCTGGCCGTTTGCTCCTGCTTGTGAGCACAAGTCACCACTCCAGAGTCCCATGCCTTTCCTTTCCCTCATCCCAGGCGCTCCTGCTCCTGTGCTGGGAAGCCCCCTTCACTCACAGCACCGACCAGGAGTTAGCCACCCCCCATCCCTAGGCCCTCCAGGTGTCTTGGGGGGAGCTGAGTGTGTAGAGGAGGAATGGTCTTTGGGAGCCCCTGCAAACTCCTGAGGGGTAGGGGGGAGGTGTGAGATGGGAAAGTCCTGACTCATCTGTGCTTGACTCAGCTCGCCCTGCGGTGGGGTGGGAGCAAGGGGGTGGAGTCGGAGCGGGGAGGGCCACTCCAAGATTCTTCTGAGGACTGACTGGGGACACCGGAGAGAACTAATTTTCTAATAGCCCCTTCCCAAAATATTCCAAGTCCCAACATTTGAAGCTGTAAACACAGGAGGTAGTGCGGGTGGGCCCAGTGGCTAGAAGCCCACCTTTCTGGTGCCCGCTCAGATGAGGAGTCCTGACTTCAAGGGAGGGGGGAGGAGACACTGAAGTTGGGGTGGGGGAGCCCCAGGAATGGGGTCTTGGAGCTGCCACGTACTTGTCACATGACCCAGGGGCACGTGGATTCCTTTTGGCACACCTCAGTTTCTTTCTGGTGAAAAGGGGATAATAATACTGTCTCTTTAGGTGATAGGTAGTTTTGAGGACTTTGGTGGTGAAGGTGAGAGCTTGAGTGAGACCCGTCGGCCACAGGGCCGTCTCTAAGCCCAGGTCCCTCTCCAGCCCTCCTCTTAACTGCTTCTGCTCTAACCTGTTGCAGGAGATGGGGGCTGGCCGAGGGAGGCTTCCCAGCCGGCCCTGGACTTTGGAACCGTCCCCTGAGGAGCCTCTCTTCCCGGAGGGAGACCTAGAAGAGGGAAGGCCAATACGCCTGGGGTTAATTTAGGGTTAGACCCCCACAGGGTTATGGGTGGGTGGGGGCCTCGCCTCCGCGTCCAGCCCAGCCTCCAGCCCCGCTGGGAGCGGCGAGAGTGCGCACCGGTGTCACGCTGGCCGGATCACGAGGGCGAGGCTGGGCCCAAGTCTCCCCCCCTCCCCCACCCCGATCGGTGGGGCCAGGGAGCGCAGGGCAGGGGGCGGTTGGGTGAGGCTTCTGTGTTTGCGTGAGTCTGTTTGTTGGTGTATCTATGGCCCCGCGTGTATGTGTGTACGCGCGCGTGTGTTCCTTTGTCACTACCAGGCTCAACTTTCTCTGGTTCCCTTGGGGCCGGGTCTCGTTCTTTTCATCCGTTCCATGAGTCGGCGCGCTCCCTCTCTGCCGTCGGGCAGCTTGGGCGCCTGCGGGTGCCCCAGGCTGATTCTGTGCTCCTGCTTGGGCCAGCGCCTCCCTCGCCCTCCAGCACACCTCCGCGGGTCGGCGTGGGTGCGCCTCTAGTTTCCTGGGCTCCGTGCGTGTCTTTGTCTCCCCGTCCACGTGTGAGCTGTGAGTGTGTGTGAGTCAGAGTTCGGGTGCTTGCGGGTCTCGGAGCCCCTGCCAGGCGGCGCCCAGCGCTAGGCCGAACCTCGGCCCGCCGCCGCCGCCCCGCCCAGCCCCTGGCCGCTCTTGGCCGGGTGTCTGTCCGTGCGGCGCGTGCGGGGCCGGCGAGGCAAGCTGCAGTCCTGTCCGTCTCCCGCTCCTTCGCTCGCTCGCTCGCTGGCTCCCTCGCTCGCTCTGCCTCTCCGCTCGGGCTCTGCCGAAGGGGGCGGGGTGGGGTGCAGGGGCGGGGTGGGGGGGGAGGGGAGGCTCCTGCATTCTTGCGGTCGGGGAGGAATCTGAGCCAGCGTTACTGGTCTCCAGAAGAGCCCAGCTGCAGCCCCGGGGCCCCGCCAGGCCTCTCGCTGCCCGCCCGGGCCTGCTGGAATGGGCACGGGCTAGGCCTCGAGCTGGGGGCGGGGCGGGGCATTGCCCCTACCCAGGCCACCTTGGCGCCTGGGGGCGCCCTGGGGGGCGGGGCGAGAGGAGTTCCCCACCCGGGGTGAGGGGCGTGCCTGGGAGCGGGAGTCCCCCCAAGGGGCCAGAGCAGACCTCACGGCCGCCCCAAGCGGGCGTCTTTGCAACCTATCCTTTCAGTGACTTCTGCCTCTGCGGCCCGGGGAAAGGGGGGCCCTGCTAGAGACTGCAAGCTCCCTGAGGGTCAGGTGCGGGAGGGATGGGGATACAATCGGCCTCTAGGATAGAGACCCCAGCTAGTAGTCCTCCCTTTCCATTCCCACCTTACCCTGTCTAGTTCCCTAGTCCCAGGGCTGTTGGGTCCTCCCTTCTCCCCTCCCCTCCTACACCCCCTCCCCAAGTCACAAGTTTTCTCTTTGGGGCTTGTTGCTGCAGTCCGTGCTCCAGTACCGAGTACCTGGCTGGGCCCTGGGCACGCACAGGGGCCGTAGCCCCACTGTGTGTGGGAGCCATGAGGATCCTGGCTAACAAGACAAGGTGTGTGGGTGTCGTGGAGGGCGGGAAGTGTGTGTGTGTGTGTGTGGAGTGCGGGGAAGGGAAGGGCCCAGTGATCATGGGGCTGAGATGTGCTGGCTTGGACAGTGAGCCCTATGGCCACTTGGCTTCTAAGGCCACCGGGGGGTCAGAATGGGATGGCCTGCCCTGAGGCAGGAGCCCACAGCCTTCATGTCTGGGCCCAGGGGACAGAGGGCAGTGGCAATCAACTAGGCCTACTGCTCTAGTCCCTTTCAGCCCTTGCCTCCTAAAAAACGGTTTGAGCAGACCCTGGCCCACCCCACTGTCGGGTCCAGTGGCGCCCTCTGGCCTCAGTCTAGCTGGGGGTGGAAGCTGGAGGGAGGGGCGGTACCTGCCTCCCTCCCCTTCCCCAGGAGAAGCCGGCAGACAGGGCCAGGCGGCAGCAGCAGGACAGCAGAGCTGAAATAAATCTGAGCTGGTGTGGAATGAGGGGGGATAAATATCCTCTCCCGTGATGTGATCTTTCCAGCGGCTATTAATAGGTCTCCGGGGAGGGGGAGGCGGTGGGGGGAACGGGCTGGAGCTTAAAGGGCCCGCAGCCTAGGCTGCAGGAATCCTTGGTTTCCAGCTTCGCTCCAGTCTGCTCCGCACACCGCTCCCCTCCCCCTTTCCTCCTGCTCCTGCCTGCCTGCCAGCCCTGCTGGTGGACCCCCTTCAGGCTTTCCCCTCCTGCTCTGAGGAGCTGTCTGGACCAGTGGGTACCACTCTGCAGTGTGCTTGTCTCCACGTCCCCAGGGGAATGGAGCTGAGGCATGAGCAGTGACCCTCAGGTCCTGTGCCCCTCACCTGCGGGTGTGGAGCACATCAAAGTTGAGGATTAGGACCTTGGAAGTAGTCTGGAGAGAGCAAAGCCTGAAAGAGATGTTCAGGTGTTGGTCAGGTGCTAGTTGGGGGGAGTTGCTGGGAGGCTTGCTGTCCGATGGATGTTGGGGGTGGGGGTGGATTCTGCCTCCCAAGGCCCTGGTTTCTACTTGAATTGTGGGGTCTGAGAGGTGGAGAGGATTGCCCTATCTTCACTCCCCAAGGTGGAGAAAGGCATCAGCCCTTGTCTGAGGAACCACAGGAGGAGATAGGGAATAGCTGGTGGTCTTAACACGCTCCTTGGCCCCCACGTCCATTACCATTAAGTGAGGCGGGATGGGGATGGTTAAAATGCAGGCATGCTAGGCCCCTAGCAAGATTAACCTTTCGTGTTTCTCCCACCTTGTCCCAGGTTACCCCACCCCAGGAGGAGAGAAGCTCCAGGGAGCCCGCCGCTGTCCCCGCGCGGCCACTGCCCCCCAGCCCCAGCCAAGCCAATGCACCCAGAAAATAAGTTGACCAATCATGGCAAGACAGGGAATGGAGGGGCCCAATCCCAGCACCAGAATGTGAACCAAGGACCCACCTGCAACCTGGGCCCGAAGGGCGTGGGGGCGGGGAGCCATGGGGCCAAGGCCAACCAGATCTCACCCAGCAACTCAAGTCTGAAGAACCCCCAAGCAGGGGTGCCCCCTTTCAGCTCACTCAAGGGCAAGGTGAAGAGGGAGCGGAGCGTGTCTGTGGACTCTGGAGAGCAGCGAGAGGCTGGGACTCCATCCCTGGATTCAGAGGCCAAAGGTACCCCATTTCCTGATCCCTAAGACTCCAGTATGTTCCAGTCCAAGGCCCACGCTTGCTGCCCCCTTTGCCTAATCCCTTTCCCTTGCTTCTCTCCAGCATTTATGCGGGGTCACCTTTCTCTTGCCCCCGTTATACCCACTGGCTTGGCCATTCTCTCAGGAGCGGGGGTGGCCAGGGCAGGCCCTTGTCATCTTCAGGTGCCACCCACGGGAGGGGCCACACGGCGTAATGGTCAGCCTCATTCCTCTCTGGAGGGGGAGAGGGAGGTGCTCTGGGGTGAGGAGCAGACCCACACACCTCCTAAGGAACCTCCTGGTATCCCATCTGGTGGGAGTCTTTGAGCAGGCTCTGGGGCCTGCAAGGGTAGCAGTGGCTCTCCCCTCCCTCACCACCCCCCCCAGCCCTAATTAGAACCAGTTGTGGTTGGGGATTATGCCGTGCTTGGTGCTGGGTGGGGGAAGGGAGACAGGCAGCGGGGCTGGAGAGAGAAATCAGAAACAAATGGTGTGGTGGGGGCCAAGGGCTGGCAAAGTGCCCACCGTGGCCTGGGCAGTGCCCTCTTAGGGTGGGACATCTGGGAGAATGGGCCCATGGAGACCCTGGCTGTGGGAGGACGGGGCCTCTGGGCACTTGGTCTGACCCCTGCCCGCCTTGTCCTGCCTGGGCAGAGGTGGCACCCCGGAGTAAGCGGCGGTGTGTGCTGGAGCGGAAGCAGCCATACAGCGGGGACGAATGGTGCTCAGGACCCGACAGTGAGGAGGACGACAAGCCCATTGGGGCCACCCACAGTGAGTGCCCATTGCTGCCAGGATCTTGTGGCCCATGGTGCCCCGGGGACATGGCTGCCCTGAGGGAGCCTCCCTCTCCTCACCTTCAAAGGCCTGAGTCTGAGAGAGAGCAAGGGTCAGGAACCCAGACTACTTCTTTCCCATCTCACCTGTCACTCTGTCCCTCCCTGCGCTGTGACAGCTTAGCCCCTGCCTTCCAGGTGCTCAGTGAGCCCCTCTTCCTAGGGACAGAGGTAGGGTGGGGTGGCCCCTCCTGGCCCTACGACCTCCACCTCCTCCCATGAATTCTTGGCCTCTGCTGCCACCTACTGGTCAGTAGAGGGAGGGTGGCGAGGGTCCTGCATTGCTGAGAGCCAGACCGTTGGTTCAGAAGTCTGGCTGAGCCTGGGTGGGAGCTTACCTTGGCTCTGTCTCTGGCGCCCATCCCCAGCCTCTGATTGATGGCTGGCAAATGCCTAGCGTGCATCACCAGGACGAGGCGTGGGTGTGGGTGGATGCCCACTCCTCTCATTCTTTTATTGACCAGTGTGTATTTGGGCCTTGTTCAAGTAATGGGGAGAACCGGACACTCTCCCACCCTTAGGAAGCCCGCACACATTTATTGGGTGATTTCCCTCAAAGCTGACATCTCTTTGAGGGGAGAAACAACTTAATGCAGGTGAACTAGCCAGAGAATGTTAAATGGTGACCTGCTCGGTGGGCTGGGACCCTAACTAGAAAGAAGGAAGAAAAAAATGTGCTGGCTCCTTTGCTACTTTGTTTAAGCCTTCCAGTAGCCCTGGGAAGTAGGTGTGGTTACGGTTAAGATGCCTATTGCAGAGGAGGAAACAGGCCGAGCCTATGTTTTTGGAAGGAGTGGACCATGTCCGTGGAAGTGGGGTGTACAGGCTGGAACTTTAAAGGTCCTCTGGTCCCAGGTGCCGGCCCCAGGGGACTGGCCGTCCATGAGCCCCTCTGAACCTGTCAGTGACAGATGGGGGTGGTCACTGCCTCCTGGGACCCACAGCCCCCATCAGTTTGCTTTTATAACTTTAGACTGCCAGGATGTAGAAACGCTGGAAGAAACAGGGGAAATACAGAGAAGGTGCTACCATCCCATCCCCAGCACTAAGACAACCACTGATCCTATTTTACTTGTAGTTGCCATGACGTTCTCAGAGAGTTCTTAGCTTGGGGGCAGCCGATGTAGTGGCTAATAGCACAGACGCTGCAGTCACACAACTTTGGTTGGTGTCTTGGATCTCCCATTTATTATTTGTGTGAATTTGGGAAAGGGTCCCAATTTCCTCATCTATAGGAATGGGTCTCTTCACAGGATTGGTGTGAGGAGCGAATGACTTGCTACACATGACACAACACTGCTCGTTTTCATTACTGTTACTGTACTAGAAAGTTCCTTATTGGAATAAAGCCTGCCTCCCTCCTGTAACTTGTACCCGGGAGTCCTAGCTCTGTGTACAGAGTATTATGCACCTTCCTCTTCCCAGGACAGCCCTCACACACTGAGGCCAGCTCTCAGGACCCCCCGCCCCCAAGCTGTTGGCTCTGTTATTCTGTGCAAAATTTGTTTATCTTGGCATGGGAGTGGGTCCATTGACTTACCTAGTCTCGTTAATGACCACGCGTAGATCTTTTTGGGGCTTGGACTTCGGTCTACTTTATGGCCATGGAACAGACATCATTTGGTGCTCAGGGTGGTCAGTCTACCCTGGGAGGGCACCCACTATGCCAGTCTTTTCTAACTCTGTTTTCTAAGTGATTTTTGTTGTTGTTGTTGTTGTTGGCGACATATTTCTGAAGTTGCTGTAAAAATAGATTTCTTTGACCTGCCCCACTGTGCAGAGCAGGGAGTTAGTGTTCCCATTTTATAGATGAAGCAACAGAGGTTTAAAGGGATGAGCTGTCTTGTTCCTAAGGGCACAGAGTCCGTTAGTGGTGAGCTAGAATGCAAAACCAGTCATCATTTGACTCATCAATCTGTGCAGTCTCTTGGCCTTCTCCCCTCACCTGGTCAGAGCATTTGCAGGTGCACACACCCCCCCACACACACCCGTAGTCTGTGGGCTCAGAACAGGCCTTTGGAGTCCCAGCCCAAGTTCAGATCCCGGTTCGGCACTGATGGGCTGTGTCATGTTGGGTGAGTTAATGTCATTCCTCCAGAGTTGTTTCCTCCTCTGTAAAGCAGAGCATAGGACACCTCCCTTCCAGGGATGTTGTGGTCAGAGGGAATCACATCTTAAGTGTCCTTTGGGATGCCACGCACAGGGGAGCCTGTCCCATTTCCCCTCCCCCTCATCTCCATATGGTCCCCATGATTTCTGTCCTGGTTGAAGACGTCTAGGGCAAGTAAGCGTGGACACCAGACACATACCACCGGAGTGTGGCAAAAGATCACCTAGCTGACCTGAGCTGAAAAGCAGTGAGCCTGCCTGGGATGGGGTGGGGGGCAGCGCCAGCGGGCTCTCCTTTCTGAGTCGAGGCTGCTCACCCGGCTTCTCTCCTCTCTCATGCAGACTGTAATGTAGCAGACCCAGCCATGACGGCCCCACAGCTGGGTCCCGGCCAAGCCGCCCAACTTCCCCTCAGCGAGAGCAGCGCTCCAGGACCCCCACATGGGCCACCGCCTGGCCTCCGGCCCGACGCCCCCGGGGGTGGGGGTGGGGGTGTCCCCGGCAAGCCTCCCTCACAGTACGTGTACGTCTTCACCACCCATCTGGCCAACACGTAAGTGCCTCGGGGTGGGCCCAGCCTGCTCTGTGCCCCCCTCAGCCTGCAGTCCTGAGTGTCCGCCTGCAGGGAGCCAGGGCTAGGCTGGGCTAGGTGGGGGAAGGGCAAGGGCTCTCCCCGGCCCACCTGTTTCCCTGACCGATTTGTGCGTGACCCTTCTGTGCAGGGCCGCCGAGGCCGTGCTGCAGGGCCGGGCTGACTCCATCCTTGCCTACCACCAGCAGAACGTGCCCCGGGCCAAGCTGGACCAGGTGAGTGGGGCGCCTCTGAGAACAGTGGGATTGGCTGGTGCCTCCCTTTGCCTGGCTCATGCTCCGCCTCTGTCCTCCCACAGGCCCCAAAAGTGCCACCTACCCCAGAGCCGCTACCCTTAAGCACGCCGTCCGCGGGCACCCCGCAGTCCCAGCCCCCTCCGCTGCCGCCGCCGCCCCCATCGGCCCCCAGCAGCGCTCCGCCCACCCTGCCTTCAGATGGGCCACCTGAAGACGCCAGTCAGGACCTGACACCCAACTCGGTGGGAGCAGCCAGCACAGGCGGTGGCACCGGGGGCACCCACCCTAACACCCCTACAGCCGCCACCGCCAGCAACCCGCTGCCTCCGGGAGGAGACTCCGGTGGTGCCCCGGGCCCTGCCCTGCTCCCGGAGGCTGCCCCCACAGGAAATGGGCAACGGAGCCTGGTGGGCTCTGAGGGCCTGTCCAAGGAGCAGCTGGAGCACCGGGAGCGTTCCCTCCAGACCCTGCGGGACATTGAGCGGCTGTTGCTCCGAAGCGGGGAGACGGAGCCCTTCCTCAAGGGACCCCCAGGAGGAGCCGGCGAGGGGGGACCACCAGCACAAGCCCCTCCTGCCCCCCAGCAGCCCCCCACGGCCCCTCCCAGTGGGCTGAAAAAGTATGAGGAGCCCTTGCAGTCTATGATTTCACAGACGCAGAGCCTGGGGGGACCCGCGCTGGAGCACGAGGTGCCTGGGCACCCCCCAGGTGGGGACATGGGGCAGCAGATGAACATGATGATGCAGAGGCTGGGCCAGGACAGCCTGACACCAGAGCAGGTGGCCTGGCGCAAGCTCCAGGAAGAGTACTACGAGGAGAAGCGGCGGAAGGAAGAGCAGATAGGGCTGCATGGGGGCCGCCCCCTGCAAGACATGATGGCCATGGGGGGCATGATGGTGAGGGGGCCACCGCCTCCCTACCACAGCAAGCCCGGGGATCAGTGGCCCCCCGGCATGGGTGCACCGCTGCGGGGCCCCATGGATGTCCAAGATCCCATGCAGCTCCGAGGCGGACCTCCCTTTCCTGGCCCCCGTTTCCCAGGCAACCAGATGCAACGGGTGCCTGGTTTTGGAGGCATGCAGGGGATGCCCATGGAGGTGCCCATGAATGCTATGCAGAGGCCTGTGAGGCCAGGTATGGGCTGGACCGAAGACTTGCCCCCCATGGGGGGGCCAAGTAATTTTGCCCAGAATGCCGTGCCCTACCCTGGCGGGCAGGGTGAAGCGGAGCGATTCATGACCCCCCGGGTCCGGGAGGAGCTGCTGCGGCACCAGCTGCTGGAGAAGCGGTCGATGGGCATGCAGCGCCCCCTGGGCATGGCGGGCGGGGCCATGGGGCAGGGCATGGAGATGGAGCGGATGATGCAGGCACACCGGCAGATGGAGCCGGCCATGTTTCCTGGGCAGATGGCCGGTGGCGAGGGCCTGGCAGGCACCCCCATGGGCATGGAGTTTGGCGGAGGCCGGGGCCTCCTGAGTCCCCCCATGGGGCAGTCTGGGCTGAGAGAGGTGGACCCTCCCATGGGGCCTGGCAACCTCAACATGAACATGAATGTGAACATGAACATGAACATGAACTTGAATGTCCAGATGACCCCACAGCAGCAGATGCTGATGTCACAGAAGATGCGGGGCCCCGGGGACATGATGGGGCCGCAGGGCCTCAGTCCTGAGGAGATGGCCCGGGTGCGGGCCCAGAACAGCAGCGGTGGCATGATGGGTGGCCCACAGAAGATGCTCATGCCCTCGCAGTTCCCCAACCAGGGCCAGCAGGGATTCTCTGGGGGCCAGGGGCCCTTCCAAGCCATGCCCCAGGACATGGGCAATACCCAAGACATGTTCAGTCCTGACCAGAGCTCAATGCCCATGGGTAACGTGGGCACCACCCGGCTCAGCCACATGCCCCTGCCCCCTGCGTCCAATCCTCCCGGGTCCGTGCATTCGGCCCCCAACCGGGGGCTGGGCAGACGGCCTTCAGACCTCACCATCAGTATTAATCAGATGGGCTCCCCGGGGATGGGGCACCTGAAGTCACCCACCCTTAGCCAGGTGCACTCACCCCTGGTCACCTCGCCCTCCGCCAACCTCAAGTCACCCCAGACACCCTCACAGATGGTGCCCTTGCCTTCGGCTAACCCGCCGGGACCTCTCAAGTCGCCACAGGTCCTCAGCTCCTCCCTCAGTGTCCGTTCGCCCACTGGCTCGCCCAGCAGGCTCAAGTCTCCTTCCGTGGCGGTGCCTTCTCCCGGCTGGGTTGCCTCACCCAAGACAGCCATGCCCAGCCCTGGGGTTCCCCAGAACAAGCAGCCGCCTCTCAACATGAACTCTTCCACCACCCTGGGCAGCATGGAACAGGGTGAGTCAGCTGAGCCAGGCCGCGGGGTGGGGGGTAGGGGAGTGGGGACGGGACTCTGGCACTGGGAACCTGGGAGGGGAGGGGTGTGTTCTTACTGGGGCAGGTGAGCGCGCAAAGGCATCTGTGCCGGGCGCAGAGGTGGACACTGCTTGAGGGACACACGTCAGCAGCTGAGTGTGAGTTTCCACAAGGAGTGCCATGGGGCTCTGCCAGGCATTTGGAGGGGCTCGCTCTTGGGCTCTCTGCACTGTCTGGGGGCCCCGAGGCTGCCCGAAGACAGGTGGGCAATGGTGTTAATGGGTTGAGCAGAATACTGGAGTAGAG
Source organism: Enhydra lutris kenyoni (assembly GCF_002288905.1). Classification (NCBI taxonomy): domain Eukaryota; kingdom Metazoa; phylum Chordata; class Mammalia; order Carnivora; family Mustelidae; genus Enhydra; species Enhydra lutris. The sequence goes on from NW_019154118.1 coordinate 15,379,440, forward strand.
GTGTGCCTGGAGGAGTCAGGAGATTTGGGAGCTGGCCTCTTCCTAGCCCACCATGTATGTGAGCCGCCAAACTCGTCTTCCCCTCCCCGGTTACCCTCCGCTCTTTCTGTCTCCATGCTTCTGTAGGTGCCCTCCCACCTAGTGGCCCCCGGAGCAGCTCCTCAGCGCCTCCCGCCAACCCTCCCAGCGGCCTCATGAACCCCAGCCTGCCATTTACTTCCTCCCCAGACCCCACGCCTTCCCAGAACCCCCTGTCACTGATGATGTCCCAGATGTCCAAGTACGCCATGCCCAGCTCCACCCCGCTCTACCACAACGCCATCAAGACCATCGCCACCTCCGACGACGAGCTGCTGCCTGATCGGCCCCTGCTCCCACCTCCGCCACCTCCGCAGGGCTCTGGGCCAGGTGCGAGGCCAGAAGGGGGTGCAGGGAGAAGAGGACCTGGGGGTGGGCCCCGGGCGTGGGAAGAGCTGCCACGGCCAGCTGTTGCCCCGGTGGTTATGCTGGCTCTCCTATGCTCCCAGCGGGCCCTGGGAGTGGGAGGGTGATGTCCTGGGTCAGGTTTCCGCTTGTCATGGAGTAAAACCAAGCCCAGGGCAGCGGAGTGTCGTTTCTGACATCCAGTGAGTGACGTGTCTGTGGCAGACTGAGCCAGAACTCGGGTCTCTTGGCTTCTAACCTGAGTGCTTGAAGTCTGTGTCCCTGTGGCCAGCACAGGCCCATGGTAGAGGCCCTCACCCCTGCTGGCATGAGCCTGGCTGGGGAGGGGGGAAGAACTGAGTTCCGCAGCCTTCCCCAGCATGGCACACACAGCTCCTGACCCCTTTTTCTCTCTCCCCACAGGGATCAGCAATAACCAGCCCAACCAGATGCACCTGAACTCAGCTGCGGCCCAGAGCCCCATGGGCATGAACCTGCCAGGCCAGCAGCCCCTGTCCCACGAACCCCCGCCTACTATGTTGCCCTCCCCCACCCCTCTGGGGTCCAACATTCCACTGCACCCCAATGCGCAGGGGACAGGAGGGCCCCCTCAAAACTCGATGATGCTGCCTCCAGGAGGCCCAGACTCCCTGAGTGCTCCCTGTGGCCCAGTGCCCAGCTCCTCCCAGATGATGCCCTTCCCCCCTCGGCTGCAGCAGCCCCATGGTGCCATGGCCCCCAGTGGGGGTGGGGGCGGGGGGCCCGGCCTGCAGCAGCACTACCCTTCCAGCATGCCCCTGCCCCCAGAGGACCTGCCTAGCCAGCCGCCCGGCCCCATACCCCCTCAGCAGCACCTGATGGGCAAAGGCATGGCTGGGCGCATGGGCGACGCCTACCCCCCAGGCGTGCTCCCTGGGGTGGCATCAGTGCTGAGCGACCCCGAGCTGAGCGAGGTGATCCGGCCCACCCCGACGGGGATCCCTGAGTTCGACTTATCAAGGATCATCCCCTCTGAGAAGCCAAGCAGCACCCTCCAATACTTTCCCAAGAGTGAGAACCAGCCCCCCAAGGCCCAGCCCCCCAATCTGCATCTCATGAACCTGCAGAACATGATGGCGGAGCAGACCCCCTCACGGCCCCCCAACCTCCCGGGCCAGCAAGGCGTCCAGCGGGGTCTCAACATGTCCATGTGCCACCCTGGACAGATGTCCTTGCTGGGCAGGACAGGTGTGCCCCCCCAGCAGGGCGTGGTGCCCCACGGCCTGCACCAGGGAGTCATGTCCCCTCCACAAGGCCTCATGACCCAGCAGAATTTCATGCTGATGAAGCAGCGGGGGGTGGGGGGGGAGGTCTACAGCCAGCCCCCCCACATGCTCTCCCCGCAGGGCTCCCTCATGGGCCCCCCGCCCCAGCAGAACCTCATGGTGTCACACCCGCTGCGGCAGCGCAGTGTGTCTCTGGACAGTCAGATGGGCTACCTCCCAGCGCCGGGCAGCATGGCCAACCTGCCCTTCTAGCAGTCCCCTGGGGGGTGGGGGCTGGCTGGAGCTGGGGCGGTCCCGCAAATATGATACCCTTAAAGAAGTTCCTTCCCCTCCAGTGTTGGGATGGCCTGGGTGAAGGGGTGGGGTGGATGGGGTGGGAGGGGCTTGTGTGGGGAGTGGCATTTGTGGAAACCAGATGTGCCGGCAGCTTGGGGGGAGGTGGCAGAGCGGGGTGGGGGGTTTTGGGTTGGGGTTCCATTTCGGCCACCAGGACTGCCCCTTCCCCACCCTTCCCCAGTCGATGGAGCCTCTCTCTTCCCTCATTCTCTGCACCCCTCCCCTTCTTTAGCTGTGCTTTCAGAGTCCTATTATGGAATCCTGGGGGGGAGCAGAGAATCCTGGGTGGGGGAAGCCAGAGTAGAGGAGAGGTCTCCCCCACTCTGTCTCCTTTCTGCGGCTTGTTTCCTAGGCTCTGCGTGCTCCTGGAGCTTCATTCTTCTCTCGGTTTCTCTGCTCCCACCGGTTTTTCCTTCTGTCTCTTCCTGCCTCGTTTCCTCTCCCTGCTGCTGTGGCTGAGCCCCTCTCCCACCCCTCCCTGCAGGCGGCTGGCCCGGTGGGCAGTGCCAGTCGCAGCTGTAAATAGAGCGCTGCGCTTTTGTGCTGGTTTGTGTGTGTGCTGTATTTCTGTGTTTTGATAGAAGTCACAAAAAAGAGAAAAGGTTAAAAGCAACGCTTCCCTCCCCTCCTTCTTCAAATTGTTGCCCCTTTCCATTCCCCTGGACTCGGGACCACGCAGTCCAACACACTCTCCCACTGTTTGCGGGTCTCTGGGTCCATAAGGATACCATTCCGGTCCCTTCCTCAAATGGTGAAATGACAGATACCCCACACCTAAGCTGAGGTCAGACCACCTGGGCTTCCACCTGGAGAGCCCCTTCTGGGCTGAGATCCGCCCTCCACTTCCCACCCCCAGAGTGGCAGCCTATCTGCTGCTGAATGAATTCAGGAGAACGTGCGCTCAGGCTGGCATGTTCCCCCGACACAGGAGACCCGGGGCCCTGGCTTCCTAGCTATGGATGTCTGGCGTCCCCTGCTGCTACACCTTAGTCAGAACTTGAAGTCCTTCGTCCCCAGTGTGGGATGAGGGAAAGGAGGAAGAGGTGGAGGCTGTGTGGCCCCTTGCGCAGAGCCAGGGAGGCACAGCAAGGCGGCCCAGATGGCTTTGTGCCTCCTGCAGCTGCCCCCAGCCCGGGGAACCCCCAGGCCCTGACTTTTCCGGGAGCTGCCACCCACTTCTCACCAAAGGTGGAAAGAAAAGGGGTTGGCTGAGTAAATCTGTGTCCCTCCAGCCTCCACCCTTTGAGGATGGATTAGAGAAAGTGGTGGAGAAGCAGGGGGTGTCCTACCTGCCCACTCACCGGCAAGGTCCCTCTGCCTGGGGCTCCGGGCTCTGTGCCCAGGCCCAGGCACAGCCACTGCCTCCCCCTTGCTCCCCTGCTCTTTCCCAAAACTCCCCACCTGCCTCTGGTCAGAGCTGAAGCCATACAGACTGTGTTTTGCCCCCTTGGCCCCAGGAGTAAAACACTTCTCCTTTTCTCACTTCCTTTCCTGCCTTGTGAGGTGGCAGGGCAGTTCCCTGGCCTCCATGCCCTGCCTCCAGGGCCAAGGGCCATTTCTAGACAAGGTGTCTTCTGCCATGGCCCCATCCCTAGCCTTCCTGATCTGCAGGGTCTGGCCTTGCATTGGCAGCTGTGATACAAAGGGAATTTGCCCCACTTTTCCCAGTCTGGTGCTGTCCTCAGTCCACCGTCAGCCAGGTCAAGCGCTTCCTCTGGGGCCGGCTGGCTGCAGTCTCCTGCCTCCCCCAGCACCTCCCTGGGGCCCCGGGGCCAGGGCCCTGGCACCTGTGTTTGGGGGCCACCTGCCTTCCAACCTGCCAGGCGCTTTGCCCACCCTGCCTCAACCTGGGCCCTGGGCCTGCCAGCCGCCCCCCCCCCGCCCCGCCTACCCAAGACTCCCCAAACTGACTCTTAAGTGTTTCCTGCCCAGAGGAGAGGGGTCAGACCGCAAAGGGCCCAGTGTCCTCCCCATTCTCCTCTTGCCCCATCTCCGCCACCAGACTAGCTTTCCAAGGTGAACTCCACAGGCCAGCCTATGTCCCTCCATCCATGGCCATACCCCCAGCCATTTTGTACCATTATATAAATATATATATATAAATATAAATATATAAATACAATATGTGAAGACATCTTCTTGGTTTTTATTTTGAAACAATTTTTAGGCTTGTTCCGGGGGTCTCTGTGCTGCCTGTACTGTATTGACCTGTTTTATAGGTGCCTTTTTATTAAAAAGAGAAAATTAAAAATGCAACCTCTTGCCTTTTTTGCTTCCGTGTCTGGCTACTCCGACACCCAGCTTACTGTTGGATGCTGGGAGGAAAAAGGGGGGCCCTGGGGCTTTCCCAGTGTTCCACGGTGAAGAGACAGTCTCTCCCTCCTCCCCTGGGTCACAGCTCTGATTTCCAACATGGGGTCCCCCAAGGGGGCTTGGTTGGCTGCCCTCCCCCAGATGTGCCCTCAGCAAGGGCAGGGGTCCCCGACATCCCACCCTAGCCAGAGCAGGGGCTGCGGAGGAGGGTGGGAGAGCCCTCCCCGGAGAACGCGGGCAGGCAGGCACGGAGCAGTTTCCTCTGGTTCCATCTGAGTAGTATCCTCTCAGGGGCAGGGCTTGGCTTCCTGGGGCTTGGGGACTTCCCTGCTTCTCACCCTGCCTGGCCCGAGGGGATGCCTTGTGGCTCTTGCGAGGCCCAGAGAGATGGCAAACTCTGGGTCTGGCCCGCAGGTAGGGGGCTGGATGAGATGACCCCCAGAGGCCCTTTTCAGTCTGTCATTCTTCTCCGGGGGGTCTACATCTCTGTTCTGACCCTCTGTGAAGTGCTCCCTCTGTGTGATTGGGACCCCTCTGCTGCCCCAGTTTCTCCTGGTTGGCCTGTGGAGAGCCAGGGCAGGAAGGAGCAGTCTGCCTCCTTCCTTCTCAGTGGCCATACCTACCAGGGCTCCAGACCTGACTGCCCCTGGCCCATACTGGGACCTCTCCACCCTGGGCAGAGAAGACAGCTGGCTTTGGTCTCTACTTGCCCCTCCTTGAGGCTGAGGAAGGAGAATCTTTTCTTCCAATGGCTTTTCTCTGCTGACTTGGCCTCAGTTCTTCCCTAGGATGCCGGCTGATGTCTGAGGGTGCCTGGAGTCTGCCCTGAGTCTGCAGTCCTCCCCGGCCCGGTGACATGGGGCTGGCCCGGTGCCACTTGGGTCAGAGCCGGGAGCAGCTTCCTGGATTGGGTCAGTCGGCGTTTCCTGCTCGGTCCAGATGCAGGGCTGGTGGCCGGGCAGGGTGTCTGTGTCAGTTAGGGCCCGAGATGGTAAGGCCACATCCTTTTGCCAGCGGGCCTTCCCTCAGCCTCGCCCTCCATCTCTCCATCTCTCCATCTCTCCCCTGCTCTGCTTCGAGCTTCTTTCGGCCGGAGGGCTGAGAGGAGAGGCGGGTCGTTGTGGAGACCCGTGGTCCCTACGATGGCGATGGCGGAGTGCGTTCTGGGAGGCGACTGACCTTCCCAATTGGCAGGGCGGGAGCAAAAGTTGTTTCTTGAGCTTCCAATAGTTAAGATGAAAGAAGGGGAGACCGACGGGCACAGGGTTCCTCCGCTTTGCCTCGCGGCTGCTTCCGCTCCCTGAACCGCCTCGGGGCCGCGGGCGGAAGCGCGGGCAGGGACGTCCCGGAAGGAGGGCGTGGCTCTAGCTGCCCCGGATGAGGACACCTGGGGTCCCATCTCCTAGGGTCCCAGCTCCTGCTGGAAGGGGTTCCGGCAACACTGCATCCCCACGGAAGGCAGGACCGAGGGGGGCCAGGACCTAGAAGGTGGTGAGGGAGGTGGCATTCTCGGACTCCGAGAGGCTGCTCTTGCGCCACGTGGGGAGTAACTGGCAAAGGGACGCGGGGCCGGCACAGCCCAGCTTGGTCAGAAGGCGCGACAGGTCGCTGCGGAACTTCACGCCCGCGAAAGTGTAGAGCATGGGATTGAGACAGCAGTGGGCCAGGCCCAGGAACTCGCTCATGGTGATGGCCACCGAGAGGTAGCCGTTGAGCTCACAGCTGTAGCCCACGGTCTTCAGCCTCGCCAGGGTGTCCAGGAAGATGACAATGTGGTAGGGTGACCAGCAGAGAAAGAAGACGCTCGTCACCAGGATGGCCACCCTGACTGCCTTCTGCCTCTGAGGGCGCCGCTGGGCCTGGCACAGCCTGTGCACCACCCCGACGTAGCACCAGCCCATCACCAGCATGGGCAGCAGGAACCCTCCGACGTGGTAGAGGAAGCGGGAGGTGAACCAGGCGTTGGTTTCAGCCCGGTTCTCCTGGGAGAAGGTGCAGCGGGGCAGGGAGTTGTTGTGGTGGGGTTGGCTGACTTTGGCGAAGAGGATCTCCGGCAAGGCGAAGAAGCAGCCCGCCCCCCAGATGGTGGCACAGGTGATGTGGATGGAGAGGAGGCGGCGGTGGCGGTAGGCGTGGACCGCGTGGACGATGGCTAGGTAGCGGTCCACGGCGATGCAGGCCAGGAGCAGGCTGCTGCAGTAGAAGTTGATCTTGTGCAGGGCGATCACAGTCTTGCAGAGGACAGTGCCCAGGCGCCAGCCCACAGAGCCCTCTACCACGGCAAAAGGCAGGATGAAGACCAGCAGGAGGTCGGCCACCGCCAGGTGGAACAGGAAGGTCTCAGTGGAGCTGCGTGTGTGCCGGTGCCGCTCCAGAATCACCAACACCAGGATGTTGCCCATCATACCCAGGAGGAAGATAAAGCCATAGGCCACTGGCATGAACACAGCCTTGAAGGAGGTCAGGAGGGGCCCCTCGATGGTGGAGCAGAGGTGATTTTCCACTGTGGGACTCTCAGTGCTGTCGCTGTAGTTGCCTAGTTCTCTGTACTGCAGGGGCGGGGAGAGAGCAGGGCGGGAGGCTGAGGACCTGTCTCTCGCCACCACGCAGGGACCCGGACTCCCCTGTGGATTTCTCCTGTCCCCCCACAACGCCCCCCCAATGCCGTTTTTGTCCCTGTACTCCCAATATGTCCCACCGACCAATTCCCAGTCTCCCCTTGTGTGTCCACGAACCAATCACTTTGCCTTTTCCAACTTCAGTTTTCCCCTGTAAATGGGACTAATGCCCTGCAAGGTCCTGACAAAGATGGAAGGAGATACATGGTGTATGTGGTGGGGAGAGGCTTCCCTGAAGGGCACCTGTAAGTTACTTTGTGTTTATGTGTCCTCAGATATGGAAGGCTGCGGGCTCCCGGGCTGGAATCTGGGGAATGGATCTGGTTGAGGCAAGGAGCCATCTGGTCCAGTTCTGAACAGAGCAGTGGGCACTGGAGCCTAAGATCCTGCTGAGGGGGTAGTCGCTGGGGTGGGCTCCTGGCTTCCTCTTGGGATGTCTCCCTATTCCTGAATGTCTTCATTATCACCAAAATGGTAGTATTAGCCTCCGTTTTGTTTAATCTGCGCAACGAGCTCGGGTATGTGATATTCCTATCTTACCCATGTGTCTTGCTAACGGTCGGGTGAGAGGTTGGGTGTGTTTGAACCCACGCTGATCCACCTCCAGACCCCATTCTTTGACCCCTATGCAGTTTTGTCTGGGATTCCCTCAGGGCTACTTTCCGTCACTGGTCGCCTCTCTCCTCTGCTTCCCTCTGCCTCAGAAGCAAGTGAGGAAGGGGAGATGCTCTTCCAAGAGACGGTGCTATGCCCACTTTGTCTCCGGAAGCTCCTCCTCCCCAGCCTCCCCCTCCTCCCTCCTCCCTCCTCCTCCCCGCCCTGCCCCAGGCCACCAGCGCTCAGGTTGTTTACCCAGCTAACCGCAAAGGAAGACTGGTATCTGTTTTCATACCTTTCACTCACAGCTGTCCCTCTGCACCTGCTCCTCCTCACTTCCCAGCCCCATTCTCCCCCCTCCACCAGACCCCTCCCCATGGTTTCAAAACCAAGTATAACCAACTTCTGTGGGTTGAAAAAGACACTTCTATAAATGATGAGCCCAGGGAGGGAGAGGATGGGAAAGGATACTCTGTACAGACCCTCTAGCCGGTCTCACGTTGCCCTTCTTCCAGGAGAGCAAAGGGCTTGCTTTCATTTGAAAACCATGGACTGGCAGGATGAGGTCTGCCTTTCCCTACAGGGGTCTTGAAATGTCTGTGAGATAGCCCCCTGACTTTTCAAAACTCATCTTCTCCTTCATCGCTTTAGGCACTGCGTCCTCCATGTTCCTCATCCTACTGGCTGCCTGCCCCCAACACCCCAGTGCCCCCCTGTCTCCGAATCTTTGCTCCAACTCTGCCTTGTGCAGAGCACTCCTTTCTCGCCGCGGTTGCCTGGCGAATGCCTAGGCTTCCTTCAAGGTCCCGCTCAGTCCCACCTCCCTACCTCCCTCCTAGCTTGGGAGGAGATTCTCTTCTTACGGTCTGTGTCTGCTTTTTTTATTATGGCACTGGGCATTGCCATGTGCATTTCCTCACTAGATGTCGAGCTCCTGAAGCTGGCCCTCTGTGTCCCCCTGGCAAGGCCATGTGTTTCACATATGACAGACATGCAACAGATGTGTGCTGAAAGGCTCTGAGGGCAGGTTCCCTGAGACAGCCAGGCGCCCTTCTGTTCTGACCCCTTAGGCAAGTCCGGCTCTGGGCCACCATGGAGACTCAGACACTCCTTTTCCCCTTCCTGGGTTCCTGCCTCCTCCCAATGTCCTTGACAGCCTGGAGCCTGTCTTGGGTTCTCTTGCCACATTGGGTGCTATGTCCAATACTGTCATTGACTACAACCATTTGGCTCATATTGGAATTCAGCAGGAGGCAAATGGGGAAATAGTGAGATGAGTAGTCTCCATGCAGAGCAAAGCAGTTCAGACCCAGGTGAAGAGATGCGGGGACCTGGGGCTGTCCGTGGGGCTGGACTCTCTACCTGCCTTTGGGAGGGCTTAGGTACAGTCCGCCTGTCTGGACCGGAAAGCCCTTTATGAGAGCCACTCAAGTCCTAACCCTCCAAACCATCCAGGCTGATTGGTTTATGCTCATTTAAAGTCAGGATAGTGGGCTATGTCCCCAGGACCCCTGAAGCCCCATCTCCTGAGAACCCAGGTTTAGAAGACAGTTGAGAGGAAACTATCTTTCCCTCCTTACCAAGAGCTATTTGTTTGGCAAAGTGCTCAGGCAGGGAGGACATGCAAGGAACATGGGAGGAAACTGGTTTCAGGGGTGCTGGGAGTTGTTAGTACATCTCAGAGGGAGGTGTCAAACAGACATTTTGGGGGCTTGGGGGTGGAACATGTCAAAGCCACTTCCCATACCTAGGGCATCAGTCACCTCCACCCCTTCCCAAACCGTGGAGGGAGGTAGTGAAGCAAGGTTGGCTCTGGTCTGGTGGGAAGTGGAGGGATCATGAATCCTATATGGTGTGGGGAGTGGGGCACAAAAGGGACCCCTCCAAGACGCCTACCCAGAGGGAGCTTGGTGTAGACAATCTGGCCAAGTGCTTACTCATTCCTTGACATCAAAAGTCACAGGGGTGCAAGGCCCTCACACACACACACACACACACACATGCTCTGACGGCATCTGGTTTAGACACAGCCACGTGCCCAGGTCGGGCCACGACAGCCTGTGGCCTAGGCAGGTACCCAGCAGACAAAAGCGTGCTTAGAAGCCAGGGACTCATACCCCAAAGACGGCAACCCAACACAAGGAGTGGGATGTAGCTGAGCGCCGAGCCAGGAATCTAGGTGGAAAATTGCTGTGAGCACTGGGGATAGGGCAGGAGAAGGAGCTATCGCATTCCAGGTCCCAGTATTGAGGAGGAGAGAGGATGAACGGGGGGAGGAGGGAGGTGCAGGGAGAGCAGTGCCTTAGGGCCCTGCACTGGCCAGGGAGAAGACCAGCGAACACTTGCTGACTGGATTCTATTTGAACAGGTGGGACAGGGGCTGACGGGGCATTCCTCGGGAGTCTGTCCTGGACCGCCTTCTCTCTGAGCCTCTCTCCAGAGCCTGGAGAGGCCCAAAAATGACCAGATGGAATTGGTAAGGAACAACAGAGAGACCGAGACCGGTGTTTAAAAGTTCAACTGTCCTGGGGCGCCTGGGTGGCTTAGTGGGTTAAAGCCTCTGCCTTCGGCTCGGGTCATGGTCTCGGGGTCCTGGGATCGAGCCCCACATCGGGCTCTCTGCTTGGCGGGGAGCCTGCTTCCCTTCCTCTCTCTGCCTGCTTGTGATCTGTCTGTCAAATAAATAAATAAAGCCTTTAATTAAAAAAAGAAAAGTTCAACTGTCCAGGGACAAGTTAGGGAAGACCTGGCTTACCGACAGTTGATGAGAAAAAGACCTGAGAATGTGTTGATTGCCAGCTTCAGATGAGTCACAGGGTGACGTGGCTCCCAGAAGGGTTACTGTCACCTTACCCGAGGTGAACAGAAACCTGTAGGTGGGCAGCTGACACCACCCCGGTTTGTTTGGTCTGGACAAGGGTGACCAGTTTGCTGAGGGGTCTGGAAGTCCCCACCCTGGAAGGAAGTGTTCAGGTCCCTGCACTCGGATCTAGGCAGAAGAAGAGCTGCCTTCTTTGAGGACTAGAAGAGCTGCCTTGGGCAGGATGGGCTTATCATGGGAAGCTCTAGAGGGCAGACCGGGAGGAATGGGCAGAGGCTGGGGTCGGGGGTGTTCTGTCAAAGGAGAAAGAACCTTCTCCCAGGCAGAACTCTCCAACACGGGTTTGGGCGGTGCCTCGGAGGACGAGGAATGTCTGAGCTCAGGAGCGTGGGGAGGGATTCCTGCCCTGGACAGGAGACTGGGCCTTGCCCTCAAATGCCTCTCACGCACAGCTCCCAGACACTTGGGTCCTCCTGCTGTCATGCTCTGCGCAGGGCTGAGTGGGCTCTCAGCATGACCTTGCTCGAGCTCAGTACCTGCGTGGGAGCTTTGTTTCCCTAGCTCATCTGTCCTAGAGACAGAGAATACCCCAGACTGACCTTGCCGCTCAGCCCCCAGAGAAGGGAGGGCTGCCGAGTGTGGGGCTCATCTAGGCAGAGCCCTACCACGGCAGGGGCCTGAGTCATTCTGGCCATGGGAGGCATCTGCACACACACGCGGGTGGTTGTTCTGGCCATAGGGAGCACACGGAGGCTCTATCTCCTTTTAGGTCCCTGTCTGGATATTCCCAACCAAGAGTCAGGAGCTGTGCATGGGTCAGCCAGGGCAGCTCTCCTCCAGCCTTCAGTGGCTTCAGGGTGGGGGGCATCTGGGGGATTGAGACTGGGGTCTGTGTCCTAACCCCACTCTTCCTTTTGAGGGTCCACACTCCCAAAAGACCATCTGAGACTCTGGCTTATCACTTGTCACATCACCCCCTTGCTCCCTCTCCCCCTTCAGGAGCAAACTTGCCAGGCCCCTCTTTCCTCTCTACCTATAGCCTGATTAGGAACATGGTACTGCTTCGATGTGGTTCTGGGGGAAGACTTTAAGCTATTCCTACCTTTGCACTGAGTCTTCAGTGCAAAGGTTTAAGGGGGTCCTCTCCTGGCACCCCAAAGTCAGTTCACGCTTTGGGGACAGTCACACAGTCTGAGGAGGACATGTATCCTAGGTGTGTAGAGCAAACCCTTGAAGCCATCTCCTAGGTCAGCACCCCCTTGAAATATTTTGTCCTGTCCTTCCTGAAAGGCTTGATTCTCAGCGCCTAATTCATGGCCACTTTTTATGACATTCTGCCAGAGAGATGGGATCTGTGTCCTTAAGAAAAGCAAGAATTCCTGAGGGACACTGTGGTCTGAATGCCTGAGCCCAGATTCACCTCAACACTGACCTCTCCCCAGACTGGCCCTGGGTCTCTCCCTCATCCCTCACCCCTCAGACAACCCCCCCCCCATGTTGGGGCCTCCTCCCCTGGGATTCCTCTGGGACTTTTGACCTATTTTGAGGGAGTGCTCCTTCCCTCCCCCAGGCATAGCCCAGAAAGAGCGTGGTTTTGGTTCCTCTTCCTTACACCTTCTTGATTAAAAGAGATGGTACATGTGGACAGGCTTTGTAGCCTGTGATGCTCTGATCACAGTGAAATGGTTTTGGAGGATCATCACTGAGGAGTTAGGGGGAGGCAGGCCCTGAGACTGGACCAGATTGGCCCTCCTCTCTAGCAGCTTCCTCTCCTGGCTTGTGTATGGGGTAGGGCTGGAGGTGCAGTTTCTGCCCAACCCCCATAGGTACCCCAGTCCAGGCCCCAGTGCTGTCAAGAGGGGGTCTGCACTCCATGATCAAGGTTCCTGCAGACAGAGACTTCTCTTGGTCTGCCTAGATCTGCCTTCCTAGCAGGATGGGTCCCTGGTATGCCCACCCCAGGGACCTGGGTCCTTATTCCTTGTGCTCGGCCATCTAGATTTTTTGTTTGGGTCCTCCATTCATGGGAATAACAGCTTATCTTTGAGAAATGGACATTTTAACTGGCTAGAGTTGATCTTAGAATTCAGGGGGTAGAAGGGAAGACAGGATGACCAAAACTTGGCAATGGCCAAGGGCCCTCAGTTTTTAACCTAACAGTAGAGTATAGAACGCTGTCTTCTAGGAAAGTGAACCAATACTTGGTTTGGACAAGGACAGGAAAGGGAATTGGAAGTAAAGAGCACAGAAGCGAGACTAACTTCAGAGAGAAATGACAGGCAAGGACTTCTAATACATCACAGGCCAATAAATACATATTGAGAAGCTACTATGGGCAAGACCGTTCTGCTGCTCTATCTGCCATCCCGGGGCCTCTGTGCCATGAGACACTGTCAGGCATTATCAAAACTGCGTGGAGCTGCAGTGAGGGGGTGGGGTGGGGTGGAGGGAAAGGGTCTGTGCTCCTGAGGGGAAGCAGTCCGGAGAGAGATCGTGTCCAGGGAGTAAGGGAGGGCAGGATGAGGCCCCGGGAGCTGGTGGAAGAACTCCAGAGCCTGGATCGTCCCAGGACTTCTGGGCTCCTGACTAGACTCTGATCGAGGGAGGTTGGGCGTGCTGGGATGCCTGGCCCAAGACCACTCAGGTGGGTTGCGACACGCAGCAAGTAGCCAGGTCTGTCTTCCTGGGCTGTCGGTTTTCTTTCTTTTATGGGACATGCCCCATTGTCCCCTGCCCCTGCCACCACCTGTCGCTAGTAGGTCACGCAGTGGAGTGAGGCCTGCAGTAAGGGGAAACTCTTGAGGTTTCTCAGAAGCCCAGACCGGCCAGGTCTGGGTTGGTTATGATGTTATCCAACTGGGTCAGGGTTCGTGGTCAGCTTGAAGCTGTGGGCAGAGGAAAACACCCACTAACCTAATCAGGTGAGGCCAGGGGCCAGGACGGGGAGCCGGGCTGGGAGAGAGGTGCCTTGTCAGGGCAGCGCAGTTTAAGTCCGGCCTAGGGTATTGCTCAGTCTCTGTGATGACTCTCAGGGTCAACTTCATGGGCATGTGATCCTACACTTAGAAGAGTTCCATGCTTGGTTTAGTGCTCTGCTGTTGCTATCTTGAAATTCTTAATAATTTTTGAATGAGGGGCCCTGCGTTTTCATTTTGCGTTGGGTCCCACAAGTGAGGCAGCAGGTCTGATTAGACTCATGGTTCTGGCTCTGCTCTTATCTGGGGATTGGATCTGAGAGGCTGGACTTTGGGTAATTAGCTCTTCTCCCCACCTTCTCCCCTTGTTCTACTTAGAGTTCTAAGCTCTGGGATCTGGGCAGGTGAGAGGCAGACTTTTCCAAGCAAGTCTGGGAACATGGTGGGTAGAGTTCTAGTGGCGACTCTAGCCAGTGGAACTAGAGGGTGTTGGAGAATATCTCAGGGTGAGTGTAGGGTCAGGGTATAGGAGAAAGGGTTTGGATCCTTTATGATCCAGCCCAGAGCACAGCTCAGAGAAGTTCTTCCCTCTGAAGTGCCATCGGCCATGGGGGAAAAGGAGGAAAGGAGGAAAGGAGTTCCCAAAAGATCCTCATAAACAGCCCCCACCTGCCTGTATGCCAGAGCCCCAGGGCCTCCGTTGAGCTGTTCCCTACACATATTCTTTGAGAGCCTGGTCAGTGGAACCACTCTGGTTCACAGGAGGGACTTGGGTGGGTCGAGTATGACATAGGGAACCATTTTCTTAGCCCATCCAAGAATACCTCATCTCTAGAGATTCCAGTTTTTTTGAAGGGGCTCACAACATGCTCTTTAAAACATTTCTAGGATTAGCACAAGAATTCTCCCACCAACTTGGCATCCCTGTGCCGCTGGACTCGACCCAGTGTGTGGTCCTCTCCCTTGCTAACCACCTGGTCTCACATTTCCTTGGTTCAGCACATCATTATTATCTAAAGCTTCCAGTGAGTGGATTTTTTTTTCTTCTGTAGATAGACTGTAAGCTATTTAAGGATGAGGACCAAATCCTCAACTTCTCCATCCAACACAGAATGTAGTACCCTAATGATAGGATTGTAGAGCAGGAGATGAATAAATATACTGGAGTGATGCCAAGTTCCCGAGAGTAAGAAAACCTCCCAAGTACTTCCCCATCTGGGCCCTTATTCTACCCCCGAGAGATAAGGAGAGGATCTTCTTTTGAAGAATGGAGAGGCAAAGCGACTTGTTCCAGGTCACACAGCATGTCAGGGAGGACGCAGGCACCAGAACCCATACTTCCAGTCCTCCTGAAAGAATGTCTATTTCAAGCAACAGCTCTACCGATCAGCATTCTCCAGGGAATGGGAAATTAAAGTCTTAAAGGCAAGAACCATGGGGCCTGCCTCGATTCTGCCGACCCACAGCGGGAGGGAACTCCACAGCTAGCCCCACTTCCCCGGTCCCAGGCACGAAATATCTAGAATTCCAGGGAGGGCCTGGGCAACCAGCTGTCTCTACTCACCACGTCCTCCAGGTTGTAGTTCATAAGGTCCATGTCCAGGGTTAGGGGGTAGTTCATGTTTGTTGCCGTATGTCAACCAGGCTGGTCACTGACTGATGCTGAGAGGCTCTCTGGTGCCTATAGAGAGGTGGCAGCCGTCAGCTGCAAATTTAAACAAATGAGCAGCACACTGTCTCCTCGGGCTGCGTAGGACCCGCTGTCTGCCTCACAGCTCATCACTTTTTTTTCCACTGGGTCTTTTCTGTTGTGTGTGTGTGTGTGTGTGTTTTTTTAAAAAAAGGGAAAATCCCCAGAACATCAGTGCTAGTCAAGCATTTCAGCCTCTTTCCTGGCAATGGTTGTCTCAATGGGGCTTGTGACTGGTGTGAAGGCTAGCCCTGGCTTCTCATCCCCATACCTCCCCATAAGGGAGTTGTACCTTGTAATGAAAACCACCACACCAGTCTGTGGGGCAACAAGGGGAACTCCACATAGAAAGGGAACAGGACAGCCTTCCAGGATCTCTTCTCCAAGCCACCTTCAAATCTTCACCTTTCTCGCCACTGGGGAGACTGATCATCCGGTTCCCCCCCAGACTGAAAGTCCCATATCCTGGGAAACCCCTCACTCCCAGACAAATGGGGACACTTGGTCACCCTACTTTCTACCATCCTTTTGCCCAGGCAGGGGCAAAACCCCTTCTCTTTCCAGCTCAAGTTCAGGAGAGAAAGGTTAGAAATTTTCAAAGGGAACAACACTAAAACATTACTGGAAGTCAAAAATGAAATCACCCAAATTACCAGCAAAAAATGTAAGTAGTCATAGAGTCATCTTCTGACTCAAAAAGAATGATGTTCTAGCTGCATATGAACTTGGTTGGCACCTGATTATTAACATCAGAGACTACCCAGCTGGAGTAGATTCTTACACAGGAGGACTCCGAGGTTCGGAATGGGAGAGGAACAGCCTCGGGACCCATAGCTAACCAGTGGCAGAGCTGGACCTTGAAGCCAGCTTTCCTGACCGCATGTTCAGTGTTTTCTCTACACCAGCTGCCACTCCCACGGGTTCATGCAACCCTCTCCTTCCTCTCAACTTTGTTCTGTCTGAAGACCCCTTCCTTTAAGAAGCCCCTTTGTAGGCACTGATCAGTGTCCCCTCCATGTCTCCTCTTTGTGCCTTTTCTTCCAGGAGAGGGCATTGCCTCTTTTGAGCCCCAATAACGTAAAAATAATGACAGCACCCAGGGGCACTCACAAGGTACACGCGGCTTCTTTGCTCTTGTCATCATCTTCCCTTCCAGCCAAATTACCATTTGCTGGGATTCTCCCCTTTCGAGTGTCTTCCTTCATCTTTTCCTCCATATTCATCCCCCCTCTTTCTCTCCTATACACCTTGCTTATAAGCACCACTGTGCCCCAACAGATACAGCTTTCTTGGGTTTCAACAATTTGAGGAGTTTTCGGCCTCTGTGCTGTTGGGGCCCGTCTTTCCCCTCTTCATTCACTTACTGGCTTCAGCAATGGCTTTCGAGGAGGAAGAACCCCAGGACAAGGGGTAGGAGTTCCTCTTCCATATTTCCGGCCCCAAAATGTTCAGGAGGAAGCTGCTCCGATGTTTCCTGTGTCCCATGCTTGCTAAGCCCTCCCCATTCTTCCAGCCCCATGCCTGAACACCCCTGCCCCTCCAAACCATTGATACATTCAACTTCATTTTTGCTGCTCTAAGTACATGGATTAGGAAGGAATATAGGAGCACCTGGGGGCTCAGTTGGTTAAGCATCCGACTCTTGATTTCAGCTTAAGGGTGACTCTTGATCTCAGGGTTGTAAGATTGAGCCCTCGTCCACTGGGCTCTGCGCTAGGCATGGATCATGCTTAAGATCCTCTTTCTCCCTCTGCCCCTCCCTCCCCCAAGGAAGGAGTATAGTGTACAGAATCACATAGGAATTAGAAGGGAATTTAGAAGATACACCAGTCCCTCCTCATTCCCCCTCCTTTGCCCCCAACAAATGCAAGATTCTTGTCATTACATCCTCATCAGAGGGCCAGCTGGAATTGGACAAACATCACCAGGGGTAAGAAACTTGTTCCTTTCAAAAGATTGTGTTTAAGGCAGGATGATTGAATCATTAGAAACATACTCCTCGGGCGCCTGGGTGGCTCAGTTGGTTAAGCGACTGCCTTCAGCTCAGGTCATGATCCTGGAGTCCCGGGATCGAGTCCCGCATCAGGCTCCCAGCTCCACGGGGAGTCTGCTTCTCCCTCTGACCTTCTCCTCGCTCATGCTCTCTCTCACTGTCTCTCTCTCTCTCAAATAAATAAATAAAATGTTTAAAAAAAAAAAAAAAGAAACATACTCCTCATGCTGAGTCAAAGCGTGTCTCCCTGTAACTCATTCCAGAGGTCCTAGCACTGCCTTCTGTCCAGATTGTCTAATAAACACCTTCTGAAGACAGAACCCACCTCCCCATTAGTCTTCTCTGCTTCGAAACACACATTCTGGGTGTCTTCAGTCCTTCTTCAAAGGACGTGATTTCTGGGTCCCTTATCAGCCTCTGGGTGATTTCTGGTTAATGGTCCACATATTATCTGACTAGGACTTTCTATATCTTTCTATAAAGATAAGAATTTCCTTGTTCAAGACTCTGTACATACATAACTATAATTAAAATGGCCTTACCTGGGGCTCCTAGGTGGCTCAGTGGGTTAAGCTTCTGCCTTTGGCTCAGGTCATGATCTCAGGGTCCTGGGATCAAGCCCCACATCGGGTTCTCTGCTCAGTGGGGAGCCTGCTTCCCCCTCTCTCTGCCTGCTTCTCTGCCTACTTGTGATCTTGCTCTCTCTGTGTCAAATAAGTTTAAAAAAAGTTTTTTTTAAATGGTCTTACCTGTGGGCTCCCACTCCCCTCAACAACATGCCTCAGAAACTTCCTTCTGAATGTTTGAAGGCATCATCTCAACCTACAAAGGGAACTTCTGCAGTCCTGGTTCAGTCAGCCCTGCTGTGCTGATGACTTAGATAAGTGTGTCATTCTTCAGTCTGTCCCGGCCCTGATGGGAAATATTGGTGGGACTATGCAAAACACGGAGCTCTGTTTCCTGCCATTAGAGACCTACTGCTCTCAAAGGCCAGGGAAGACTTCATGGGAGAAGCAGGACATGAGCTGGACATTGATGTACCTGGAGGGGAAGGTGCATGGTTAGCATGGTTAGTGGGAGATACTGAGGATTGCATGAAAAAATATAGGGAAAGAATTACCCAAGGTTCAGGGTGTGATGATGGTAGTGATGGTGATGATGGTGTCGTAGCAGGAGGAGGCAGGACGAGGTTGCAGTGTGCGCTGGACAAGATGGGAATTGCTTGCCCTTCTCTCATAGCTGTCCATTTCCCTTGATGCATTGTGGGCCCAGAAGAGGAGTCTGGGAGGAGGCTCAGAACGACCTCTTAGTTGTGGCAGCAGGCTAAGGCAGGAGTCTTGGGTGTGATGGTGTGGGGCAGGGAGGTATCTATGAGCTTCTCAATGGCTGACCTGGGTTTTATGGAGCAGAGGAACCTGTGACTGTCTGGGTCCTTGAGTTCCTCATGCTTCTTGCACCGTGGACCCATTCAGACATTCCTTCCCAACTCTCCAGATGCTGGGACATACTGTAGGTCCCCAGGGCCCACTTGTCCCAGCCACTGACCTCGATGGTTTGCCTTAAATGGATAAATACCGCCTGACCATGATTTCTGATGTTGCCTTGGCAGGTTCAGAGAGTAACTGCCTCTGGTAGAAAAGATGATCCTGTGACTTCCAAACCCATAAAACCAGACTACCCCCCCCCCCAGCAGAGAGAGCAATCCCTAGGCTACAATTCCTTGACTGTGAGGATGAGATAACAGGAGTTCCACCTGTTTGTGATAATCACATGGTTTTGGGGGGTGGGGGGGGCTTCCAGATCATGCAGCCCAAATTTTATTTCAACGTGCCACTTGTTTATGTTTCTACTGCGTGGTTTTCCAATCCCCACACCACAGGCAGCCTACCCGAGGCTGAATTGTTTTCCAGGCTTCTCATCAAAATGACTGCTGGTGGTTCTGCCAAGAGTGGGCTTGTGTCTGCCTTCAGGACTAATGCTTTCCATCAATTAGCTCAGGTGAATTTTCTCAGTGATTTTACTTCACAGTTCATGGATTAGATTAAATTTCTATTTATTCCAGAGACCAGATATAATCGCTTGTCTCGGAGTTCATTTCCCACATCCCACAGAAAAATTAAGCTGTTCTGCAGAATGTTGGGTGCAGGGAATGGATCAGGGCTTTCCCTCTGTTCTTCCACTAACCTGAGACGCTCTCCTCCCATCTGGGCAGAGATCTTGTGTCTGCTTTCTCTGAGTTTTTCCCAACTGTTCAGAGCAGAGCTCCATAGGTCCCCACCTAGTGAGTGGGCTTGCGGGAGTGTTGGACATCTCTCTAGGCACCAAAGGAGAACAACAATGGCATTCGGATAGCATTTATAGATGTATAGAGCTCTACAGTTTTGACATTTAATTTTACTTTGTATTTAACTTGATTTCACATTTAATCCTATTTGATCCTCGAAACACCTTGTGTAGGAGATACCAGTAGCATCCCTGATCTTGTTTTGGGGCACGGGTGGGGGAATGAAGAAACAGGGGCTCAGTTCTTTGCTCAGGATTATAGGGAGAGTAATTGACAAGAGTGAGGGTCGTAAGGCAGGCCCGTGGACAGCAAACCTAAGCTCTCTCCACCTGACCACACCACCTTCTCTCCGGGATTGTTTTTGCAAAGGACCAGCACTTAATCTGGTTATCCGAGGGGAAAACTGCCTCCACCCTTCGTGGACCGCTCAGCGGTTTACTCACTACGTGCCATGAAGTGTGTGAGATCCACACACATTATTTCCTTCCTTCCTCTGAAGTCTTGTAAGTGTTAGGTATTTTTATCACATTATCACACATGTGGAAACTGAGCTTCAGGCGGTAGTAGGAAGTAGTTGTGAGTGTTAACAGCTCACTCAGGCACGGGGACCCAGAAGCACAATACAGATCAACACAGGAAGTGGGGGGGGTGAAGGTTCTCAGTGCGGGGAACTAGCACCCACGTACAGCTCCTCTCTCATTAGGTAATAGGTGGGAGACCTACAGGGAGAGAATGGGCTGCAGGTGCTGGGAGGCACATCAAGGTCAGCTCAAGGTTACAGGGGCCATGAGTGCCCTTGGGAACAGGTTCCCAGGGGTGGGCTGTGTGGCCAGGGTGCTCAATCAGGTGTTTACATACTGAGTGGGAGCTGAACCTCCAGCAGAGGGGGAATGTGAAGATCAAGGGTGACAGGATTCGGGCTCCATCCTGGGAGCACGTTGTCTAACAGAGGAGGCTGGAACAGATACATGCGCACAAGCTTGCACACTCATAGGCACACGCACCTTGAGAACGCTTTCAAAGCGACATATGTGAACGTACTGTATCAGTGAACCCGTGCGGGCCGAGTGCAGCGGTGTGGAAGGCACCAGAGTAAGGAGAAACCCCGCGTTCCCTCACACACGTGTGCAGGGCACGAAGGTGCTGCAGGAACTGTGGAAGAACGCTGGATTTACACCAGGAGGCCCACATCAGAGACCCGGCGCTTCTGTTTTCCACCAAGACTGCTTTTAGATGGGACACTGCCTAGCTCTTCAAAGACACCCCAAACCCAGAATGCCCATTAGCATCCCTAGGAAAATGGTTCTCAGATGTGATGCCGCAGAATCAGCTGGAGGGCTTGTTAAACACGGGTGGCTGGGTGTTCCCTCAGAGTTTCTGATTCCCGAGGTCTGGGGTGGGACCTGAGAATCTTCGGTTCTCACAAGTGTTCAGGTGATGCTGATGGTCCTGGCCTGGGAACATTCTTTGAGAAGCCCTCCCTAGGGTACTCAGGATGGCTACACAGAGAAGGCTCACCCTGACATGGCGGGTATCCCAGGCTGGAGCTCCCGACCCAGCCCTGCACCACTCTCGGCCTCTCCCTGCAAAGGCTACACAGCTGAGGCCTCTCTAGCACAACCGGTAACACCCCGTGCAGCCGGCGCCATGACACGCAGCCGGCTTCTCCCGGAGCACCCAGCCTCCCTGGGGCCACGCGGCGCTGCTGAGATCTACAACAGGCCGCTCGGGTCACTCTCACCCCTGGCGTCTCTCCGCTTGGTCTCGGCCTCGGCTCCAATCGGTGGTGCTTACGCTCTGCTAGGTAATCTCCAGCCTGCCCTGGCACCCAGTCACTTTGACGTGGCCCCGGAAAGAAATAGGTTTCATATCACAACCTTGTTGATGGTGTGTGTACACACACACGCACACACACACATTTCACAAGTAATACCAAGCCCTGGTATGTGTGACATACTCATCTTGTGTACTCTTCGTTTACCTCTCTCTCTCACAATCTGTTTCTTTCTTTAATGGAGGTCGCTCAACCCAATTGTTTTCGCGGATCCATAAATAAGTTACAATCCCAGGTATGTAAATAACAAATATTGGCTTAGCCCGCTCAGGTCATGATCTTGGGGAGGGGGCGTGGTCAGCGCTCAGTGGGGAGTCTGCTTCTTTCCCTCTCCCTCTGCCCCTCCCCTTCCAAAAAATAAAAAATAAAAAACTTCTCTGAGCCTTAGTTTCCTAATCTGTACACTTGTAAGATGCCTACACTGGGAATCTTGCTGTTCTTTGTCTTGAATAATATCGTGTATGCAAAAGTCTTTTCCAGAGAGAGATCTTCCATGCCTACCAAGTGCTATTAGACAAACACATGCACACACACACATGTGCTTTTAATTTTTTTAAAGATTTTATTTGTTTATTTATTGACAGAGAGAGCTCACAAGCAGGGGGAGCGGCAGGCAGAGGCAGAGGGAGAAGCAGGCTCCCTGCTCAGGAGCCCGATGCAGATCACCACCCCAGCCCACGGCGGATGAAGGCAGGTGCTTAACCAGCTGAGCCGCCCTGGCATCCCCACACACATGCTTTTTATTTTTATTTATTTATTTATTTGTTTGTTTTTTTAAGATTTTGTTTATTTGACAGAGATCACAAGTAGGCAGAGAGGCAGGCAGAGAGAGAGGAGGAAGCAGAGAGCCAGACAAGGGGCTCGATCCCAGGACTCTGGGATCATGACCTGAACTGAAGGCAGATGCTTTAACCCACTGAGCCACACACATGCTTTTTAAAAGGGGCCTGGAAAGGAAGGACTTTAAGCAGAAATTTGAAGGAAGGGAGAGGGAATGGCCTCAGGCCCAGCAGAGGCCGACATGTGATATAAAGCATTTATATATGCTGGGGAGAGGGTGGCGGGCACTTTGTCTGGACTGGAGCAGAGGCGAACGTGGGAAGAGGACAAGAGGCAAGGACAGGCAAGGACAGCAAGGGTCGAGCAGCACAGAGAGCCCATCTGGGCATTTGGATTGCAGACAGAGCTGCGGCGAAGCACAGCGTAGTCTTCAGAAGCAACAGAACTTCACAATGAAACGGATTTAAGGAGGTTTCTCATTTCAAACTTCCAAAAAACATTAATCTGTCGCCTGTATGTGCCCGGGTTTAGCAGTGAACAAGACAGGCTAGCCGAGTGGATGTCTCTAGTGAGGGTGGGCTCCTCGGATAACTTAGCGCATTATTCCTTAAGCCTCCACTGCATGCCAGGCACTGAACTAGGCGCTGGGAAAGCAACAAGAAGCAAAACTAAACAGGACTCCTGGCCTCTTGCAGTTTACAGCCTGGACAGGAGGCAGGTGTTAGATAAGCATATGTGCCTAGTAATAATGATAACTTGCAATTCTAAAAATCTGAAAGGGCTACGAAGAAAAAGAACAGGGTGCCCCGAGAGAGTATAATAACGTGAACTCAATCTTTACAAACTAATAACCACATTTGCCATACTCCCAGATTAATTTATAGTTTATGAAGGCCTTTCTCATTTTTTTGTCTCACGAGGACCTCGTCTCGAGCCCGTGGAGAAAGCCGACCAGGATTTCTTAACTTCTTTTATGTATAAGGAAACCAAGGCTTGGCAGGTGCCACAAGCAGCCCGTGTCTATCCAGTTGGAAAGGAAGCTCAGCCAGTTCTGACTCCAGACCCCGTGCTCTGTCCTCTGTGGACAAGAGATGAGCTGGCCCCCAGTGGCCCGCTTAGCCGGCTGGTTGTAGACGAGATGTCAAGTAAAATGGCAAAAAGTTCATCTCCTCCATGCCCATGTCCTCAGAGCCCCTTTGAGGGAAGAGCTGTGGTCAGTAGGGAGGGGGCTGAGTTGGACGCCCGGCACTGAATGACCGAGAGCGGGGCCCGCAGGATGGAACCGTCTTGACAGGCAAAGGCAGGAAACGGCTGAAGCAGGATGGTGACATGACATTTGTCAAAGGCATCCACACCCAACTCTGGCAGTGAAAGTGTACCAGGCCTTGGGCGGAGGTGATGGGCCAACGAAACTCACCACCGCATTCACCTCTGCGATTGGGGACATGGTGAGGCTGGCCCACCTGCCGTATCAGCACCTTGATCACGGAGCTCATCAGAGAGAGGTTTCCAAATGACTCGGCCCCGCTGCCCCAGGAAGGAAGCTTTCTGGGCTGCAGTGTGGGGGCTGCTGGGTGTGGGCCAGGCACTTGAAAGGGAGTAAATGATGACACAGCAGTGGGGGACAGGGTTGCTGACACTGTGAGACCAGCTCTGGAGAGGAGGCCGGGAGAGGCTGATAAGGGGCTGCCCCTTGTCCTTACCTGCCCAACGGGGACATTGGAAAATCACACCAGTGGCCCCTTGTAAGCCAGGCAACAGGTGCCAGACTCCAGAGCTTGGCATTTTAGGCCCCCGTGATCTGTCCCCGATGTATGGTTTTGGTTTTCCAGGTGGATAAATATTTATTGAATGTTCACTGTGTGTTTCCCGGGGACCCCTCTGCTCTTCCCTACTTCCCCTGACACCATTCCTGAACCTCAGCAGCTCTGTCCCCACATTGTGGCCAGATCCAAGCCTGAACATTCTCAAGGCCCATCTTGGTGCCTCTTCCTCCTGAAGACGCCACTGAATCAAAGTAATTGTTTCTGCCCTTGACTGAATCTAGCACTTTCCCTGGATTGCTTACCTTTACCTTGCACTGTAGTTACTCATGTACTCTATTAGGCTGAGGACAATCGTCATACATAATTCATTCTTTCCCCAAGAGCTTTGCACCAGGAGGTGTTCGATAATTGTCTTTGACTGACTGACTGAAGAGGGAATGAGGGTAGGGGTCCGTGGAGAAGTGGTGGGAAATCTGGGGTTGGGCCCAGAGACATCGGGCTCTCTGTCGTGGCTTTCTGTGGCCTGAGCATGTGGGTCTTCTCCTGGGCCTGTCCACAAGGTCAGGAGAAAGAACACAGGCTTGGACTCTCAGCTTCTGTGCTCAGGAGGTGTGTGTCCTTGGGCAAGTCTCTGTCTTCTTCCTCAGCCATGAATCATGTAACACCTACCTCAAAAGATTATCATGAGAATCAGTACGTGATCAATACACGGGAACAGTCAGTACCTAGTAGGTGTTCAGTAAAGTGTGTTTACCAGTTATCCAAGTGAGAGTAATGTTTTAGCCTTCTATTTTAGGTGGGAGTGGAGGTCAGGTGGGCATTTGCCTTACTGTCCATAGTAGAGGCATCTGTGTACATGTAGGTTCCTTCCTCCTGGATTATAACCTCGCATGGCGTCAGGCCACAGGGTAGAGGCAGCGGTCCCCAGAGGCCTGGTGAATGGGAGGAGGAACATGTGCACGGTCACTGAGTCAGTTGTCTCTGGAGTTTAAAATCCTACTTGCAAGGTGCTCTGCAAACTAAACGAACATAAGCTGTTGCTGTTCCTAATGTTCTACCTCCAACAGAAGAATTCTAGCCCTCTGCACGGGTGCTCCCCAGGCCCCCCCAGCTGGGTGCTGCGGAGATGGCCCCAAGCAAGAGGTAAGAGATGGCTACCCCAGAAACAAACTGGGGCTTTTTGCCCTCGCAGGCCTGAGGTAGGGTGGAGGAAGCCACAAGCCGCCGAGCCCGACAGACCAGCCCAGTGTGTGGAAACTGGACCCTGGCCCAGGCCCGATGGCTGTGAACTCACTGTCCTGGAGATTGGTCTGGGGGTGCTGAGCCCTGGTCAGCTGCAAAAAGAGGACTCTTAGGGCTGGGGGGTGGGGAAAGAGAGTGGCCGGGGAGGGTTCTGGGGATGGGGAAGAAGGAGCCCCCGACCCATGCATCTAATTTTGCTTCCGAGGTGAGCAGAGTGTGGAATTGTCGGGCAGTTGGATATTGAGATGTAGAATTCAGATGAGAGGAAGGAGCTCATCTGGCACAGTCCAGTGGATTTACAGCCCAGGGAGAGAAGAGACAGGCAAGAGAAGGTCTGCGGTCTAAGACATACCAGGGTTTGAAGGTTAAGGACCTCTACTCATTCATTAATGCTTACAGCAACCTTCTGAGGAAATTACTTTTCAGGTCTTCATCTTCCAAGTCATGAAACTGAGGCATAAAGAGGTTCACTTGCCAAAAGCCATGTTGCCAGCGAGCAGCAGAGCTGGGATTCGCCCCAACAGTCTGGTTCCAAGTGTCATGCACTTTGCTTTTGGGTTATAGGGGTGGGGAAACTGAGGCTTAGGTGAAGTAATTGGCTAACACTGGCAGCAGAGCTGGGACCAGAACTCTCTCACTAACTCTTTGCGGGGGTCTCTGCTTTGTTAATCATGCTGCCATGTGACCTGCACATTTGTAGGGTGGGGAGAAAGCCTGCTCTGTCTCTCAAATTATAGCCCTTAGACAACTGCTTTTCCCACTCACACACGAGACTTTTCTGGCTCGTCGCTATGCTCGGAGAAGTGGGATGCCAGGTCTAGCCGCCAAGTGAAACTCCACCTCTACCACCCCTCCCCAGCCCCCTCTCCTGTTCAGGAAGCCCACGACTAGACACGATTCCTGACTTCTGGAAGCTCAGGTCTTAAGGTAGCCTGGCGGAATGGTTCCATGTGGCCATCAGCAAGCTGCTACCCTTCCCAGCCTCACTTCCGTTTTCAGTGAAACAAGGAGTTTGGGTCAAGACAGTGGTCCCCAAAGCTGGCTGCGTCTCTGAATCACCCTCCTGGGGATGGCTTGGATCCTGTCTCGCCCACAACAGACCCAGTGGCTCCAGCTCTTCTGGATTGAGGCCCAGGCGTGTGTATGGTGGTTCGGACACACACCTTGTTAAGAAACCCTAGATAAGATGGTCTTAAGGTCTCCTCTCGGGTCTCCTGCTCTGTGGTTCCAGAGCCTCCGTTGCTCTTGAACTGTGTTCCTTTGACGTCTCTCTCAAGGCCTGGCACCCAGTGGACCTACGCGTAGAAGGCAGGAGACCTGAGATCTCATTGCCACCAGGCCCATAACTCAGCTCCAACAGAGAGGCTTCCTCTTTTTGGGCCTCAGTTTCCCCATCCACCAGAACAATTTGTTGGTGGGAGGAGATTGCTCTAGATTCATTTACCCAACAAGTATTTATTGAGCATCTATTCTAGGCTAAGATGTGCAGAGCACTGGGTCTGAGTATAACTCATGCAGAACGGTAACATCGTAAGGGAGAGGGTGGGAAGGGCGCTTCTGCCTGGTTGCCCAGACTTCTAGGCACGGATGCCAGAATACCTTGTTAGCACCTGCGTGATCGTCCCCTCGCCCCGGACCCGGGCCCTGGCAGTGCCACCTGGTCTCCACAGCAACAAGCAAACCTGCTCAGGAAGGAAATGGTATGCAAAATTGGTCAAAGAAAAATGAGTAGCTTTTCTAGATAATCACGATAGCCAGTTCTGAACTATGAGACTAAACCATCTCGTTCAGACCAGCACGACTACAATGACTTTCCCAGATGAGCTCCCAAGCATGGCCATGACAGCGCCTAGGAGCTGGGTAGAAACGCAGGATTCCGGCCTCCACCCCCAGGCGGCTGAGTCTGCTTCTTAAGAAGATCCCCGGCTGACTGTATGTTAACATCTGAGAAGCACTAAACGAAAAGAAATCACCTCAGAAAACCCTTCATAAGAAATGTAGGTGAGACCCGGATGAGCAGAAGCCAGTGACTTTCCTCACGCGGATCATGACTGCATGTAGCGTGTTCTGGGATAGGGCAGAGCGGTGGTGTGAAGACATCCATTCTCACCCACGTGGAACGTGTCAGGGTGATTTGTGAACAGTTCCTCTGAAAGGATTAACAGATAAGAATGTTGTTGTTTTTAAAGAAAGTAAACATAATTAGGTGGGATTTTCCCTGTTAGACAGAAATAGTGTTACATGAGAATATTCAGGTCTGGAGGAAGTTTGACTGTGGCCCCACTACTTCCTGGACATGTCACTGGTATAGACTGAATTGTGTCTATACCGCCCCCCCCCAGATTTACATGCTGACGCCTTCATGTTCAGTGTGACTGTATTTGGAGATGGATTCCCCCCCACTTGCCGCATGACCACAAAGGAAAGGCCATGTGAGAACAGAGACACAGAGCAACCATCTACAAGCCAAGGACAGAACTCTCACCAGAAACCAAACCCTTCCGGAACATCAGAACCTTGATCTTGGACTTCCCAGCCTCCACAACTGTGAGAAAATAATTTCTATTATGTGAGCCACATGGTCCATGGTATTTGGTGTGGCAGCCTGAGTGTACGAAGAGAGCTGTCCTGGGAAAGATCCTCAGATTCTGGGTTCAGTAGCGGGGGCGGGAGGATACCACTGATGACCCTGTTAGGAGTGTTAATGTGGAATATTGTGTGTAACGCGCCAGCGCAATGCCTAGCCCTGACCAGCCTGAACGGCAAGTACAATGATAACGACTGTGGCCCTGGGACACAAAGTCACAGAAACACCAGTGGCACCAAATAGACAACCCGGAAACATACCTTGGCATTTGTAATAAGTTCCAGGGGTCAGGAGAGGGACTTTGTTTTTATTCACCACGTGTCATTTTCCCCATGCTTACCATACATGTAGCACATAGCAGATGCTTCAAAATATCTGTTGAATGGGGCGCCTGGGTGGCTCAGTCGGTTGAGTGTGGGACTCTTGGTTTCTCAGCTCAGCATGATCTCAGCGTCAAGGGATGGAGCCCCACGTCAGGCTCCACCCTCAGTGCAGAGTCTGCTTAAGACTCTCTCCCTCGGGGCGCCTGGGTGGCTCAGTGGGTTAAAGCCTCTGCCTTCGGCTCAGGTCATGATCCCAGGGTCCTGGGATGGAGCCCCGCATCGGGCTCTCTGCTTGGCGGGGAGCCTGCTTCCTCCTCTCTCTCTCTCTGCCTGCCTCGCTGCCTACCTGTGATCTCTATCTGTCAAATAAATAAATTAAAAAATCTTTAAAAAAAAAAAAGACTCTCTCCCTCTACCCCTCCCCCACTCTCCCTAGAATAAATAAATAAATCTTTATTATTATTTTTTTAAGGTTTTATTTTTTTATTTGACAGAGGGAGAAAGAGCATGCACAAGAAGGGGGGTTGGGAGAGAGAGAAGCAGGCTCCCCACTGAGCAGGGAGCCCAACTGTGGGCTCGATCCCAGGACCCTGGGATCATGGACCTGAACCGAAGACAGACATTTAACCAACTGAGCCACCCAGGTGCCCCAATAAATAGATCTTTAAAAAAATATTTGTGGACTGCCTGAATTAGAATTTAATACATGCTAAAGAAGGATTCATGAGTCAGTGGTGAAAGAAAAGACCCTTCTTCAAAGGATGCTGGAAAAACTTGCTGACTTGGAATAAAACAATTCGGTTTTATCATTTCATCCCATAAAGGGGCTTTCAAACATTTTGTGACCATGACCCACAGTAAGGATGACGTGAGTCCTGATTGTTCTAAAGTGGTATTTGCTAAGGCCGGAGAACAGACTATGTTCTATCCAAATCTCTTAGCTTGATTTACAACTTTTAAATATGAGATCTCCGGGTTAGGGTCTTGCATTTACACTCTTGCCCTGGGTCTGTGTCTGTCAAGGGCAAGCCAGGCTGAACGGATGGATAATGAGCTTTCTGGGGCTGAACCCTTCTCCCCAGGATAGGATAGGGTGTGAGGACACACACAAACCTTTGGAGCTGCAGCTCCCACTGACGCTTGACCCGAAACTCTTTGCCGCTTTGATAGGAATGGTGAGGAAATTAAAAACTGTCATTTCGAAGCAAACATTGATCCATCTTCATCCTAGAAAAGCCTCTTTCGGGGATTTTTAGTTATGCAAATGTAGAGCAGAGCTCCTCTTCTGAAATGGAGCCACATGTGACCCATGGCCCAGGAGCTCCACTCCCCTGGTAGAAGCAAGGCAGTAGCCCAGGTTGGAGGCAGAAAGTCGTCTTCTGACGCTGTTTCCTTTCCTAAAAATCTGATATAAGATACACTTTTACAATAATAGTTAATGAACAATTATCATGTGCCAGATACTAAGTGAAGCACTTTACGTGGATTGTCTCATTTGATCTTCATAATACACAATAGATAATTTTTTTAAAGGATTTTTAGGGGCACCTGTGTGGCTCAACCATTAAGTGTCTGCCTTCGGCTCAGGTCATGATCCCAGAATCCTGGGATCAAGTCTCACATTGCACTCCCTGCTCAGCAGGGGAGCCTGCTTCTCCCTCTCCTACTCCCCCTGCTTGTGTTCCCTCTCTCTTCTCTCTCTGTCAAATGAATAAATAAAGAAATCTTTAGAAAATTAAAATTAAAAAAGGATTTTATTTATTTGAGAGAGAACACACATGTGCGAGCTGAAGCAGGGTAGAGGGAGCAGCAGAGGGAGAGGGAGAAGCAGACTCCCCGCTGAACAGGGAGCCTGACAGGGGGCCTCTATCCCAGGACCCTGAGATTGTGACCTGAGCTGAGGGCAGGTGCTTAACCGACTGAGACACCCAGACACCCCTATAATTTTTATTCTATAACTGGGGAAACTGAGGTTGAGAGTTTAAGTAACTTATACAGAGGTCTTGCAAACAGCAAGTGGCAGAGCTGGGATTTAAACCTATGACTGACTCCAGAGCCTATGTCCACCTCTATCATCCTCTGGAATTCTTCCAGGTCATTAACGATGCCCTAACATGGAGAGCCCAGACTAGAAGGCCATGCTCAAGATTGACTCAGACTGGAGCAGAGCAGGAGAAGCCATGAGCTTCTGTGAAGTGTATGCCAACTGCGGCCATCCTTGCTGACTTTTGGGGAGACTTGCTTCTCCAGCCTGGAAGGAATGCGTGGAACCACTTCACAAATATGGCACACAGATGCAACAGATAGGAAGGGGCCAAAACCCTTTCTTCCTCTGGGTCAGGCCAGGGAGATCCAGGTGACCACATCAAGTTCAGAGGGATGACGTTGGGGAAGGCTTTAAAGCGATGCTGAGACAGAGAGCCAGACCTTCTCGCAGAAGCATATGGCCCACTGGATAGAGGCCTCCGACCAGAGCGAACTGCTGAGGTAAGCCATGTTGGAGAGCTGAAGGAAATCGGAGAAGAGCCCCTACTGGCAGTCTGCTGCCCCATCCTGGATACGGCTGTCCCTTGGTGCAGACTGGGGCTGGACACGGAGTGAAGACCTGCAGATTCCACATGGAAGGATGTCCTTGTCCTTTTGGCCATGAAAGCAGGTAGGACTCAAGAAAACTTTTTGTTTGTGGATTTAGCTTGCTTCTTGCTTTGGAAGTGTGGTTGACGTGCAATGTTACATTAGTTTCAGGTGTGCAACATAGCACAGTCTTCTTTTATTTAACCTTTTCCAACGTTGTTAGCAGAGCACAAATGCTGCATGCGTGCCTCCCAGGCATGCCCCTTGCTCTTCCAGAGAATCCGGTTGGGGGCTCTCCCACCTCTCCTCCAAGTCAGTAACCCTGCCTGGCAACCCCAGCTCAGGGGGTACCCTTCTACTGATGCTCCTTCACCTTAAGCTTAAGCTACTGGCTCATATTTAGCCTTTTTCTTTCTTTCTTTTTATAAGTAGGCTCCACATTCGGTGTGGAGCCCAATACGGGATCCAAACTCACAACCCTGAGACCAAGACCTGAGATGAAATCAAGAGTCAGAGGCTTAACTGACTGAGCCACCCAGGTGCCCCATGCCAGATCTTTTTCATACAAACTTCTGTCGGGCCACTTCTTCCCAGCCTAGGTTTCTAGTACGCGTGCAACTGATTAAAAGTAAAGCAAGGGACGCTTGGGTGGCTCAGTTGGTTGAGCAGCTGCCTTTGGCTCAGGTCATGATCCCGGCATTCTGGAATCGAGTCCCACGTCGGGCTCCTTGCTCAGCGGGGAGCCTGCTTTTCCCTCTGCCTCTGCCTGCCACTCTGTCTGCCTGTGCTCACTCTCTCTGACAAATAAATAAATAAAATCTTTAAAAAAAAATGAAAGTAAAGCAAAATTTAATGCAGGTCGTTCCACCTTTAGTTTTGTTTGATTCTGGTCTGCTAAAATAATGTCAGTGTTTTCTTCTATCACCTTTTGTAATAATCTTCTTCCTTTCTATCTTTATATCATCTGCAAAACTGATGAGCACTGATTACTTTGCAGTTAATGAAAAATGACTGCAGAAACTCATTAGTAGTTAAAGAAAATGGGAAATGGGGCAAAACAGAGCCTTGTGGCATGATGCCATGACAGGGGTTCTCAAAGTGTGGCCTGGGAATCCTAGGGTTCCCTGAGACCCTCTCAGAGGGTCTGTGAGATGAAAACCACTTTCAAAATAATGCTAAAAATGTCTTTTTCACTCTCGTTTTATTGCACACAAATCTTGGAGTTATCTGGAGGCTACGCAATGTGTGAGATTGCAATAGATCAGGCAGAAACAGTTATAAGAAACTAGTTGTCTATCATATGATCTCCCTGATATGAGGAAGTGGAGATGCAACGTGGGGTGTTTGGGGGGTAGGAAAAAAATAAATGAAACAAGATGGGATCGGGAGGGAGACAAACCATAAGAGACTCTTAATGTCACAAAACAAACTGAGGAGTCTGGGGGGAGAGGGGTAGGGAGAGGGTGGTGGGGTTATGGACATTGGGGAGGGTATGTGCTACGGTGAGTGCTGTGAAGTGTGTAAACCTGGCGATTCACAGACCTGTACCCCTGGGGCTAATAATACATTATATGTTTATTAAAAAATTTTTTAAATTAAAAAAAAGAAACAAAACTTAAAAAAAAAAACTAGTTGTCTTCTGTGAGCCAGACGTTAAAGGGATTTGCAAAAATATAAACCAGAGCCATGCTTTCCCCACTTTTTTTTTCCTTTTGGAAAAGTTCGTTTTCATTAAAAAAAGACTATGTTCACACGCAATGGGTCTATCACTAGCATTTTTAAAAGCAATGAATAAATAAAGCATGTAACATTTTTTATTAATTTTAATTTCTATTGCAATAAATGTTCATAGAGATGACCTACGTAAACAAAAGTTCTTGAGGGTCCTCAACAATTCTTGAGAGTGTAAAGGGATCTGGAGACCACCAACGTTAAGAACCACAACATTAGAGATAGTCTCTGGGCTGATACCCAGGCCTTACTCTGTGGGTTGTCATAAATAATGTGAAAATTCTTTTCAGAATGTTCCGAGCACCTTTCTTCTAAGGCAGAGGCAACGTAGCAGGGCTGACACTAGAGACTGAAGAGCCCGGGATTCTAATTCTGACTCCGTCACTAACTAGCCGTGTGATTCCGGGTAAACCTCTCCACATCTCTAGAGACCAGATTCCACGGGTCTTCACTGTAAAAGGGAGGGGCTTTAGAGGATTGGCCTCTAAGGTAAATGTTCAATTTCTTTTTTTTTTTTTAAAGATTTATTTATTTATTTGACAGATAGAAATCACAAGTAGGCAGAGAGGCAGGCAGAGAGAGAGGAGGAAGCAGGTTCCCCGCCGAGCAGAGAGCCCGATGCCAGGCTCGATCCCAGGACCCTGGGATCATGACCCGAGCTGAAGGCAGAGGCTTTAACCCACTGAGCCACCCTGGCGCCCCAAATGTCCAATTTCTTAATGACTAAAAGCACTTTTACAAAGCTCTTTGGGGGAGGAAGGAAGGGGAGGAATTTGTTCTTTATTTTACCCACAGAGAAGTTTAGGTCCGAAGATGTGAAGAGAAAGAAATGCTCAAGGACACGTCCTGAGGCAGCAAAAGATGCAGGAACTGAAGCCAGGGTCCTTGTCTTCTGCCTATGACTTGATCTACTCAGTGGATAATATGAATAAAAATAGTATTTGCATGGATAGAGCATGTAAAAATAAATTCTTATTGTGAAACAATTCCAAACTTTGAAAGGTTGGACAGACAGAACAAAGAACTTTCACAGGTTTCATGACTATGGTAGTCAGCCCCCAGGATGGCCTCCTCATAATCTCTGTCTCTGGGTACCCATGGCCTTGGGAGTCCCTACCTCCATTCAACAGTGCTGACCTGTGGGACCAAGAGGACATTAGGTCAGTATGTTGAAGTGATAGTGCGTGACTTTGAGACTTTGTCATAGTCTCAACAACGTCAATGTTGTCCATGTTGCTCTTAGATGGCCTTGGGGGATGCCCCCCCATAATGTTTCAAGGACACTCAAGCATCCCTGTGGAGAGTCATATGTGTTGCAGAACTGAAGCATCGTGCCAATAAGCAGCACTAATTTACATTGGGTTGGAAGGAAAAGGCTCAATTATGATGGAGGCTCGGAGTTGACAGAGCCCTGGGGTAAATCAGTGAAGGTGGGTTGCTGACCTGGCCACCTAAAAGAAAACAGCATCTAGTGGTCTTTTCTAAAAGGTATAGACAGAAAAGCACTAGCCGGACCCCTAGCAAACCAAGTGCCATGGGTTATGTTGATTTGCTTTAGCAAAGAAATCATACCTGGTACAGTAGCTGCAACTGGAAAACCACCAAGTTTTGGATACTCCATGTTATTCTCCAACACCCATCGGACTTTTGACAGACGAATAGATGATTGGAGTGGACATAGGGTAAGAATCACCACCCCTGTATCTTTCAAGACCTCATTGGTGGCATTAATCTTTTTGGTGCTTCCAGAAATGTGATACTGGTTTTAATTTACCATTTTAGTATGTGGACACAGTTCTAGTGACTTCCGGTTGGCTCTTTCTTTCATCATAGTCTTTACGCTGTGGGTCAGAGGACCAATGTAGGGAGTCTACCAGTTGTCAAGTGTATCTACTCAGATACCTACTCGGCAATGGATACCCACCTATATGTTCTGGAGCTGAGGAAATACTAATGGGATGGTACTGGGAACCACTGATCTTGCTTTGAGATGGAGCCAAGCCAAAACTTGGCAAAGATCATCTGACTGCCATCAGCCCCTGCACTGACAAGGGACAACAGCAGCATTTTGAGTCTCCAGGGATTAGCATCAGTTTGGAGCCACAGTTCACTAATCTCCCAACAATCTGGTTATGTTCCGTTCCTAATGCATAGTTACCTGGCTTTAGGGGAAAGGGTAGAAGGAAGATTGACAGTAGGACTTTTTGGCAGTAGAGTAAGGTCCTTCCTCAAGTGGTCCCAGTCGTCCCTTCATTCCAGGGGGTCGGGGTTTATGAACTGGCTCCAATCTAAGAACTGGTTGAAGGACTCTTACTCTGTTATCAGGAGTCAGACTTCTGTTCACACAATGGCAGTCTTTCCGCGTATACAAACCGAGTTAAGACTTCAGTAGGCTGCCTAGGCATTTCTGTCCTAGGGACACTGTGAGCACCTAGCCAGTGCCAAAGCTCGGCAGGCCCAACCACTCTGAGGCCTGCTTTGGCCCTGCTGCCCATTACAGTAGCTGACTTTGTCTCAGTTACTAAAGGTCTGCTCTTGACTCCCAACCCTCTGACATCCCATTATCCCTGTTGCATCAGTTCAGGGAGCCCCCTTTGATGATGGTGTTTCCCATTATGCTTTGCTTTTAGAGCCCTGCAATGATGCCAGTGTTCTTCCCACTAATGCATTCTCCGGTGAAGGCAGTGTCCTCTGGACCCTACCAAGGAACATCATGAGGCAGTTTTACCTTGTAAGTCTATTCTCGCATTCTGGATACCTTTCTCTTCCATATCGGAAGTTCTGACATCTCAGACTCAATTAGCGCACATCCTCTGTGGGTGTTTAAAATAGTTTAACAGCAAACTATTTGGAGCCATTCCCACTCAACCTGAACAACTACATTACATTCAGAATCTCTGCTCAGTGCCCTCATATTAATGCATTCAGCCCAGTCCAAAACTATATTCCTTCCAGCCTGACCCAACACCTTTAGGATCTACTCTCATACTATTCCCTGGGTTTCTGTCAATATAAATTGGCATTTGAGGGGTCTTGATCAAAGGTAAAGAGAATTGTTGTTTGTACCACTTGTGTATCTTTTCAGCAAACCTGAAATTTTGTCAAAACAAAAAGTGAGGGGCACCTGGGTGGCTCAGTGGGTTAAAGCCTCTGCCTTCGGCTCAGGTCATGATCTCAGGGTCCTGGGATCGAGCCCCACATCGGGCTCTCTGCTCAGCAGGGAGCCTGCTTCCTCCTCTCTCTCTGCCTCCTTGTGATTTCTGTCTGTCAAATAAATAAATAAATCTTTAAAAAAAAAACAAAAAACAAAAAGCGAAACAACACACAAACTGACAGAGTCTCAATATTCTTGTGGTATGTGTGGTATTTTCTCCTGGGTCACGCTGCAGCCTGCTGTTACTTGAGTCTGGTTGCAGATCTGAAAGAAGTGGTACGGTTACATTCCTGGGAGAATCAGCAGTCCCCTGCAAGGCAACTGCCTTGGGGAGACCATTACACTTTTTCAGATAAGGAAGGATGGACTGTACCTTCCCTGCTGAAGGAAGGTTAGTAGCGTGTAGTTTGAGGTTTCCAACATCATCAGAATCTGTCCTTATGTCCCCTGAAATTCAGGGTCTTACTCCTTCCCAGTCAATGTCTTATTTTTTAACATGAGACCCTATCTGGTTATTAATTCTATATTTATTGGAATTCAGTTCCCTGTAAGTAGAAATTAAGGTTTGGGATATGAGAAGTCTTGACCCTAAGGCTGTAAGAGATAAGAGTTTCTTTTAGGGTAGTCAAGACATTTTTTTGGTCCCTTTCCCATATCTTAAGCTGGGATTTAAAGCCCTAAGCTTGTCATTGTCTTTCTCCAAACTCTCTAGCATACTTAGAAGCAACCAGCAAGGCTCGTTATGCTACTATTTCTATCAAAATATTCTACGGCAGCAAATATTTCATCACCCAAAGGCTTGCCTTTGGTAAGCAATTATCATAGCTGCCTGCAGGTTAGAATTGAAGGGACTATTTTTTCCACTGAATGCCATGGAATACCAATATCTCCTTGACCACTGGCAATAATCATTAATGCATTTATTATTTTTAAATATTTTATTTTTAAGTAATTTCTACACCCAGTGTGGGACTTGAACTCGTGACCAGGAGATCAAGAGTCACATGCTCTTCTGAATGAGCCAGCCAGGTGCCCCAGTGATTAACGCATTTAAATTTAATCAGATCAAAGAACCAATTCCAGATTCCCTGTCTTTAATATTCTGTTTCCCTGAGACCATAGCCAGTACCAATAAGCATATCAGACAGAGAAGCAGAACCACCGTGAATTATAAGATAGGGAGTTTCTATCAGAATTAGACTTTCCACAGTCGTGGAAGGAGCTGGGGAAGTGAAGGACTAGCAGAGAAGTCAAGAGGATCAGAATAGGAGTTACCAACAACCCCATCTAGCTGGCATGGGCCCATGATGAGAAAGCTCATGGAGCCCTCATCCTTGGGCCCCCCACCAAGTCCCTGGAGGTGAGCCTGGGGCCACCGCTGGACAGCTGGGTCACCAGTTGGGAAGAATTTCTGTACACTAATCAGAGCAAGGCAAGGACAAGCTTGAGCTCACTGACACTTACGTTTGCAACTCTCACCACGTCTAACCACAATGACCTTCAGAGAAAAATATTTGCTGCTTCATTTCTGCCTTGCCAATCTCATGCGCGTTCCTCTTTTGACCTACTCTAACCTGAAACCATCTGGAGGAGGGGCTTCTGGCAAAGAGAATCCCAGCTTAACCAAGTTCTCACAGTACAAACCACCACTGCCACGTGTAATGTGCGAATCTGGCCTGGATCCTGGTTTGGAAGGCAAACAGCCCCTGAAAGGCGTTTTGGGGAAATCGGGATGATTTTTAGATGAACTAGCTGTTAGGTAATTAAAAAGGATTAATGTTAATTCTGATGCTTGAAAAGTATTATGGTTATGTAAGGGAATGTCGTTTTTTAGGAGTTAGGCACTTACATAGTCAAGTGTGAAGTTTCAAATGGTTTAACATTTATTTATCTGGGTTTTTTTTTTCTTATTATGTGAACATGGCAAATGTTAACAGTTGTTGAATCTGTGTGGCAGATCTGCAGATGTTTCAACTTCCGCATTTGAAATTTTGAGTAATGAAATAATAGGGAAATAAAAGATTTCTCTTGATTATGACCTGCTCTAGAAGCCTTTCGTGCCTGCCTCTTCTCTCCACGTATGTCTACCCTGTTGCTCTCCAGGCATCCCCAGCTCTGAGGCATTTGCATTGCCTACCCTTCAATTTCTAAATTTCTAAAATTTGAAGTCCTTAAAGGACACAAACTCCTCTCACCTTGAACTTGCCAGCGCTTATTTCTGTACCTGACACAGAAGAGGTGCGCCTTTAATCCCTGTTCAGTCAAGAACAGAAGTCTAATGGAGGAACTTTCTTCAGGGATATCACCAAGTTTAAGGTTCACATGAATATAAGGAGAGCAAGGTTTTGGATTTTCAAAATTTTTGTTTCAAATTATAAAACTAGTGCATGCAAATTAGTGTAGAATCAAAGCAAAAAACAAAATTGGTATCTCACTCCTATCATATACATACTCCTTCCTGTGGAGTGAAGAACTTAGGACATCTCTTTCCAGAACTATTTCTTCCTCCTTCTTCTCCTTCTTCTTCTTCTCTTTGATTAAGTAGGCCCCACGTCCAGCATGGAGCCCAACAAGAGGCTCGAACTTACAGCTCTGAGATCAGGACCCAAGTGTAGATCAAGAGTGGGGCGCTCAACCGACTGGGCCACCCAGCACCTCCAGAACTATTTCTATGCAATTATAAACACACACACACACACACACACACACACACACACACACACACACGCAACAAATGTTT
This sequence comes from Enhydra lutris kenyoni, assembly GCF_002288905.1. Lineage (NCBI taxonomy): Eukaryota > Metazoa > Chordata > Mammalia > Carnivora > Mustelidae > Enhydra > Enhydra lutris. Next base: position 15,417,426 of record NW_019154118.1, read on the forward strand.
GGTGATTTCTTTTTTTTTTTTAAAGATTTTATTTATTTATTTACTCGTCAGAGAGAGAGAGAGAGAGAGCACAAGCAGGCAGAGTGGCAGGCAGAGGCAGAGAGAGAAGCAGGCTTCCTGCCGAGCAAGGAGCCCGATGCGGGACTCAATCCCAGGACCCTGGGATCATGACCCGAGCTGAAGGCAGTGACTTAACCGATTGAGCCACCCAGGCATCCCTGGTGATTTCTTTTTAACTGAAAAAATATATCATGGAGTTTTCCACACTAGTGTATCAATAGATCCACATCATTCTTTTTTTTTTAAATTAAAGGTTTTATTTATTTATTTGAGAGAGAGAGCACGGGCAGGGAAGGATCCTGGGGTAATGACCTGAACTGAAGGCAGATGCCTAACCAACTGAGCCACCCAGGTGCCTAAGATTATATATTTCAATAACATGTAAACATGATCTGTACTTGATATAGTCATTTGACAATAGGAAACACTAAAAGACAATCTAAAAAGTTAACACAAAGTAAATGCCAAATAAACACCATGTAAAAAGTTGAAAGATGATGATATAAACATTTAGTATTTAAAAGGTAGCATTCTCTTTTTTTTAAAAGATTTTATTTATCTATTTGACAGAAAGAGATCATAAGTAGGCAGAGAGGCAGAGAGAGAGAGGAGAAAGCAGGCTCCCTGCTGAGCAGAGAACCCAATGTGGGACTCGATCCCAGGACCCTGAGATCATGACTTGAGCCAAAGGCAGAGGCTTTAACCCACTAAGCCACCCAGGCACCCAAAAGGTAGAATTCTTAAAATTAAAAAAAAATTAATTTATTTATTTGAGAAAGAGTGAGAAAGAGAGAACATAGGCAGGGAAAAGGGCAGAGAGAGAGGGAGAAGCAGACTCCCCGCTGAGCAGGGAGCCTGATGTGGGGCTTGATCCCAGGACCCAGGGATTAGGAACTGAGCCAAAGGCAGCTGCCCAACTAACTGAGCCACCCAGGCGTCCCTAAAATGAAAATTTTAAACACGCAAAGCATTACTTGCCCTGTCTAGTAATTTTTTTGTGTTTTTTGTTTAATGAAAGATAATCCAGGTATAAAAGATATTTCTTTCTTTCTTTCTTTTTATTAACATATAATGTATTATTTGACCCGGAGGAACAGGTCTGTGAATCATCAGGCTTACACAATTCACAGCACTCACCATAACACATACCCTCCCCAATGTCCATAACCCAGCCATCCTATCCCTCCCCACTGACCCACCAGCAACCCTCATTTTGTTTCCTGAGATTAAGAGTCTCTTATGGTCTGTCTCCCTCCTGATCCCATCTTATTTCATTTTTTTCCCCTCCCTACCCACCTCAACCCCCACCCTGCCTCTCACATTCCTCATATCAGAGAGATCATATGATAATTGTCTTTCTCTGACTGACTTATTTTGCTTAGCATAATACCCTCTAGTTCCAACCATATCGTTGCAAATGGCGAGGGTTTTGGGTTTTTTGATGGCTGCATAGTATTCCATTGTATATATACACCACATCTTCTTTATCCATTCATCTGTTGATGGACGTCTAGGCTCTTTCCACAGTCTGGCTATTGTGGACATTGCTGCTATAAACATTCGGGTGCATGGGCCCCTTTGGATCGCTACATTTGTATCTTTAGGGTAAATACCCAGTAGTGCGATTGCTGGGTTGTAGGGTAGTTCTATTTTCAACTTTTTGAGGAACCTTCATGCTGTTTTCCAGAGTGGCTGCACCAGCTTGCATTCCCACCAACCGTGTAGGAGGGTTCCCCTTTCTCCGCATCCTCGCCAACTTCTGTCGTTTCCTGCCTTGTTAATTTTAGCCATTCTGACCGGCATGAGGTGGTATCTTACTCTGGTTTTGATTTGTATTTCCCTGATGCCGAGTGATGTTGAGGACTTTTTCACGTGTCTGTTGGCCCTCTTGGTCTTCTTTACAGAAATATCTGTTCATGTCTTCTGCCCATTTCTTGATTGGATTTTTTGTTCTTTGGGTGTTGAGTTAGGTAAGTTTTTTATAGATTTTGGATACTAGCCCTTTATCTGATAAGAAGATATTTCTTATATTTGCACTGATGTTGGTTGAATTGCTAAAAATACATCCAAAAGCATCTTTAAGTTAGGCTTTAGCATACATGTTGCTTCATACAAGCTCATTTCCCTTTATAACGATTTGGTTTTAGTGCTGAAATTGGTATTACTTTTGCGAGTTTTGGTCTTAGATCAGTTTCTGATTTTGTGTCAGTTTCATCTATAATATTCTCCTCTCCTTTCTTCGCATTTCTTCTGTGTAAGTATTTACAAATGACTATAACCCATAGCGAATATTTAAATGTTAAAAAACCACCAATGCACCAGTGAACATTGTTGAGTAGTATTCAAATTACGGAACACTCAGATTTCCTGGCACTAGACAGAATCCCAGATTCAAACGGCCAATTTTAAGGACTTACCTTTGCCTACAAAGCTTGTTATTTCTTGAGTCACCACTCACTGGATTTCTATAAATTATGCCTCTAAGTTTATTTATACTTATTTTATTTACAACAATACTTGCTGTTAGCAGCAGAAGCACGAACACACACTTGTAGCATGGTAGCAAAGAGAAATTGACATGGATACGTTCTCGCTGTGTTCTCGAATAGGTAAATACCATCCCGATAGTACAGCCCGGTTTAACAGATTCTGTGCTAAAGACTAAAAGTACATCATGGTTTTGTTGACTGTGACAGTCTGAGTGGAACACAAGGTGGGAATGAGAGATTCAGAAGGAAATAAGATTGAATAGTGAGAGCGGTGAGGGCTCTCAGGAAGGAGAGCTACAAGGCAAAACGGGCTTGTTTCTGTGCATGAGGAAAGGACCAGGAAAGCGAAAGCGGTGGGGGGGGGGTGCCAGCAAGGAGCCCTGATGGACTTTGAAACATCTTCTGGGGGCGCCTGGGTGGCTCAGTGGGTTACGCCGCTGCCTTGGGCTCAGGTCATGGTCTCAGGGTCCTGGGATCGAGCCCCACATCGGGCTCTCTGCTCAGCAGGGAGCCTGCTTCCTCCTCTCTTTCTGCCTGCCTCTCTGCCTACTTGTGATCTCTGTCTGTCAAATAAATAAAAAATATTAAAAGAAAAAAAAGGGAGCGCCTGGGTGGCTCAGTGGGTTAAAGCCTCTGCCTTCGGCTTGGGTCATGGTCCCAGGGTCCTGGGATTGAGCCCCACATTGGGCTCTCTGCTCCGCGGGGGGCCTGCTTCCTCCTCTCTCTCTGCCTGCCTCTCTGCCTACTTGTGATCTCTGTCTGTCAATAAATAAAATCTTTAAAAAAAAAAAAAGAAAAAGAAAAAAAAGAAATCTTCTGGTAGGATTTCATCAGCACTTACTTGGGTAACTTTCTATGGTCACTGGGAAACCTGTGGGACTTTCTCCTCCAAGATCAATGGGGCCCAGACACTTGCTGCTTTCGCTTGTTCCTGGGGTGGTGGCTGTGTACGATCCACGCTGGTGGCTTCCGGGCACTCCAACTATGTTACGACTATGTTATTTAGTGGGAAGCTCTCGCATTTATCAGTTTCACTCTTGGATCATGGTTTTCTATGCTCTCTATTTTGTTCCTTAAATAGGCCAGAAGTAAAGTCCCTTCCTTGGTAGAGTCCCTTACTTGCCATTTTATCCTGACTTGTACCCACAGTGCAAGGCTGAGCTCTTCTTACTCCCTCCATGACTGGATGTGTCAAATCCCTTTTTTTGTCCAGGTTACTAGTTTCGTGTAGGAACTGCTCCTCTACCTGCCACGCTCATTCGAATGTGGTGGTTAAAGAGATCCACACGCTCACCATGAACTACGATGTAGCCCATGTAAAGTATGATGTGGGTGGGGCATCTGGGCGGCTCAGTCGGCTAAGTCGGCTATGTTGTCTGAGCTGCTGCCTTTGGCTCAAGCCTGCTTCTCCCTCTGACCCTTTCCGCCACTCGTGCTCGCTCTCTTTATGACAAATAAATAAAATCTTTAAAAAAAAATATATATATACACATTTAATCTTATCACAATATATAGGTTTACAATAATGATAAACGTGCGCTTATTACACTGCTTTTTCTGATAGCAAAACTGTGAAACCTTTAGTATACCCCTATCACAGAAAACTGGTACACTGTTTATTATCACGATCACTCATTATTATTATTACTATTTTTAAAAATTAATTAATTAATTAATTAATTTGATAGAGAGAGAGACACAGCAAGAAGGGGAACACAAGCAAGGGGAGTGGGAGAGGGAGAAACAGGCCTCCTGCTGAGCCTGGAGCATGATGCGGAGCTCAATCCCAGGACCCTGGGATCATGACCTGGGCCGAAGGCAGCTGCTTAACGACTGAGCCACCGAGGTGCCCCTATTACTATTTTTAAAGATTGTATTTTTTAAAGTAATCTCTACACCCAGCAAGGGGCTCAGACTCACAACCCTGAGATCTAGAGTTGCATGTTCTCCGGACTGAGCCAGCGAGGCACCCCAACCACTCATTATTACTTAAAACATGTAAAGAAAGTGTTTCAAAAAATTACAGAATCCCTTATAATATCGAGAATCTCTGGGAATTTCTATTTCTTATTCTGGAATCCCAAAGATTGGCCGTAAGTTAATTTTTGAAGCTGGTCACGGGCACATAGCAGGTCATACTACTATTGTACCTGTTGTCACACACATGTTTAAATTTTTCCATAATGAGTAAAACGAAACTGGATCATGCCACATTCCTGCCCAAACTCCTTCAATGGCTTTCCAGTGCCCATAGAATAAAAGGCAACTATGGGATCATTCCTTTAAAGCTTGGATGGATTTCACCCTCCCACCTCTTCGGCCCCAGTGCATCTCATTCTCCCATTACTTTCCAGCAACACTTGCCTTCTCTCAGTTCCTCAAACTCACCAGACACTTTTCCTGACTCAAGCCCATGCTGCTGAGAATAGTTTTCCTGTCATTTCCTGCGCAAACTCCTACTCATCTTTAAACGGGAGTTCCTCTTGGAGGCCTTTCTTAGACCAGCCTCCTTCCCCCTTCCCACCACTTAACCTAAATTAAAGATCTCACACAATTCTCTCCCAGTGCTTCCCACAGTTTGTAGTTACATTCATGCACCTAACCGGGTTCATGACGATCACCCTCACTACATGGTAAAGGCAGACAGTGCGTCTTTTTCTCACCCCTCTTTTGCCGGCCCCAAGCACAATGCTTGGTACAAAAGAGCCCCACAGTAAACACTAGTTTAAACGATCTCAGCTGTCAAGGGAGGTAGCTATTAGAGCAATTAGGAAATAAAGCAAAATTCTTCTTAGTGAATATATGACAGCTCTCAGTGATCACCAATTTTTTCGTATTGCTCACAAACCTATCCTAGAATCTCACCCAAGATCGACCCTGGGCTTGCTACTTGTTGTTTCTGGGGGCTACCTTTCTTCCTAGTAGCTCTCATTAGTAAATCTAAAAGTGATCCTCCAGGGTTGGCGATGGAAGGAGAGTAAGCATAGGAGATGCAAGAGACAGAGCAACCAATTGCAATTTGCCTAGAATTTCAAATCTGACCCTGGTCCCAAGATTTAGGGGTTATTTGTTTGTTTGTTCCGTATTACTGCACTTTATTGCTTTCCTTGTATCAAGATTTAGTTTTTGGTGCAAATGTAAGAGAGGACTTCACTACACTCTGTAGACATTAAAAAGACAGCAACAGGGGGCGCCTGGGTGGCTCAGTCAGTTAAGCATCTGACTCTTGACCTCTGCTCAGGTCTTCATCTCAGGGTTGTGAGTTCAAGCCCCGTGTCGGGCTCCACACTCGGCATGGAGCCTATTTAAACAAACAAACAAACAAATAAATACAACGATGGAATATTATGAAAAACTTTGTACCAATAAAAATTTAAGAACTTAGATGAAATACAGTCCTTGAAAGACACAAATGATCATAACTAACTCAAGAAGAAATGAAATACCTGAATAGTCCTAGGTCAATTAAATAAATTGGATTGGTAATGAAAAATGACTCCTTGTCCCAGGATGGCTTCACTGTTAACAAAACATTAGCAAATTGAATTCAGTAATATGTAAAAAGGATAACACAGCATTCCCAAGTGGGTTTATCCTAGGAACGCGAGATTGGTTTAACATTTGAAAATCAATTAATGTAATTCATCATGGTAACAGAATAAAGGAGAAAAACCATATGATTATTTCAATAGATACAGAAAAGGTATTTGGCCAAATTCAAAACCAGTGTATAACAACAACAACAACGAAACTCTCACTAAGATTTCTGTTGTCCAAGATTCACCTTGTTTATAGCCTAACTTCCATGCTTTTCATGGTGTACCAAGGTTCTCCCCCACAACCAATCCTGAAAGAGTCAACACTCAACCTTAAATATTTGAGCGCCTGTAATGGGCTAGGCAATGTTCTAGGAGCTAAGGATATGGTTATGAACAGATGAAGTCTCTGCCTTGTAGAGTTTGTGTTCTTTGAAATAGGTGTGATTTCCGGGAGGACTCCTTCCTCTTTCCCGCTACCCATGTCACTTATGATAAATCTGTATGTGTGTCTGTCTTCAAAACTTCTCTTTCCCATTTCTCCATAATTTCTCACAGATTGTAGAATAAATAATGACTATGCTACAGCTCTTTCAGTGCCCTAGGAGGTAGATTATCTGGGCACTAGGGTCTTGGACTCCTTTAAAATACACATTTTAAAGGCTTATTTATTATCTTTCCCACATCTTGGACTTCAATTCACATTTAACTCTATTCTCCTTAGAAAAGCACTAAATAGGAGAGGCATGGTTTTCTCTCTGTCACTTGTAAATCCGGCACCATATGCCCAAGTGCTAAATTAATAATTGTCTTCTTGCTCTAAACATTTTTTTTTTAAAAATGCCTTATGTAAATATGATTCACGTACCATTTAAAGTGTTCCTCTATTTAAAGGGTATAATTTAGTGTTTTTAAACTATATGTACAAAGCCGTGAAATCATCACAACAATCTAATTTTAGAACATTTTTGTGCCGCCGTAAAGAAATCTCATAGCCATTCATAGTCAATCTTAAATACTTTTAAAGTGTCTTTATCTCTGTCATTAGCTGATTTTCTCACGCCTCAGTCTAGCGCACCTCTCCTTCCCTAGGATCAGCCTGGTGCACACAGTCCCAAAGTCCCTATCTTTGAACTTGACCTTCTTCCATATTCTTCTCTCTGCCGTTAGGATTGTGCTGGGTGTTACCTCCACAATATCCTTCCCACCCTCTCCGCCTTGGGCAGCTGTGCGCACAGCTGGGGCTCCAGCTCCTGCAGAGGGGAGCTCCCGACTACGTTGCATTTGACGTCCTCCTTCCTTACTCTGTACTTTTCAGTTCATCAAGCCATTTTTTAAGATTTTATTTATTTATTTGACAGAGAGAGAGCACAAATAGGCAGAGCAGCAGGCAGAGGGAGAGGGAGAAGCAGGCTCTCCGCTGAGCAGGGAGCCCAATGCAGGGCTCAATCCCAGGACCCTGAGATCATGACCTGAGCCGAAGGCAGAAGCTTTACCAACTGAGCCACCCCAGCACCCAATTTCCTTTATTCTTTAAGCCAGTTTGAGTTGGATTTTTTTGTTAAGCTGAAATGGGACCCTACTTAGGATTCACTTATTATTTCTTAACAGCTTTATTGAGATATAATTTACATATATATAATCCATCTATTTAAAGTATACACACAAATCAGTGGTTTTTCGTGTATTGACAGAGTTGTGCAACCATCACCAAAATCAATTTTAAAATATTTTCATCACAACACCTGAGTGGCTTAGTCGATTAAGTGGCTGCCTTCGGCTTAGGTCGTGATCCCAGGGCCCAGGGATCGAGTCTCGCATGGGGCTCCCTGCTCAGTGGAAAGCCTGCTTCTCCCTCTCCCTCTGCCTGCTGCTTCCCTTGCTTGTGCTCTCTCTCTTTCCCTGTCAAATAAATAAATAAAATCTTTTTAAAAAAATACCTTTAAAAATATTTTCAATATGGGGCGCCTGGGTGGCTCAGTGGGTTAAGCCACTGCCTTCGGCTCAGGTCATGATCTCAGGGTCCTGGGATCGAGCCCCACGTCGGGCTCTCTGCTCAGCGGGGAGCCTGCTTCCTCCTCTCTCTCTACCTGCCTCTCTGCCTGCTTGTGATCTCTCTCTGTCAAATAAATAAATAAAATCTTTAAAAAAATATTTTCAATATAAAATAAAATAAAATTTAAATTTAAAAAAATAAATATTTTCATCATCCCCAAAGGAAACCCTGTACCCATTTACAGTCAGTCTCCATTTCTCCTCATATTGGACTTCTGCCTTCTAGAACTGTAAGATACTAAATTTTTAAAATATATTTTGTTTTTAAATAATCTCTACAACCAATGTGGGGCTCAAACTCACAACTCTGAGATCAAGAGTCACACGCTCCACTGACTGAGCCAGCCAGGTGCCACAATAAACTGGTATTGTTTTAAGTCACTAAGTTTGTGGTAATTTAATTATGGCAGCAATAAGAAATGAATAAACGAGTGCTTATTAGACATTTGTATATCTTCTTTGGAGAAATATTTATTCGAAATGTCCATTTATCAATTGGCTTATTAATCTTTTCATTGTTGAGTTGTAAGAGTTCTTAATATAATCTGGGTACAAGTCTCTCTTTTTAAAAATTTTTTTAAGATTTGATTAATTTGAGAGAGAGAGCAAGAGCGAGCACGAGCAGGGGAAGGAGCAGAGGGAGAGGGAGAAGCAGACTCCTGGCTGACAGACATGGGGCTCGATCCCAGGACCCTGGGAGCATGACCTGAGCCAAAGGTAGACATTTAACCGACTGAAACACCCAGGCACCCCTGGCTAAAACTCTCTTATCAGATATGTGATTTGTAAATATTTCCCCACATTCTGTAGGTTGTCTTCACGTTCTTGGTCATGTTCTTTGAAGCACAAAAATATTTAATTTTGATGAAGTCCAATTTATCCATTTTTCTTTTGTTGTTTGTGCTTTTGGTGTCATATTTAAGAAGGCTTTGTCTAACCTAAGGTCACGAAGATGTGCTCCTATGTTTCTTCTAAGGATTTTGTAATTTTATCTTTCATAATTAGATCCATGATCCCATTTAGTCAATTTTTTAAAAAGATTTTATTTATTCATTTGACAGACAGAGATCACAAGTAGGCAGAGAGACAGGCAGAGAGTGGTGCGGGGAGCAGGTTCCCTGCTGAGCAGAGAGCTCCATGCAGGGCTCTATCCCAGGACCCTGGGATGATGACCTGAACTGAAGGCAGAGGCTTAATCCACTGAGCCACCCAGGCGCCCCCCACCCCCCCCATTTAGTCAATTTTGTGCATGGTATGAGGAAGGGGTTTGGCTTCATTCTTTTGCAAGTGGATATCCACCTCACGCATCTCCATTTATTGAAAAGACCGATCCCTCCCCCACAACTTTGAATTGTCTTAGCGCCCTTGCTGAAAATCAATAGACCATAAGTGTAACAATTTATTTTGGAACTCTCCAATCTCTTCTACCAGTATGTTTGTTCTCACGCTAGTACTGCATGTCTTGATGTCTGTAGCCCCTTATTATTTTTGAATAATGTTTTTATTATAAAGACAACATATTATCATTATAGAACATTGGAGGAAAAGGGGAAGAAGAAGGAAAAATTGCCAGCGATTCCAATACGGCAAGATAACCTTGTTAATGAGTTAGTATATTTTATCCCTTCCTTGTTTCCATATTTTTGGATTTTATTTTTTAACACACTGAGATTATAATGTATATACAATATAGTATTTTGCTCTTTTTACTTAACATGCAATAGAAGCATTTCCCCATGTTACTAGAAACTTTACAAAACATCTTTTCCAATGGCTTGCATTAATGTTCTGCTGTGGGAATACACTGAAATTTATTTAACCAATCTCTTCTTTTTTGACATCTAAGTTGTTTCCATTTTGAGACTTATAAAGAACACTGCATCTTTGTGGATAAATTTTTGTATCTATTTTGGATGATATTCTTGGGATAATTAAACAGGAACAAAATTGATACACATCACGGATGGTTCCTCTGAGTGTAGCATCAGTCTATCTCCAGCAGAGCAAAGGATGAGACCTCCCCCCGGCCCTGCCCCGCATTCATTGTTTGCCAGCTCTGGATATTCTTCTTCTTTTTTTCTTTTCTTTTTTTAACTTTGCAAGTTTGATAGATAAAAAATGGGTAACTGGTTTTTAAAATTTGCATTTCTTTTGTTATTAGTGAACTTGAACATTTTCCCACGTGTCTTTTAGCCCTGTATATTTCCTCTTTTGTGAACCGTTCAAGTTCATTTATTTTTCAGTGGGGTTCTTGACGAATTCTGACTGATTACTCTGGATTCTGGCTTTCCTATCAGTAACCAACTCTTAACACACCTGGGTCGTTTGTTCAGAACATCCAGAAAGGGGCTTTCTGAATAAAGAGAATATTAAAGAATATATAGATATCTGGAAAGGGGCTCTTCTTCGGAAAGTGGAAGGCTCAAGAAAGGGGATCAAAGTAAAAATACCCCATTTCTGAAAGGGATATTAGCCATCTCGGATCAGCTCTAATAGCCAGAAAAGTTGACAAATGTAGCCCTAAGCAAATCACTAAGGTATTGAGAATTTTCATCTTAAAAATCTCCAAGTTTAAGGGGCACCTGGCCCGCTCCATCAGTGGATAACATGGCTCTTGATTTTGGGGTCGTGAGCTCAAGCCCCGCGTTGGGTGTAGAGATTGCTTAAATAAATAAACTTTTAAAAATCTCCAAGTTTAAGTTCCCAGTGTGTTACATATAACTTTGAACTTAAGCTTCTCAGGGCTGTGATAAAGATCTAAGTGGTCTTATATGGGAACAGACCTTCAAGGGGGTAGGATAGGGACATAGCAAAAGTGATGGGAAGCCATTATCTATTTACGCCCAACACAGGAAGATAAAGTCTAAACTTAAGATGCCTTAGGACAGCTGTGGGGTAGTATCAAGGAATAGCCAACTGTCAGAGGTGGGAGTCTGGGCAACAGATGATTGTAAAAAAATCAGTACACACCTCTTTGGTTACTTTGTAGGAGGAATTTGATAATGTCTTGATAACTCTGTCTGTAATAGGCATGTCCCAATAGAGAACGAGATGGGCTAACTGATGTGAATTCCAGCTGGCACAGAAGGTGACATAAGGTGCAAATGTCTGATCTCATAGGGCCATGACATCATCACATCTTCTAGCCATTTCTGAATTAGACAAGCCCATTAACATGCAGGGATTCTGGGTAGGAGTGGGAATCCCACAGAAGTCACACTACAAGGATGAAGGTATGTGGGGGAATACCAGACCGGAACCTGACATTTCATATTGCATCCTTGGCAGGACCTTTTCAAAGAAACAAGAACCGAAATGTAGCTTGAACTGGCATGCAAAGCAGCCGCTATTTCAGTCTGAATCATGAGCCGGGGCCACAGCGGGCCATCTGAAACTGAGTGGCAAAAGCAAACTGAACACCAAGGCATGAATGCATATAATAAAGATTTAAAGCTGTCCAGGCAACTGGACAGTTCCAAGCATTAGCTAGGCTGGGAATCAGGCCAGGAAGCAGAATTTTATAGCATTTTCTTCCTGGCTAGAGCCATGCCAACAGTGATATTCTAGCCCTCCCACTCCACCCCCGCCCTGGGATTCTTGCCGTCCCCTGGACCGTCCCAGGACCGGAGGACCACAGGTCTCTTAGGCGGCTTCCCGGTATACTGCAATATTGTCATGTCACCTGCCACTCTGCTCCTCCCCCGTCCTACAGCCCCTCCCCTCTGCAGCCCTGCCATGCTGCGAAGGAGCTGGCATCGCCCAGACCCAGAGGGCAAAAGTGTGGCTGAGGTGGCCAGCCACGTCATCTGTAACCCAGAGTGCTTATGTTCTCTGCAATCCTGACATGCAAGGACCTGCCAATGATCCTCAAGTCTGTTCTGCTTTCTTTGGCCTTCCAGAAGTGAATAGCTGTCTTGAAAACAGTAAAGAAAGCTCTGATGGGAAAATATTTTCAGGCTTCCTTCTCCCCTGCTTTTTTTTTTTTTTTTTTTTTTTTGTGCTAGGTCATCTTCCTCCCTTCCATCATACTCTTGTGTATCGCCCTTCTGGAAAGCCTTTCTGAACCCCGAGACCCACTCCTTCGGGCTCTGGTTCGTCTCTGCTGTGATCGCCAAACAAGAATTTTCATTCAGGACCCAGTCCGGGTTTCTCCTAACCAGAGAAACTGAAGGAGTGTTTAGAGAAAGTAAATAGAGCTTACTATTAGTTTAAGTCACACTCAGCTCTTCCTGTGCGTAGCAGGCACCGAATGTGTTTAACTTAATTGAAATCACATGCAAAACACCACTGCCCTTGAGAGCTAAGGCAACTTTAATTTTTAAATGTCCATGCACAGATAATGATTAAAATCTGAGGATCTTGATTTAGACAGACATAAGTGAAATCTAGGCTTTACCACTTACAAATTGTAACCATGGCCAAGTCACTGCATTTCTCTGAACTGCCTTATTTTCTAAAAGGAAGACATGAATAACGTGCCCATAGGGCTTTCAAGAAGATTAAATGTGATCCTCTATGTAAATGAGCCCCTTGTTCATGCTCATGGACAGTTAAGTGATAGCAGCTTCATTCTGTGCAGGCGTATCTTCAATGGGCTCGCTCTCCGAGCCTCTGCTTTTTGACCTTGAGCTCTATGAGGGTGGGGCCAGGATGTACCCCCTGAGGCAGTGTAGTTGTCTAGCTGACTGATCCTATATGCATCATCCCAAGAGAGCTCAAAGGCAGTCTCATGGTATTTGGGACAGACTTGGGAGAAGGGCCTGAATGGTGGGATTTGAGACAGAGAATAAGTATCTGCATAATGAACCAAGTCCACTACATCACGCCATGTTGCCTAGTTGTGAAGTTTTAGGAAACTTGTTCATTTGTTTGTTTATTCCCACTAACATTTATTGAACCTCTATTATGTCTGAAGCTCCAGTGTTGAAAGACACACAAGGTCTCTTACCACCTAAGCTTACAGCTTAATGATTTAACCTAAAAGAAATAAGGAGGCAATTTAATTAGTATTCATTGAAAAACCATTCGACTCAGCTATGTAAAGGAACACTGTGTTCTATTAAGTAGAACCAGAACCTCCAAAGCTTAGCTCTTGGAAGACAGTATCTGGATAGGAAGAATTGGCTGACCAGAGTCCTGGTCTGTCCCAGGTTCCCTTCCCCTCAGGGTTCCTCTCTTCACTGTTCCTTCGCTAATCCTTTAGTCCAAACGTAGAGTTTAAAACGCTTGTTTGTAGATGAAATGGGTTGGAGAGGGGCGCCTGGGTGGCTCAGTGGGTTAAGCCGCTGCCTTCAGCTCAGGTCATGATCTCAGAGTCCTGGGATCGAGCCCCGCATCGGGCTCTCTGCTGTCTAGGGGAGCCTGCTTCCTCCTCTCTCTGCCTGCCTCTCTGCCTGCTTGTGATCTCTCTGTCAAATAAATAAATAAAATCTTTAAAAAAAAAAAAAAGAAATGGGTTGGAGTCCTCCACTAAAGATTTTACTGCGTAATAAGGGAGAACCGAAGGATATCATTGGAAGCAATGGGAAGCAATGGTATGACTTGGGAAACTGACCATACCTACTAGAGCTGATCATAATCATATGAGCATGCGATGACCTCACGAAGCTGTTCCCAGGAACACACCCAGTGGGCGGTTTTTTGGGTATGTCTGCTCTCTAAAACCATATGCTAGGGTGTTAATAACAGAACTATCTATAATAGCCAAATAACAGAAACAACCTAAATGGCCACGAGCAATGAAATTGACAGGTTAGAGTATCCTCACACAATGGAATTCTTCTTACACAGCACAAAAATGGGCAAAGCACAACCTTATGCTACAAATGGGTGGACCTCAGCAACACACTGTTGCGTGAGGAAATCCAGATGCAGAAGGGGGTACACGGTGTGGTTCCAATCATCAAAAGCCCCCCAGATAGGCAACACTAATCGATGGTGTTTGAAGTCAAGATAATAACTGTCTTTGGGGCTAGTGGCTAGAAGGTGTACAAGGACTCCAGGGGCACTGGTGATATTCTATTTCTTCGCTTTGGATGTTGGTTACACGAATTCATCAAGATATACACTTACGATGTGTGTACTATTCTGTATGTACACTGTACTTCAACAAAATGTTTTTTAGAGAATAGTATAGAAGGCTCCATCCTCCTGATTGCCCTATCGCTAACTTACTCAGGAGCTTGGTTTGAATCCGCTATAGCCCACTCTCGGACTGGACAAGTGCCTAAGCCCTTTGCATGTGTTCCTGATTTCCCAAGCCTTTGAACACTAGTTGGGAGCAGATGTGGCCTTATTTCCCACCACAGACGAGTTAAAGTCTAGACAGTCTTGTCCCCTTGGTGGCTTAGCTTACCATTTCCCTGGACCATTTCCCTGGGTCTCCCAGCCAGTTCCTGAGTCCCAGCTGAAAGATATTCCAGACCCCAGAAAATTGGAAGGACTATGGTAAATTATTCAGTGAACAGACAGATTTTTTGGGTGAGATCCCAGCCTCTATATTTAAGAGTGGCCATGCCCCCAATATAAACCCAATAATAAAATAATACTTTAAAAAAACAGGGCACCTGGGTGGCTCAGTTGGTTAAGTATCTGTCTTTGGCTCAAGTGATGATCCTAGGGTCCTAGGATCGAGTCCCACATCGGTCTCCCTGCTCAGTGGGGATCCTGCTTCTCCTTCTCCCTCTGTCCCTCCACGCAGCATCGTGCACGCACGTGCTCGCTCTCTCTCTCTCTCTCTCATTCTCTCAAATAAATAAATCTTTTTTAAAAAGAAATATTAAAAGATGTTCTTCAGCTTTTAAAAAAATAAATAATACTTTAACAAAAGAACAATTATTCTGTTCATTCCAAAGTCCCCCCACCCCTTAGAATATAAGCTGCACGAGAGCAGGGATTTGGTTTTATTCACTGCTTTATTTTGTTTTATTCACAGCTGCTGTAGTCCCAGCACCTAGAACAGTCCCTGGCACATAACAGGCACTCAATAAATATTTCTTGAATGAAATAACTGTTTACAAAGAAAAGCAGCATAGCACAGAGGATACAAGTGTGTGTTCTAGAATGAGATTGCTGAGGTTCAAATCCCAGCTCCGCTGCTTACTAGCTAGGAGATGTTGGGCAAACTATTTAATCTTTCCAGGCCTCAGTTTCCTCATTTGTAAAATGGAAATAATGCTAGTATCTTCCTCTTAGGGTTACTGTGAAGTTTAAAGAACACATGTAAAGATAATGTATGGGATGGTTTGGTGGACATTATGCTGGAAGTGGGCTTGTCTTATCTACACAGGAAAATTGAAGTCTTCTGACTATCTGTGTGACATACAGTAGAATAAGTAATAAAAAGAAACATTTTTTTCATGTGTCTGTTGGCCATTTGTATATCTTCTTTGGAGAAGTGTCTGTTCATGTCTTCTGCCCATATTTTGATGTGATTATCTGTTTTGTGTGTGTTGAGTTTGAGGACTTACTTATAGATCTTAAATATCACCCCTTTGTCTGTAGTGGCATTTGCAAATATCTTGTCGCATTCCATGGGTTGCCTCTTTGTTTTGTTGACTGTTTCCTTGACTGTGCAGAAGCTTGCGATCTTGATGAAGTCCCAAAAGTTCATTATTGATTTTGTTTTCTTTGCCTTTGGAGACATGTCTTGAAAGAATTTGCTGTGGCCCATGTCGAAGAGATTACTGCCTATGTTCTCCTCTAGGATTTTGATAGATTCCTGCCTCACATTGAGGTCTTTTATGCGTTTTGAGTTTATTTTTGTATATGGTGTAAAAGAATGGTTGAGTTTCTTTCTTTTTTTTTTTAAGATTTTATTTATTTATTTGACAGACAGAGATCACAAATAGGCAGAAAGACAGGCAGAGAGAGAGGAAGGGAAGCAGGCTCCCCGCTGAGCAGAGAGCCCAACATGGGGATCGATCCCAGGACCCTGGGATCATGACCCAAGCCGAAGGCAGAGGCATTAACCCACTGAGCCACCCAGGAGCCCCAGAATGGTCAAGTTTCATTCTTCTACACATAGCTGTCCAATTTTCTCAGCACCATTTATTGAAGAGACTGTCTTTTTTCCACTGTATATTTTTTCCTGCTTTGTCAAAGATTAAATTAGGAGTGGAGGAGATTATGCTGAGTGAAATAAGTCAAGCAGAGAGAGTCAATTATCATACGGTTTCACTTATTTGTGGAGCATAAGGAATAACATGGAGGACATTAAGAGATGGAGAGAAGTGAGTTGGGGGAAATCAGAAGGGAAGATAAACCATGAGAGACTGTGGACTCTCAGAAACAAACTGAGTCGTTTGGCGGGGACAAGGGTGGGGGTTTGGGTGAGCCTGGTGGTGGGTATTAAGGAGGGCACATATTGCATGGAGCACTGAGTGGGGTACATAAACAATGAATCTTGCAACACTGGAAAAAAAAGTTAAAGCTGAAACTGTTATGAAAAAAGAAACATTTTTTAAAAAGATTTTATTTATTTATTTATTTGAGAGAGAGAGAGAGAGAGAGACACTGAGAGTATGAGCAGGAGGAGGGGCAGAGAGGAAAGAAGCAGACTCCTTGCGGAGCAGGGAGCCCCACGTAGGGCTTTATTCCAGGACCTTGGGATCATGACCTGAGCTGAAAGCAGATGCTCAACCGACTGAGCCACCCAGGCACCCCATAAAAAGAAACATTAATAAGAACAAAATAAATTAAATGAAGAAAACTTTAAAAATTATTTTTTCGGGACGCCTGGGTGGCTCAGTTGGTTAAGCAGCTGCCTTTGGCTCAGGTCATGATCCCAGCGTCCTGGGATCGAGTCCCACATCGGGCTCCTTGTTCTGTGGGGAGCCTGCTTCTCCCTCTGCCTCTGCCTGCCACTCTGTCTGCCTGTGCTCGCTCTCTCTCTCTCTTTCTGACAAATAAATAAATAAAATCTTTTTAAAAAATTATTTTTTCAATATTTTGTTTTTAAGTAATCTCTACACCAAATGTGGGGCTTGAACTCACGACCCTGAGATCAAGACTCGCATACTCCACTATCTGAGCCAAACAGGTACCCTGAAAACTTTTAAAATTATTAGAATTCAAGATCTCAGAAAGATATTTTATAGGTATAGACAAGCTTACTCTAAAATCATATGAAAAGGCAAAGGAGTGAGAATAGCCAAAACAATTTTGAAAAGGAAGATCAAGTGGGAGGAATCACTCTGTGTCATGTTAAAGCTAACAGTGTAGCTACGGACTCACTTCAGAGCCGCAGTAATTCACACGGTGTGGACTGATAGACACATAGGTCAATGGAACAGATCAGGGTGCCCAGGAGAGACTCCCATAAATAGGTCCTTTGGCATTTTCACAAAGAGACAAGAGCAATTCAAAGGAAGAATGATGGTCTTTTCAACAAACGGCACTGGAGAAATTAGACATCCATATGCAAAAAACTTGACCTAAAGCTCACATCATATACAAAAGTTAACTCAAAACGGATCATGAATTTCTATGTAAAATGTGAGAAAAGTCAACTGCTGAGTGATGCCATTTGCATGACATTCTCAAAATGACAAAACTATAGAGATGGAGAAGTGATCAGCCGGTGGTAGAGAACAGACACAGTGTGTGTGTGTGTGTGTGTGTGTGTGTGTGTGTGTCACAGATGTAAAGGGATAGGGGCACCTGGGTGGCTCAGTCGGTTAAGCTTCTGACTCTTGATTTTGGGTTAAGTCATGATCTCAGGGTTATGGGATTGAGCCCCTCACTGGACTCCTCATTCACAAGTGTGGAGTCTGCTTGAGATTCTCTCTCTCCCTTTCCCACTGCCCCCCCCATGCACCTCTCTCTCTTTCTGAAATTAATTAATTAATTAAAAATGTAAAGGGGGCGCCTGGGTGGCTCAGTGGGTTAAAGCCTCTACCTTCAGCTCAGGTCATGAGTCCTGGGATTGAGCCCCACGTCAGGCTCTCTGCTCAGCAGGGAGCCTGTTTCCCTCTCTCTCTGCCTGCCTCTCTGCCTGCCTCTCTGCCTAGTTGTGATCTCTGTCTGTCAAATAAATAAATAAAATCTTTAAAAATGTAAAGGGCTAGCACAAGGACATTCTGTGGTGACTAAACAGTTCTTGATCCTGATTGTGGTCATGGTTCCACAAATCTGTTCACGATTTAAAATTGCATGGGGCGCCTGGGTGGCTCGGTGGGTTGAGGCCTCTGCCTTCGGCTCGGGTCGTGGTCTCGGGGTCCTGGGATCGAGTCCCGCGTCGGGCTCTCTGCTCGGCGGGGAGCCTGCTTCCTCCTCTCTCTGCCTGCCTCTCTGCCTACTTGTGATCTGTCTCTGTCAAAGAAATAAATAAAATTAAAAAAAAATTTTTAAATTGCATGGGACCTCGCACACACAGATGAATGCATACAAAAAATGGCAAAACCTGAATAAGGTCTGTAGTCTAGTTAGCAACACTGTTCCAATGTCAATGTCCTCGCATTCATATTGCATTCAGTTATATAAGATGTTACCTTTAGGGGAGGTTGGGTGAAGGGCAGATAGGACTCTGTGTACTGCTGTTTCAGTGCTCTGTGGTGTAACTATTTCAAAATAAGCAGTTTTAAAAAATGTATAACATTTCTCATAGCACTTGATACACAGTAAGTGCTCAAGAAACGTAACCATTGTTCTTTTTTAAATTGTCTCTACAATTACTAGAACAGGAAAATGACTCATTTATACTCTTCACCTGGCATAGAGTAAACAATCAATAGGTGTTGAATGGATGGAGGAATGATAGGTTCAGGGAAAAGATGGAGGAGTGAGAGTTTTAAAAACTGGGTCATACAGAAGGCAGCCTTGTGGGCCTTCTGTTCTAATGGAGGAAGCGGACATGTAAGCAGCTAAACGTAAGGCCTGGGAGAAGTGGTGGTTTTGAGCTGAGGCTTTGAGGATAAGTAGGTGGAGAAGGATAAAGAATGCCATGGGAAATGAGAATATTAAGATACATTGAGGAAGGTTCTAGATGTGTTTAAAGAGTTCGGTCCCTTGTTAGGTAACAGAGTGTTGTTAAAATTGTGTGTAAATTTTACGTAAAATTTTACCACTCTGGTGGCCAGTAAGAAGGATGGATGGTCATGGAGAGAGTGTAGGCCAAGGGAAAGTATCCAATCTGCAATGAGATCAGCAATTTAAATCTGCGTCGACAGAGATGTATTTGTATTAACATGTCAGCAGTAATGTCGCTGTGACCAAATTTTCTCTAGTCTGGATAAACTTTTTAGGGGAGGCAGATCCTCACCTGTTACAAAAAGGAAATTGAAAAGATGAAGAAGGGTGTTTCAGGCATTTCCACTTTGCATTTTATCTATTTTCCAGAACCCAAGACTGGGTAGAAATAAAGTCACAATACAGTGTAGCCCCTTCTTTCAGAAATAGCTCTTAATGTGCCCAGACAGAAAGACATTTTGTGGGGGTGGGGAGAGGGGAGGGGTGGGGGGATTCGCAACATTAAAACTAGAAACAAGTGATTTCTATAAAGGTAATTTAAAGAAACTCTGTAACCAGCCCTCCTAAAGTCCAGTTAAGGATATTATAGTTCAGAGATTTGCACTTCCTTTATTTCTCCACCTGGCCTATTTCCTGTTTCTAAGGTACTTTGGTTGCCATGGAGACATAAACAAATACACCTAGTTTCCTCTAGTTGGGCTGCTGAATTCACCCTGGGCTCTACCTCTCTGTTTTCTCTCATGGCCACTCACCACTACACCGCAGTT
Organism: Enhydra lutris kenyoni; assembly: GCF_002288905.1. NCBI lineage: Eukaryota > Metazoa > Chordata > Mammalia > Carnivora > Mustelidae > Enhydra > Enhydra lutris. The sequence continues at coordinate 15,437,301 of NW_019154118.1, forward strand.
AGCCATTGCCTTTGCCACTAACCCGCCTCCTCCCCACACCTCCAACTTTCTCTCCCAATTGCTCTCTCTTCCTGGTGTGGTAACACACTCGAATGTGTGCATAACTATGGATATTGGCTTCCCAATTTATAAATTCTGTTTGCAACCTTACCTCTCAGCGGTGGGATTGACTCCTGCAAAACCCCCCCTTTTTTTTTTAGTTATATTGATTGAGCAATGTATCAATAGATGATAGATAGATATTGGTATATACTGGTCCAATATATATTGATTGTAATTAGGAATACCTTGAGTATTGATATTTTGTTTTCTATTAAATAGCTATATAAGGAAATAGTAATAAATTTTTATGAGTAGGAATGTAAATGGCCCAGAGCATCAAGGAAGTAGTAAGATATATACAAGTTGGTACAAAATAATGATTCAGAGCAATAATGATCCATAAAATTAAGAATTAGGTTACTTTGGGGGTGCCTGGGTGGCTCACTGGGTTAAAGCCTCTGCCTTCGGCTCTGGTCATGATCCCAGGGTGCTGGGATCGAGATCCACATAGGGCTCTCTACTTAGCAGGGAGCCTGCTTCCTCCTCTCTCTCTGCCTGCCTCTCTGCCTACTTGTGATCTCTGTCTGTCAAATAAATAAATAAAATCTTAAAAAAAGAAAAAGGATTAGGTTACCTTGGGGATGCCTGGGTGGCTCAGTCAGTTAAGCCCCAGCTCTTGGTTTCAGTTCAGGGTAATCTTAGAGTTGTGCGATCCAGCCCCGAATTGACTCCCTCATCAAGTCCCATGTTGGGTTCCACACTCCGCCCAGAGTCTGCTTAAGACTCTTTCCCTCTCCCACTGCCTGCCCCACCCCAGCTCTAAGATAAATAAATCTTTTTTTTTTTAAAGATTTTATTTTTATTTATTAGAGAGAGAGAGAGAGCGAGCATGAGCACAGGCAGAGTGGTAGGCAGAGACAGAGGGAGAAGCAAGCTCCCCGCTGAGCAAGGAGCCCGATGTGGGACTCGATCCCAGACGCTGGGATCATGACCTGAGCCGAAGGCAGCCGCTTAACCAACTGAGCCACCCAGGCGTCCCTAAAATAAATAAATCTTTAAAAAAAAATAATTAGGTTACTCTGCAACCCAAACACAAAGGGTATAGATTGAGGGGAACAGTTATAATCTGGAAAGCTATAAACGAACTATGTATTAGCCATTTCCTTCTCTTTCCTTCTTCTTCTCGCTCTTCAACCTAATATGGTCATAAATTGGGACAACAGGTGATCACATACACTGGGACATTCCTCTTAGGGTGCCCTAGAGATCAGCTGGGGAGATTTCCATCTCTGAATGGAAGCTCCTGGAATGTCCTGAAGCAACAAGAAGATCTAACGTCAGAGCCGTTTGTGAGATGGGAAAATGGGTAAACATTTCATCAACTGGGATAAGCACTATCAGCACGAAAATCCATGTGTTAAGCTTCTGCCTTGTGCTGCCAAAAGCATGTTCCACCAACAGGTCCCCTACTAATGATGAAACTACAGAAGAGATCTCAGAAGATTACGCAGAGACCTGCAGTGAGAGGTGTTTACATCCTATATGTAGGTAGAGTGAGTATATTTTTAGGGTAGCAAGTTCTGGCCAAACGAGCTTAACATGAAAACATGAGTATTACCCTACTTCAAAAGACCCACCCGATTTCATGTTCTGTGTTTGAGATTGGAACCAAAAACTTAATTATTATGTAGAGCTTTCATACAAATGACTAGTTTAGTTCTCATTGTATGCTGTTTTGTAATAAATCTACACCGTCTTCCCTACTAGATTGACTTTTTGCCAGGACAGAATTTCTGTTAAGTCACCAGCTATCTGGGAACTTTGAGAAAAGTCATATTGGGAAAACACGTTAAACACTTAGGCAAGCACTAACTTTTTTAAGCATATAAAATTTCTCTAAACTAGTAACAACAGGGTATAATGAAGTTCATAAAGCTATTTGTACACTCAATGTCTCAGAATGCTGCACTACTGAAGGTTTTATGTAAGATTTTTACAGTCTTTCCTGTTATCTTCTGTCTTATCAGCTCCCACTTCTCTTTGGTCTTAGGCTAGAGTTGCTTAGCACAGACCCTCCTCCCTTCCAATGGTTTCTTTCTTTCTTTTTAAAATATTTTATTTATTTATTTGACAGACAGAGATCACAAGTAGGCAGAGAGGCAGGCAGAGAGAGAGGAGGAAGCAGGCTCCCTGCTGAGCAGAGAGCCCGATGCGGGGCTCGATCCCAGGACCCTGGGATCATGACCTGAGCTGAAGGCAGAGGGTTAAACACTGAGGCACTCAGGCGCCCCCCTTCCAACAGTTTCTGATTTGGCTATGGGCAGATGATAAGTGTTACTTACATACTTCACCAATTATAAAGTGTTCATCTGACCTTTGCACCTGACATCATGGCCTGTCAGTCATAGCCCGAGGCCTGGCCTGACCAACCAGAATATTCCATCTCCCTCCACCAATGACTGGTTTTGGGGAATGGCCACATGACCCAAGCTGGGCCTATCAGTACCTGTCCTGGGACTTTTGCCAGAGTGCTCAGGAATGCAGTTCTTCTGAGGGTTAGCTTAACATTATTAAAAAAAAAAAAAAAGATGAACCTGGAGCTGCCCAAGGCCATCTCACTGCCCCATGGAAAGGGTCTAACATACAGGAAAAGCGTTGAGAGATTAGGAGAGACAGACCTGAAGATGTCATTTGAATATCTGAATCCTGGACTTGACAGCTTGCATGGGCTCCCACACCCATCCCAGCACATGTATCAACTCTTTGTTTATATTTTTGCTGTGTTTAAACTAATTTCAGGGGGCGCCTGGCTGCCTTAGTCAATGAGGCGTGTTACTCTTGATCTCAGGGTTGTGAGTTTGAGCCCTATGTTGGGTATAAACATTATTTTAAAAACAAAAACAAAAAACTAGTTTCAGTTGAAATTCTGTCACTTATACCCAAAATAGCTCTGTCCAATACAAAGTTCACATTAGTACTTTGAGATAATAGGAATATATCAGTGAGTTTTAAGGTTGAGAAACGAATTACTTACTACATAAACGAATATACTTCATTGTATATAAGAAAAGAACTTCCACCCAGATCTTGTGTTTCTTAATCTCGAGCTTAGTGGGCTATAATCCATTGCTTTTCAAATAACCAAAAGTGTTAAAATTGCATGTAAAGCAAGAGAAAGTGTGCTTTGAGAGAGGGCCCACAGGTAAAGCATCACAAAGTCTAAATATTCAATGCTTCGTGAGCACTTGGAGGACAGATTTGCTGAGGTCAGTCTTCACCCTCTGCAGCTCACCACATGCCAGAAACTTCCAACAGTCAGTGAAAGAGTCCAGCCGGTAAGGCCCCCAGCACTGCCTGGGGGACAGATTTTCTAAAACAAAGGCCTTCAAAACAAGTCTTCAAATGAGTTTCCATTTGAACATTTTGTTCCCAGTGGGTAAAGGTTTCTTCTTATGTCCTCTTGTGCTTCCTTCCTTCCTTCTTTCCTTCCTTCCTTCTTTCTTTTTTTTCTACAAAAAACAAAAATAGTAGTGTCTTGCTTCCTCTACCTCACTTTACTTCCTCATTTTGTACTCTTTTAGTTGATTCCTTTCTATTTTCCAGCAGGTCATGAAAACACAGTTATACTGCTACTTACTAACTTTTCTGTTTCAGATACTATCTATTGGCTTCTCTGTTAGGGAAGACGAACATGTATCTCTCCTTCCCATGCATCATCACCACAACCACACCTTCACCTGTCGCACCTCCCTTGCCCTAGTTTGGGTTGTTTAGTCTTCTGAAGGTCATTAAGTCCTTAAGACTATGTAAATGCCAGTCACAACTGAGTCATAGTGCGCTTGTGTACTGTGATTGCTTCTCCTTTCTTGGAGAACTTTTAGCTTCCCCAAAGTTAATACTTATCCTTTTTGTTTGTTTGAATGCTTTGTTTTCTATGCACTGATTAATTCAGTCCCCAACTCCCCTCCAACTATGAAATCCTCACTCAATGTACTAGGCGCTCTGGGTGTCCTCGTGGTTTCATTCTAGAGACATCTCTCCAGAAAGAGCCTGCCCCACTCTGGCCTGGCCTGGCTGTTCTGGCCCTGATGCACAGCTGTCTTCTGAGGACCTCCCCTCAACTTCTCACCAAGATTCCCTCCCCCCACCTTTCTCTCTGTTGCATTGTCTCATCTTGTGTTCTTCTTCATATCCAGTGAAACATGTCCCTCAGTAGCTTCCTGACAAAGTGTAGTCAGGAAATAAATTTTTGGAGAACTTGCATGCTCGAAAATGTCTTTATTTTCTTTTTGTTGTTGTTGTTGTTTAAGATTTTTTTCTCCTCTACACCCAACTTGGGGCTCGAACTCACACCTCAAGATCAAGAGTACTACGCTCTACTGACTGAGCCAGCCAGGTGCCCCGAAAATGTCTTTGCTTTCATACTTCAATGACAGCTTGGCTATATTTGGGATTCTAGGTGGTAAGAAATTCTCCATCCGAATCTTAAAGATGTCCCTTCTGGTCTTCTTCCAGTGTGGCTCTAATAGATCTAAAATCATTTTGAGGGGCACCTGGGTGGCTCAGTGAGTCAATCCTCTGCCTTCTGCTCAGGTCATGATCTCAGGGTCCTGGGATCGAGTCCCACATTAGGGGGCTCTGCTCAGCGGGGAGCCTGCTTCCCCTCTCTCTCTGCCTACTTGTGATCTCCCTCTCTCTCTGTCAAATAAAAAAAAAAATCTTAAAATCATTTTGATTCTTAAGCTTCTCTTTGTAGCCTATTTTATTTTAAATGTATTTTATTTTATTTAAATTTAAATAATTAACATATAATGTATTAGTAGTTTCAGAGGTAGGGTTCAGTAATTCATCAGTCTTACGTAACACCCAGTACTCATTACATCACGTGCCCTCCTTAATGCCCTTCACCCAGTTACCCCATCCCCCCACCACCCCTCCCCTCCCACAAACCTCACTTTGTTGCCTAGAGTTAAGAGTCTCTTATGGTTTGTCTCCCTCTCCAATTTTTCTGGTTTTATTTTTCCCTCCCTGCCCCTGTGCTCCTCTGTTTCGTTTCTTAAATTCCTATGCAGCCTATTTTAGATTAGTTTTTTTTTTCTTTCCTTGCCGATGCACCTTCTCTGTAGGTCTGTTTTCATTCACTGTGTTGGCCCTAGATGGGATGTTTCAATCCAGAAATTCACATCGCTTAATTCTAGGTAATGTTCTTAAGTATTCCTTTGGGGATTTTCTCCCCTCTGATTTTTCTGTTCTCTTTTTCTTGAGTACCTTTTATTTACTGCTGGATCTCCTGGTCTCATCTAATTATCTTAGGGCTTATTTTGTTTTGTTTTATTTTATTTTATTTTTCCCCTCTATTTTCTATCTTTGTCTTCTCCATAAGAGTTCTTCAATTTTATCTTGCAGACTTTCTCTTGAATATTTTTTTTTCAAGGTCTCCCCCACACGGGGCTTTATTCAGAGGACCTTCCAGAACCCTCCATACTCCCACTCAAGGCTCAGCCCCCAGTGTCCCCCACACAGCTTGGCCTCCTGCAGGCTGCTGGCTGGGGGCGGGAGGGGGGTGCCGGGGGCTGAAGAAACGTTCTAATCTACAGCAACTCGGGAATCTCCACAAGGCTTGACCTCAGGAGCAGGTTGGCGGGGTGTTGGGGGGTACGGTTGTCAGGAATGCCATTTTCTACTGGCAACTGTCCCTCTCTTCTAACAGGGTAGATCCATGCCTTCCACACAAGTCAGCCTTCACCATGGAGCCTTGGTCCTTCTGGTCCTTCTGGTGTTCAAGCTCCCCAAGGACAAGGTACAGGGAGTGTACCAGGTACACTCGTGTACTTGTACACCTTGTACAAGGTACAGGGAGGCCCCCACCCCCTACCCCGAGGCAAGATCACCTTCCTCAGATGGCTGCGGTCTCTTGTATTTTTTGGAAATCTTTATCATGCTTTTTGGTTTTAGAGAGAAAGAAAGGATGAGCTCAATACCTGTGTGGATTCCTTGGCACCGTACTTAGACTGCAACCCCCCACACCTGGGTCACACCAAGAGTCACCACCCCTTACCCTCATCCTACCGAAGTCCTGCTCACCCTGCCCTGATACCCTCCCCACCCCCAACCCCTACATAGATATCTACCTTGCCCATGGCTTTGGGACTAAATTAGTCAAGAGGAAGGGAAGGAAGGAAGGAAAACAGGAACTAGGTTTCTACCCAGTCTGTTTTCTTAAAGTAACTTTTTTCTGTTTATTTTGGTCTCTCCTTCACATAAGAGGAATTCCTCATTTACCCTGTGATTCTTGGATGTTTATATTGGGGGGAGGTGTGCAGAGGGAAGGTGTTGGCTTTATCCTTTGGGAACTTCACTGATCTAGCTAGGCTGTTTGGTGGAACATCCAAAGGTAGTATCTTCAGGTCTCCTCTGTTGTACCAGCTTTCTGTTTCTAGCTTTCTACTGGGATGAGGGATGAGGGACGAGCAGTTCTGGATACCTACCTGCATGTTAGGAGATTGAACCCATCTCTAATATGTAGTCCCTTCCCTGCATGGCTGTGGGGTTCCTGTGCCCTCAGTTCCTGAGTGGGAGTTCTGTGGTGAAAATCAAGTTGCTTCATGGTTTTTTCCCTGATAGTTTGGGATACAGTTTTCCTGGTTCTGCTAACACAGTTAACATTCATCCCCTCTCCTGTTCTATTTGTCCTTTTTCTGTCATTTCAGTGAAGTTTTGAAGGTGGGGAATTTTTAAATGTGAGCTTAGTCTGGCCTCTTACTAGAAACTCCAATGTGAACTTTCAGGTTTCTAATGGCTTCCATGACTCGGCATCCAGGGTCAAAGACCCAAATGCCATTCTTTTTTTTTTTTTTAAAGATTTTATTTATTTATTTGACAGACAGAGATCACAAGTAGGCAGAGAGGCAGGCAGAGAGAGAGAGGGAAGCAGGCTTCCGGCAGAGCAGAGAGCCCGATGTGGGGCTCAATCCCAAGATGCTGAGATCATGACCTGAGCTGAAGGCAGAGGCTCAACCCACTGAGCCACCCAGGTGCCCCCCAAATGCCATTCTTCTGAGTCACATATTCTTTTAATTCCTCATCCTTTTACTTCTTTGTGTTTCCTTCCACTTGGCTTCTCTTACCACTGACCTCTGTGTCATCTTTCCCCTGTGTCCTATAGAATTCTCATTGCGGTAAGAGCAGTAACAATAATAATAAGGGAATCTTGGCTTCTCCCTTCACCTCACATCAAATTTACACCCAAGGCCTGTTGATTCTTCCTCCTGAACATCTCTAGAATCTGCCACTTCCTTCCCTCCATACTTGATCTTAGCTCACAACTTCATTTTCATCCAGATCACCTTCTGGTCTTCCTGGCTCGATTCTAGCTCCATTCCATGCCCACCAGTTTCTTTTTCTAAAACACAAATGTGATAGGGATGCCTGGGTGGCTCAGTCAGTTAAGCGTCCACCTTCGGCTCAGGTCATGATCCCAGAGTCCTGGGATCAAGCCCCATGCCAGGTTCCCTGCTCACTGGGGAGCCTGCTTCTCCCTCTGCCTGCTGTTTCCCCTGCTTGTGCTCTCTCTCTCTGACAAATAAATAAATAAAATCTTTAAAAATAATTTAAAAAATAAAATACAAATGTGACCATGACTACTGCATAAAATCCTTTCTCAAATTTCACAGGTTTTAAAATTCATATTGCATGCTTTCAAGTAAGCTTGTACTCTTGAAGTCTTTGCAGGCCTCACCACACCCTCCTGCCTCACAGTCATTTTGGTCACCTGCCTTTCCCTGAAGGCATCTGAGCTTTCGACCCCTGCTTTCAGGACATCCCACTGCTCTGGGGTAAAGTACAAACTCTTTTTAATCTGGCCGGCCTAGAAGACCCTTCAGGATCTGGCCCGTGCTCACCTCTCCCCATCCTCTATACTCCAACCAACCTGAACTACTTTTACTTCAAATTTACCAAGTTCCACTTTGTCTCCAGGCTGTTTATATGCTGTGCTCATTCTCCCTCCTCCTGCCCTTCATCTGGCTAATTCTGACTCTGGTCTCAATTTAGGTGTAATTGCCTTTGGGAAGCCATACCCCTTCTGTGCCGCTCCTGCTGGCTCTCCGTGGGTACTCTATCTACTTCCTCTGTAATGGCACTTATCACACAATGATATCATTACCTAGTTTTGAATTAATAAATGCATTTATTAGGTGGCTTAGGATGGGTCAGGCGGTGAGGTAAGTTTTTTGTTTTTTGTTTGTTTTTAAGATTTATTTATTCATTTTAGAAGAGGGGAGGAGCAGAGGGAAAGCAGGCTTTGCGCAGAGCATGGAGCCCAACATGCGGCTCGACCTCATGACCCTGAGATCATGACCTGAGTCAAAACTAAGAGTCAGAGGTTTAATTGACTGAACCACCAAGGTGCCCCTCGGGTAAGTTTTTGTGTATATATGTAATCTCCTTTTGTCTTCACAATAACTTTAGACAAGGTACTATTATTATAATTTAAATTTTCTATGTGAGGAATCAAGTCTCAGAAATATAAAGTGGGGGCCCCTGGCAGGCTCAGTCGATAGACCATGCAACTCTTGATTTCAGGGTTATGAGTTCAAATCCCACATTGAGCATGGAGCCTACTTAAAAAGAAATACGAAGCTATCACATGATCCAGGTCAAATACAGGTCTGTCTGGCCCTGAAATCTGCTCTCCCAACTAGTTAGGTTACTACTACTCTAATCTGGTTCAGAGAGCAGCCGTCCTGTCCTTCTGGACTGAGACCTGGCCTTCCCCAGGCACCTGCTCTCCCATTCAGACCCTTCATTCTTTTATTATTTTCCCCCCCATTTTAAGTAGGGTCCATGCCCACATGGGACTTGAACTCACAACCCTGAGACTAAGAGTTGCATGCTCTACCAACTGAGCCAGCCAGGTGTCCCCAAGACAATTCATTCTTTCATGCCATGTTGTGCACAAGGTCCAGAGGCTGGGAAGCATTGTTGTGGAACCCCACAGCTTCTCCCAGGTAGGACGATCAGATTTAGCAAGTAAAAATACAGAAAGCCAGTTAAATGTGAATTTCAGGTAAACAACAGGTTATTTTTTTGTTCAAGTATTGTCTCAATGCAATATTTGAGACATATTTATACTAAAAAATTATTCTTGGGGCACCTGAGTGGCTCACTTGGTCAAGCATCTGACTCTTGGTTTTGGCTCTGGTTGTGATTTTGGTCAGGGTTGTGGGATCAAGCCTGTGTCCTGCTCTGCACTGGGCATGGGGCCTGCTTGGGATTCTCTCTCTCCCTCTGCCCCTCCCCACCCTGCTTGCACATGCAAAGCCTCTCTCTCTCTCTCTCTCTCTCTCTCAAATAAATAAATAAAATCTTAAAAAAATTATTCTTAGTTTATCTGAAATTCTAATTTAACTGTGCATACTGTATTTTATCTGGGAACCCAGCCCCATGGCCATTCCATTTCCTCTGAAAGCCCCTCTATTTTCAAACCGTCCTACTCACTGTCACCTGTTGCCCCATTCATTCAACACACACTGAAGACCCGGGTACTTAGTATGTGCTGTGATACAACACATTCCCTACAGGAAAGGCAGAGAAATGACTTCCTTATGAGTTGTTAGTCCTCTTGCTATTTTTAAAGACATACTCTGAGCACACAGGCATGCTCTAGCTTTCCATGCCTTTAAAATAATTGTCAGCCCTGTTCTCCCTTCTCTGAATCACCCTATTTTTCTCCTCTGCTCAGCCAAGATTCGTAAAAGCGGATGTCTCCAGTCCCTCACTTTCCATTCATTCGAAAGAAAGGATAAAGAATAGTGATTAAGGGACGCCTGGGTGGCTCAGTTGTTGGGTGTCTGCCTTCGGCTCAGGTCATGATCCCAGAGTCCTGGGATCGAGTCCCACATTGGGCTCCCTGTTCAGCAGGGAACCTGCTTCTCTCTTTCCCACTCCTCCTGCTAGTGTTTCCTCTCTCTCTGTTTCTTTCCGTCAAATAAATAAATAAATCTTCAAAAAAAAAAAAAAAGAAAGAAAGAATAGTGATTAAGAATACAAATTTTGTTGTCAGAATATCTGGGTTTACATCCAAACTGACTCTTGCCATTAGTAACCCAAAGTGTTTCCTTCCTTTAAGCATCAATTTCCTTGCCTGGGAAAAGGTAACTGTGCCTGCCTCACTTCAGAGGGCTGCCATGAGCAGTAAATTAGATGCTTCACATAAAACACTTAGCACATGCCTGGCACATAAAAAGCATTCAATAAACATTAGTATTGTGCCACCAAAATCTATATTCTGCCCAATATAAACTACCAAAAATGCTCTGGCCAAGGTGAACAATGGTCTTGACGTTGCCACACCCAGGGACAGTTTTCAGTCCTCATCTCACTGGACTCTTGTGACTCTTAACGCTACGTCTTCCTTGAAATTCCCTCTCTGGAGTCCCCACTTTCTCCTTGCTGTCTCTCCTGGGCCTTCTTTGTTCCATCCTCTTCCTCTGCCTGCCCCCACCCCAACATGCTCTTTCTTGAGTTTATCCTTTCTTCTCCTGCCTCAGTTCCACTCACCTTTCGTGAGAGGTGATGTCCACTCCGGTCATTTAACTCTCATCCTTATGGAGACTATATCTTTCCTATCTCCACTTCTGACCTCTCCCCTGACCTCCAGTTCTGAATCTCCATAATATACTGAATGCTTGTGTCTCCCCAAAATTATATGTTGAAACTCCACTCCCAATGTGATGGTATTTTGAGGTGAGGTCTCTGGGAGCTCATTAGGTTATGAGGGTAGAGTCTCATGAATAGGATTAATCCCCTTCCTTATAAAAAGATGCCAGGGAGCTAGCTAGCTTTCTTTCCCACCAATGAGAAGTCAACTGTTGTCACATTCCAGGGGAAAGCTATCACCAGAACCTGACTATGCTGGCATCCTGATCTCAGACCTCTGGTCTCCAGACTTGTGAGAAAGAAATTCCTATTGTTAATGAGTCACCCAGTCTATGGCATTTTGTATTACAGCAGTCTGAACTAAGACAGTGTCTAAGGGGCATCTCAAACTCAGCATTCAATTTACCCATCTCTGAAAGTATATACCCATCTCCACCTTGAAGCCTGATCTGCCTTTTAGATTCTAACAGTGGGTGTTGCCTCCAACCTCACTAAGTCCACAGACCTAGACACCCTGACATCATTCTCTCTCCCTTCCTCACCCTTCTTTCCCAAATCCAACCCATCTCCATGTTTTGTCATTTAACTTACTGTTGATCTTTCAAATCTGCTTTCTCTTCCTTAGACCTCATGCTGGGTAGAGGGTGGATGGGAGGGACCAAGGAGACCAGTTAGAGGTGTTTTCAACAGTCTAAGGGAGAGATGATGAGAGCCCTCCTAAGTGATCTCCTTGGACCCTCTAAACCCATCTCTATTGAACTGCCAAAGTAATAGTCCTAATCTCCCATTAAGTCACCCCCATCTTCGAAATCTTCAATGGTTCTCCTTCACCTACAGAATAATACGCAAACTTGAATGCCGACACACAGGCTGTCTACAGAGCGACCCTGACTGGCTCTCAGGACTCAGCTATTGCCACTTGTCTCCCCAAAACACGTGTACCCACCTAAGCTACTTGGGGGGGCACTCCCCATCCTGGTCCACTTGTTATTGACTGTGGCAGTAATGCTCTTCCATCTTGGCCCCTCGGACCAATCCCTGCTCAACCTTCAAAATCCTGCTCAGAATTTCATCTTGAAAACTTCCCTGAAATACCACACTCCTGCCCTCTTGCAGAATTAATTATTCCCTCCTGGGTAATCTTTCCAGGCTTAGCACATTCCTCCTCCTCCTCCTCCTCCTTCTCAGAAGCTCATGTTTTCATTAGAATGCATCGTTATGTTATTTTGTTCATATGTCTATATTTGCTACTACTAGAGTGTGAAATCCTTGAGGTCAGCTATCTGCTTTCATACATATTCACTCCTCAGAGTCAGTACCACTCCTGGCACATGGTGGATGTCGAGTTAATGTTTCATTTTGGTTTTTATTTTTATTTATTTATTTATTTTTTAAAGATTTTGTTTATTTATTTGACAGAGAGAGACCACAAGTAGGCAGAGAGGCAGGCAGAGAGAGAGGGGGAAGCAGGCTCCCCGCTGAGCAGAGAGCCCGATGTGGGGCTCGATCCCAGGACCCTGAGATCATGACCCGAGCCTAATGCAGAGGCTTAACCCACCCAGCCACCCAGGTGGCCCCTCATTTTGGTTTTTAAAACTATGTTTTAAAAAATGATTGTATTTATTTATCTGGCAGAGAGAGACACAGCGTGAGAGGGAACACAAGCAGGGGGAGTGGGAGAGGGAGAAGCAGGCTTCCCGCTGAGCATGGAGCCCCATGCGGGGCTAATCCCAAGACCCTGGGGTCATGACCTGAGCCCAAGGCAGATGCTTAATGACTGAGCCACCCAGGTGCCCCTGAGTTAATGTTTATTCAACTGAGCTGCAGTTCTGCACAGGCAAGTCACGAAGGTGGAGGGACAGAGAATATTGAGAGAAGGGGGGTGGGAGATAAGTTTGGAGAGGCTGGGAGAAGAAGGTACCTTGCGTGCTAGTCTGTGAATGTTGGATTTCACCCTATGGAAAACTGCAAATAGTAGGGTCTTCAAGCTGGAGAGTGATTTGGACAAATTTGTCTTAAGAAGCCAGTTCTGGGGCGCTGGGGTGCCTGCGTCAGTTGGGCATCTGACTCTTTATTTTGGCTCAGGTCATGGTCTCAGGGTCCTGGGATTAAGCCCCATGTAGGGCTCCACACTCAGCACAGAGTCTGCTTGTCCCTCTTTCTGCTCCTCTCTGCTGGTGTGCCCACTCACTCTCTCTCTTTCTCAAATACATAAATAACTAAATAAAATCTTTTTTAAAAGCCCACAAGAAGTCAGTTCTAAAAGCGGGAAGGGTAAATTGGAATGGAGAGAAGACTGGTATGGGAGAGGTCATTCTGAGGTCAGTTGCAGTAAAGCAGGCAATAGATAATGAATATGTACATCAAGATAACGGCAGTGGGTATAGACCAAAGAGCTAAGTTGTAAACAGTACTTTTTTTTTTAAGATTTTTTTCTTTTTTAAAGATTTTATTTATCTATTTGACAGACGGAGATCACAATCAGGCAGAGAGGCAGGAGGAGAGAGAGGAGGAAGCAGGCTCCCTGCGGAGCAGAGAACCCAAAGCGGGGCCCAATCCCAGGACCCCGAGATCACGACCCAAGCCAAAGGCAGAGGCCCCAACCCACTGAGCCACCCAGGCGCCCCTTTTTTAAGATTTTATTTATTTATTTGAGAGAGTGAGAGAGAGAGAATGGGGGAGAGGAACAGAGGGAGAAGCAGACTTCCTGCTGAGCAGGGAGCCCCACTCGGGGCTCAATCCCAGATTCCTGGGATCATGACCTGAGCTGAAGGCAGACACTTAAATGACTGAGCCACCCAGGTGCCCAACAGTATTTCTGAAATAAAGATGGATCACTTTAATTCAGAGGAGTAGGATCATGGGAGGAATGAAGGATGAGACCTCTAAGTTTCTGGCTTAGATGGCTGGTGATTCCGTTAAACGAGATACACAGGACAACAGGGGCAGGACAGTTTAGGGGTTCTGCCACCGTCAGACTGAAGAGCTGGTGAGACAGCCACAATAGTATAAAGGCACTCCGTGGGGACACAAGGCTGGGGGCTATGCATCTGAGCCCTTGTCCACACACTAATTAATGCCTGGTGACCTCACGATTGTGGGTGAGACCACCTTAAAAGGAAGAAAGAGAATGAGGAAAAGTAGGGCTTTTTTTTGCGAGCCAAGAAAGGAAACTATGGAGAAACAGTGCATAACAATATCCAGTGTGCTAATGTGTGTTTGATAAAATCCCACGGGAGGTTTGCCCTTATTCTGCAGGGAGTGAGAGGACAAAGAGAGCTTGGGGCAGTCCAGCTTGAAAAATCCTGTGCTAAACAAATCTGAACACATTTCTTTCATTTAGGATTTTACATTTAATATATTAATCCACACTGTAAATTTCCCAAAGGGAAACATATTCATTCATTCATTTTGTAAAAATTAAACATCTTTTATGTGCTGGAATTATGGGGCCAATGCAGTAACAGAGCAGACAGGATTCCTGTTCTCTAGAATTTACATTCCTCAGGAAATTCAGACATTAACTAATTAAACAAATTAATTAACTGCCATTCTGCGAAATGCTACGGAGTCGAAGTACAGCGTAGTACAAAAGCGTCTAATGGGAGGACCATGAGACACTTTTTCACTAGCACAGTCAAGGGACTAGTGTTTTGTGAACAAAATTGAGGAAATGTGGCCGTGGAAAGGTCAAGTAGGCTGAGAACTGGAGCGTATGTCCTTGGATTTAATGATAAAGGAGTCATTGATGATACTAGTGAGAGCCGTTTCATCAAGTGGGAGCTGCTGAAGCCTAGACAGATAATCTACTCTTTGGCGGTCTAAGAGAAGAAACTACGCAGCAGGGTGGGGGGTGGGGGGAGAGGCACAAAGTCTAGGGCAAGCTGTCTTTAGTCTGGGGACTCTTACACCAATTTACAAGTTGAAAGAAAGGAATGAGAAGAACTTGACAGTTTGCAATTAAAGATAATGAATGAGGGCACTCATTCGTGGATTCACTTGCAAATTTAGTTTGTTGTATTCTCTGCCCTAGGGACTGTCCTAGGCACTTGGGGTACAACAGGGAACAAAATATTATGTGGTTCCTGCTCTCCTGAAGCTTATGTTCTAACAGGGAAGATGGCCAGATCAGCCCATGAAGAAATAACACTCAGAGCTATGATAAGGATTGTGAAGAGAAGAGGGCAGTAGAGCGCCTGGGTGTCTCAGTGGGTTAAAGCCTCTGCTTTCGGCTCATGTCATGACCCAGGGTCCTGGTTTTGAGCCCCGCATCGGGCTCCAGCTTCCCTTCCTCTCTCTGCCTACTAGTGATCTCTGTCTGTCAAGTAAGCAAATAAAATCTTAAAAAAAAAGAAGAAGAAGAAGGCAGGTCCTGGGAAGGAGGTGGGGTGTGTGTAAGGGGACGGAGGTCTTGAAGGAATGACATGTTTTTGGAGATAGGAAGAATAAGAAGGAGCCAACTGTGTGAGGAGGTGGGGGGATAGAGAAAACAATAGATACAAATGTCTTGAGGTGGGAACGAAGTTTAGGTGATCCAAGAATTCCCAAGGGCCGCGGTGGGTACAGCAATTTGGGCTGAAGTAGGAGGGGTGGGAGGGTTTCAGCTCACGTAGGTTCTTTGGGAATGTGGAACACACTCTCAGCTCCTCGCAAAGCTGCTGAAAATGGGCGGTGGGGATGCTCTCATTACATTAAAAAATATATCACTGAGGCCGTGTGGAAAACAGATTAGGGGAAGGCAAGAGGGAGTAAAGAAGGGGGCCAGGTTGGGCACTACAACAGTCAGGAGCCCGTGAAAGGCAGCTCTGGGGGTGAGGAGGGAGGCCCTTGGGGTCACACGGAGAAGACAGATGCAGGAAACGTTTTAGAGGAGGAACCCAGAGGCCTTGGTGATGGATTGGAAATGGGAGGTGAGGGCACGATCTCAGACGAGGAAGCAGAGATTGAGATTATACGTCGGTCTTTGGGCAAGGTTGTTTTTGAGAAGGAGACAAAAAGGGAAGGTGCCATTGACTCCAGAGCCTAATTAATAAGCATTTACCTAGCACCTCCGAATGCCAGGCGGCGGGATAGGTGTTGGGCATACAGAGGAGACCAAGGCAGAGGTACATCCAGTCCCTGTGGAGGGCAAACCTACAACCACATTAACTCTGATACCGACTGATTGGCACAGTAGTAGAAATTTGCACGGTGAGGGCACAGGTGTGGAGTACTTCACCCCACCTGGGAAGGGAGAGATATTGGGGAAGAAGGTGAGGCTGGGTTCTGTGGACAATGAGTCTAGAGGTGGGGAAGGGAAAGTGAGGAGCACTTTCTCTAGGACATCGATTTTTCTGCATGAAGAATGAGGCAGTCACCATCTGGGAGCAGGTAGCAGAGGCCTGGAAGGAATGCTCTGTGTTCTTGGTTGTGCTGTCCGTAGGTGAGACGGCTGGGTCTGCAGCCTCCAGTGTGATGTCCGGGCTCTAGTCAAAGGAACTTTTATCATCCAGAGAGATATCATCCAGGGCCTGGGTATATCCCTGCCTACCAAATCTTTTTTAAATTAAATTAAATTTATTTATTTGAGAGAGAGATTGTGTGAGGGAGAGGGAGAGGGAATCTAATGCAGACTCTGCACTAAGCACAGAGCCTGATGTGGGGCTCGATCCTGTAACCATGAGATCATGACCCGAGCCAAAACCAAGAGTTGGATGCTTAACCAACTGAGCCACCCAGGCGCCCCTCCACCCCCCAAATCTTAATTTCCCCCAAGTTACTTATTATTACTCTGTGACTCATTCAACAGCATTTAGTAAGTATTTACTGTGTACCTGGCATAGAATAAATGAATGAATAATGAGTGAATGGACAAAAGAATAAGTGGTTGAATGAATGGACAAGAGTTACAGCTTGTCATTGACATTAGAAACAAGGTTTAACTGAAAATTTGGTAACAGTTCTATGTTTAGCCGCCCTACCTTTAGCATCAGAACAGGCTAGACTGCACACCATAAACATGAATAGCATTTGCCAGGAGTCAGGCCCTATGCTAAGCATTTCACGTATGTTTCTCCTTTACTCTTCTTACAATCACCCCAGAGGCAGATGCATCATGCCGATGTTACAGATGAGAAAACAGTTTCCTGGAGGATAGATGGCTTAGGGATTCAAACCCAGGTCTAATTATTCCAAAGTCAGATCTCAACACTATATATAGTTTTCATTCTTTCCCACTTCCAAAAGACACAGTGCTTTTGCATAAACATTACTTTTGAACCTGTGCCCTTTTAATTACTGAAAATGTTAGGAATGGAGGAATCTGGAGCTCCTACTTTTGCTGGCTGAAAGAAGAACATGCATCTACAAGGAGGGACGGCAATCTTTGATTCTAGGGCCACTGACTGCGGACACCTAACCTGATATTTCCTCCCATTGTTATCATTTCACTCTCTCCTGCAAATTAATGCACTGAAAAGTACCAGGCATGTCAATATCAAGCAATTTTACAGAAGAACTAGTTCTGCTGTAAGATGTGATACTTGTCTTCAATGAGCTTCCGATCTAGCACAAAGAAATAAGGCCTCGAAAAACTCAAAGCAAACTAGCCAGAGTGTGCTTGGGGACTAGGCGGGAAGACATGACATTTGGCATCATCTAGGGTAAGGAAAATAAGATTAATTGACTGAATCCTTTTTTTAACCTAACATACTATGTGTTAGATACTGTGCTAGACTCTTCACATACATGATCTCATTTTAATGCATCATCCAATCCAATTCAACAAACGCTTGCGTGCTTCTACTCTATTTATACAAAATGCCTTACTGTGTGTTATTGGTCAAAGAAATATGAACATGACTTTGTTCCTGTCCTCAACGAGTTTAGAAATTAGTCACATATACAACTGGCTATGATTCAGGGCTATAAATATATTGGTTTTACAACTTACTGTCCAAATTGTGATACTTTTGAGAATCAACAAGAGCACCATTAATAATTACTGAGGACAAACACAAGCATAAACCCAAACTGTTCTCAACAAACCAGGTTGTTATCACCTTAGCAGTGAAAGAGCTGGAAGTGGTGGGAACACAAAGGAACAGTTGGGATGAATCAGGGAAGCCCAGGGGTAGAAATGGATTTGAGCTGGGCTTGCTGCAAGGGAGGGTACAGACAATACGCATGTAAACAAAATAATTTCAGGTTGCTTAAAAGGGGGGTAAAGAGTGAAGGGGGGTAGGGAGGACTACTTTAAAAAGCATGGTCGGGGGCGCCTGGGTGGCTCAGTGGGTTAAAGCCTCTGCCTTGGGCTCAGGTCATGATCTCAGAGTCCTGGGATTGAGCCCCACGTCGGGCTCTCTGCTCAGCAGGGAGCCTGCTTCCCCCTCTCTCTCTGCCTGCCTCTCTGCCTACTTGTGATCTCTGTCTGTCAAATAAATAAATAAAAATAAATTAAAAAATAAAAAGCATGGTCAGGGGAAAGCATCTCAAAGGAGGTAACATTAAGCGGAAACTTGAATAATAAGAAGAACCAAGAAATTCAAAGACAAAAGAAAAAAAAAATCACAAGAGTAGTCTTATCCCAGCAGTGATCTGAAGGTCAGTAGGGCCAGCCTCCTACTCATGGGGTTTGGGTTGAAGTAATAGCAGAGAAGCAGAAATGGAAGTAAAACCCCAGAGCAAGAATGGATATCACCTAGCATAATTCCTGCTAGTTCCTCCCTCGTCTCCCACTCACCTTGTTAACAAGAGTGAGGGGAGATGGTTTTTGTTTGTTGTTTAGAATGGAGAAAAAGTTGGGCATGAATCCAGGTTAAGGGGAAGAACCAGCCAAGAGGGAGATATTAAAATGTAAGGGAAAGATGGTAACCAATGGAATTTTTTAAAAAAGATTTTATTTATTTATTTGATAGAGAGGGAGAGGGAGGGAACACAAGCAGGGGTAGTGGGGGAGGGAGAAGCAGGCTTACCACCAAGCAGGAAGGCTGATTCAGGGCTCAATCCCAGGAACCTGGGATCATGCCGTGAGCCGAAGGCAGAGGCTTAACGACTGAGCCACCCAAGGGTCCCTGGGATGTTTTATTTAAAAAGGGATAGATGTCAAGGCCAGATTAGCTTGAGGTTGGAAGTGTGGCACTTCATCCTCTAAGATGGGAATAATCAGAAGTCTGTGCAAGGGAGGTGGAAAGTTAATGAAGCTTCCTTGGTAAGGCTTTGATTTGAAGGTGAGGTATGGATAGAAGAGATTTGGAATGCTACTGTGGGAGGAAAAATGTCCTTTAAAAACAGTGGTTCTTATCCTCAGCTGCACATTAGGATCTTTGGGGGAGCCTTAAAACAGAAAATGATGCTGGATCCCCTGCCCCAAGGATTCTGATTTAATTCCTCAGGGATGGGGCTCCGGCATCCGGTTTTCCAAAGTGCCTGTGTTGACGCTAATGAGCACATGATTGGGAAACACCAGTGAGGCTTGCAGAGCTGCAGAAAGGGCTCAGCTGAGGTGTGGGAACAGGAATTTGTCGTGGAGCCAATCAGCTTGGTTACACGCCTCTCTCCAGCACCAGCATTCCTGGAGCAGAAGCTGTGAAATTAGAGCGTAGCACTTGTTTATCTGAGGTTGGTAAGGCACCAAGCTGAAGAAGTAAGTGAAAATAGAGGCTGGAGAAAAGAAGAATTGAACTGGACTACCAGAGGCTCTAATCCAATAGACTAAAAATAGATTCAGACAAAATTTAATAAAATAATAATAATGCCAAGTAATTTTTTGAGTGCTATCTACAAACTACTAAAATAAGGGATTTATTCTTACATAGCTCTAGGTCCTATTATCCCCATCTTATAAACGGGGAGTATGAAGCTTAGAAGTTCAGAAAAGTTTCCCAGGGCACCTGGCAGGCTCAGTCAGTGGAGCATGCAATTCTTTTTTTTTTTTTTTTTAAAGATTTTATTTATTTATTTGACAGAGAGAGACAGAGCAAGAAAGGGAACACAAGCAGGGGGAGTGGGAGAGGGAGAAGCAGGCTCCGTGCTGAGCAGAGAGCCCGATGTGGGGCTCGATCCCAGGACACTGGGATCATGAACTGAGCTGAAGGCAGACGCCCAACCCTCTGAGCCACCCAGGTGCCCCTGGAGCGTGCAGTTCTTGATCTGGGGGGTTGTGAGTTGGAGCCCCGTGTTGGGTGTAGAAATTAACAAACAAACAAACAAATAAATAAATAATTTATTTTAAAATTAAATTTATTTAATTAAATATTTATTAAAATTATTTATTAAAATAAATCATATATACATGTATTACATATATAAAATTTATTTTTATATATTTTATTTTTTTTAATTTTTTTTTAAAGATTTTGTTTATTTATTTGTCAGAGAGAGAGAGAGAGCAAGCACAGGCAGACAGAGTGGCAGGCAGAGGCAGAGGGAGAAGCAGGCTCCCTGCCGAGCAAGGAGCCCGATGCGGGACTCGATCCCAGGACGCCAGGATCACGACCTGGGCCGAAGGCAGCTGCTCAACCAACTGAGCCACCCAGGCGTCCCTATTTTTATATATTTTAATATTTATTTATTTATTTTAGAAGATTTTATTTATTTGACAGACAGAGATCACAAGTAGGCAGAGAGGCAGGCAGAGAGAGGAGGAAGCAGGCTCCCTCCCCGCTGAGCAGAGAGCCTGATGCAGGGCTTGATCCCAGGACCCTGGGATCATGACATGAGCCGAAAGCAGAGGCTTTAACCCATTGAGCCACCTAGACGCCCTAATTTATATATATTTATATATAAATAATATGGAGTTAATATATGGAGTTAATAAGTGGCAGAACTGGGATTTGAACCCATAGCTGCCTGACTCTGGAATCTGAGCTCTGGTTGGATGGGAGCAAGGGAACGGGAAGGTTTTACATAGAGGAAAGAAAATGAGAGGTTTCTCAAGGGAAACAATGGAAGGTGAGGGGATGGGTCTCCTATCAAGACAGCGGAGCCCCAAGTGTATTGGAGGAAGAGTGGGAAATCAATTGGCTGGGCACATTGGCAGTCCCAATCTGTCAATGGAGTACAGACTCCAGGTGGAAAAAGAAACTAGGAGATATTAAAGGGTCATGTAGGGGGTGCTTGACATGATAAAGAGTAATGTTTAAACTTCATCAAGCAGATAAAGGGCTAGAAGTTCACTGGGGAGACCTCCACCCTGAAATACTCTTTTCTCCCCATGTTCCCTGTCTTGTCCTGGTAGCTACAGATGGTATTTAATCCAATCTTGGCACTTAGGACTGAAGAGACTACCCACTCTTCAGCTATAAGGTACCTTCCCAGAGCTCATACATAAGATCCCAGTCTATCTTCAAAGACCAGTAAAAGTCCAGCAAAATGACTAGTGGCAGGAAGTCAGGGTGGGACACTTGTCGTGATTGTTGCTACCCCTGCAAGAGAAGGTTATTCAGGGGCACCTGGGTGGTACAGTTGGTTGGGCATCGTGATCTCATGGTCATGGGATTGAGCCCCAGGTTGGGCTCCGTGCTCAGCAGAGAGTCTGCTTGAGCATTCTCTCCCTCTTCCCCCCCACACCCAACATGTGCAAGCCCTAACTCTAAAATAAATAGACAAATTTAAAAGAGAGAAAGAGAGATTATTCAGAAACATAGTTTTTTTTGTTGTTGTTTTGTTTTTGTTTTTTAGATTTTATTTATTTATTTGACAGACAGAGATCACAAGTAGGCAGAGAGGCAGGCAGAGAGAGAGGAGGAAGCAGGCTCCCTGCTGAGCAGAGAGCCCGATGCGGGGCTCGATCCCAGGACCCTGAGATCATGACCTGAGCCAAAGGCAGAGGCTTTAACCCACTGAGCCACCCAGGCACCCCAGAAACATAGTTTTGTTACAAGGTCCTGGGTACAAAGGAAGCATGGTACACATACAAATACCATGACCATTCCACAAGTTCACCACGGACCCCCGTCAACATTACCTGTCAGCCACCGGCCCTGAACTAATTCAGAAATACCCAAGGGGACCAAGGCCCATAGATGGAATGGTGGAAGTTCTTTCTTGATCTGAGTAGACCGAATTAAATTTGTACCTAATGAGCTGGACTTCAGATTTCAGTGTCTTCCTAGCCACGCATTATTTTCAGATTGATGAGTAAGTTAAAATTGTTGGTGCACCTCGATTTTAGGAGAACCAAAGAGGCGATGTGAATAGCTAGGATTCTCTGGGTGCTGACCAGAACAATGCTGAAACTTAATGAGATTGAAAGAAACCTGGTGAGCGGAGCTAGCTGGTGGTGGTACCCTGGGAATGGAGAGATTTTTTTTTTTTTTTTCTGTCAAAGGGAATATAAATTCTGCAGCTAAAGCTGGCAGTTTGGGGAAAATGTGTTTAACCCACCCACTTCCTCTCTGTTTGTAATATTGCTTTCCTACTTTTCGACTTAAGTTTATTCTAGAAGTGGAACATTTATTCCAACAAAATGTGCCTGGTGTGGTCTCTCAGTGATTAAAGACATCTGCTTAGTATGCATTAACTTCTGTGTAGTACTTGTACCTCTCTGAGGATCGCTTTGCTAAGTCCTCAGTAGCCTGATGCTGCTTCATTTTCTTCAGGTGTATAAGTTAAAGCAGCAATTTTTACCTGCGATGGGTCCAAATAAAATTGCACTTGGCATCTTGGGCTCATTAACCTTTAGTCTTGGTTAGCAATTACCAGATGTTGCTTTGAGCATATTTGGAGAAGAACTTTAAATGTTGAACCTTCTTTTGGAAAATCAAAATATTATCCTGCAAATCATGAAAGGGAGAAATGCTGTACTATAAAGCTTAGGCAGGTGTGATATAATCATGTTACTGAGGATATAGTATGGGCAAATCTTTTTTTTTTAATTTTTTAATTTTTTTTATTATTACTTTTTTAAAATATTTTATTTATTTATTTAACAGACGAGATCACAGGTAGGCAGAGAGGCAGGCAGAGAGAGAGGGGGAAGCAGGCTCCCCGCGGAGCAGAGAGCCCGATGCGGGCCTCGATCCCAGGACCCTGGGATCATGACCTGAGCCCAAGGCAGAGGCTTTAACCCACTGAGCCACCCAGGTGCCCTGGGCAAATCTTTTTTATTCTAAGTAATGAAGTAGTTGGAAATTAAAAAAAAAAAAAAACCAACTATCATGTTTCCTTAAAAAAAAACAACTCATAGAAAGCTAAAAGTGTGAAATCCATTTTAGCATGTTGAAAACATTTGGGGTTTTTAAGATAGTATCACAGATGTATATATTCCAGGTTGAAATTACTTGGAATTCTAGATTCTAAATATTTTAAGTTGAAGTTTAAATGAAATCAAGTATAAATTAACCTGTGATTTTTTTTTTCCCTTCTAGTTATTTTTAGGTAACTAAATGATGACAGGACATGAGACTGACAAATAATATTTGCTGGGGGGACCCATTATTGTGATCAAATTCCAAGTAGCATTTTCTAGTTGCAGCTCATGACTTAAAAAAAAAAAAAAAAGAATTCTATTGTATTTTAAACATGCTGAAAACCTCAATTCTATGTATGACTCTTTTTAAAAATATCTTTCCTGCAGACCAGTTCTCTAGGAGCCAGCCAACAAGGCAGACCTAACACTTTAGCTAACAGCTTTATAGTTCAAAACCCAATAAGTAGGGTACCAGGGAAAAGCCAGTGACTAAAAACAAAGTAGAAATGACCAATATATCTTGGGAAGCACTTTACTACAATTAATAGGTGACCTCACTGGGGACAAGACGCCCTCCAGAAGCCATAGTTACCGCACATCACCCAAACTATCATATTCAATATTAACTAAAAAGCCAAAGGATCAGAATTGTGATTTTTTTTTTTAGAGAGGGTATGGAGCAAGTGGGGGTGGGGGGAAAGTGGGGGGTAAAAGATGGGGCAGAGGGAGAGGGAGAATCCTAAGCAGGCTCCACACCCAGCACAGAGCCCAGTGCAAGGCTCCATCTCACAACCCTGAGTTCATGACCTAAGCCAAACTCAAGAGTCTGAGCCTTTGTGTGATATTTTTAAATATAACTCATAAATACAAAGATCCTGTGTACATTAGCAAATAATTCATCTGTATTCCTAAAGTGTCCCATTTTCTATGATTCTCATTAATCTGTTTGAACTAAGAAGAAAAAAACTTGTATTGAGATACTGGGATTGGACCTACCTACCACTGAAATTGAACCCAGAAGAAAGACCCCATGATTCATAGTTTAATTCTGCACCATCTGTTCTTCTCACCACAAAACTGAAAAGGGCTAAGTTTTAAGGATATCTGAGTGTCTTGCAAGAACATGCAGGATCATTAAAGGTTTTAACCCTGGCAGACTTCTAGGTGAGAACCGGGTCGTCTATTTCATATTCCCTCCTCAGTCTTGTTTTTGGTCTTGACCTCAGCCAGGCCCCTTTTGAAGGCATTCACTTGTGAACGCAATCCTTTCCTCTGCCTAGTCTCGTTTTTTGAGTGGCCTAGGCAAAGAAATCCATCACCAGGCAGTGGCCCATTTTAAATCCTTAGGCTCCTCTCCCTCCCATTTACTTTCTACCCTCCTTCCCCTTGCATTTCCTGCTCCTTGGAAAGACAGGCCTCACATTTTAACCTTTTATTAACAACTTAGCCATCCTCTCTCTAGAATGGGCACAAGGTGCAGGGTTATTCCCTTACATGAATGATGGTATAAAAAAAATCGGGGGGGGGGGCATCTGAGTGGCTCAGTCCTTAAGGTCTGCCTTCGGCTCAGGGCATGAACCCTGATTGCCAGGATCAAGCCCCTCATCGGGCTCCCTGCTCAGCAGGAATCCTGCTTCTCCCTCTCCCACTTCCCCTGCTTGTGTTCCCTCTCACTCACTCTCTCTCCAATAAATAAAATCTTAAAAAAAATCTGGGAGATGACATGCTACAAATTTAGAATTTAAAAAATTGTAAGGGGAACCTTCTTCATAACCTCAAGAAGAGGCTGTTCACACTTCTCAACCACCTTTGCATTGGCTGTGTGGAAATAAAGACGACCAGAGGAGAACAGGCGATTTATTCAGAGCTTGCTAAGCATGGCAGGCGGCCACCTTCAGTTTGGTGGAGACTCAGAGGCAGGCAGTGAAAACAGGGAACTCTCGAGGCGCGCTCTGATTGGAGGTCGTTGGCATGAGGAAGCAGGAGGCAGGCTAACTAGAAGCGGGGCGTGTGATGTGATTGGTTTGGGGAACATATTTGGCTTTCTCTGATTGGCCCCGAGTTGGAAGCAGGGGCAAAAATTGGGGAAGCTGGCAGTCAGTGACCAGAGTGCTGCTCCTTGTGGGCCGATCCCGGGCTACCTGGGGCAGCTTGCTGCAGGGACTGGGGTCGGAGGTGTGTTGTCACACACGGTCTGGCCATTGTCCTATCCAGTCTGTCTCTCAGTTGGGTGAGACCCAGGTTTTTCTTTTCCCTGGGCCCGGCCAGCTTCCTAGCTTCAAATTTTTTGTTTTGCTTGGAACCAAACAGTGCTCCCGATATTTCCGTTACGTGGAGACATTAGGACATGACAAGGACTTAGGGGACAGATACAGAAATACATAAGTAGCTTTCTAGTGAGGGTCAGGCAGGCGGGAGAACAAATCGCCCTCGGCCACCTTCTGGTTCCTATTTCCGTGAGAAGTGACTCCTCAGCGTTTTCCCTTCCTATCCAGGAGGCCGGCCCTCTCGGGCCGAGAAGGTCGCAGCCCCGGGCCCCCGCCCCCTATCCCGTGCCGTCGCCCCCCTTCCGGCCCCCACTCCCGGGCGCGCGCCGACGCCTCCGGGCCACTAGTTCCGCGCGTTCCTGGACGGAAGCGCGCCCGGAGGGGCTCGGCTGCCCCCCTGCCCCCCTTTCCCCCTCCCCCAGTACTGCAGCATCCTCTGCCGCCCGCGGGGGACTTCAGGCCAACTCTCCCGTCCCCGAGCCGCGACCCGGACGCCTCGTACACGGAACGCGTCCTTGCTCGGGAACAAGCAGCTCATCCTCTGGTCACAACCCCTGCTTTCCACCTGGCGGGGAGCGAAGGCAGGGCACAGTCTTCCCAGCCATCAATCCCCACTCATTTCTCCTCAGCTGTGAAAAAGCTAGCTCTCCTTCCCATTCAGAAAGGAACCCGACTTCCCCTTCGAGTCGCAGTCTCTGGGGTCCCCAGTCGATGTGAGAGCACGGCCGTCCATTTTCTCCTCAGGGAGGCTCCCCGGCCCGCATTCCTCCCGCCGCGAAGCCGGGGAGGCCGTGACGCCGCGACAAGCGCGGCGGCGGCGGCGGCGGCGGCGGTAGCTGAGCTCTCGCCATCTTGCGTGGAGGAGGAGCCGCGGCCGCCGCCATGCGGACAGGCAGGGGGAGGGGAGATGAGGGGGAGGGGCGGCGGGCGAGCGGGGGAGGGGCAGAGCAACCGAGTTAGCTCAGCCCGGGCGGCGACTCCGGCGGCGCCATGAGAGCGGGCAGCGGCGGAGGTAGGGCTGGGCGGCGGGGAGAGCCGGCGGGCGCGGGCAGCCCTGCGGAGCAGCCCCCAGGGCGGGGCGGGGGCGGGGGCGGGAGGAGGAGGCAGAGGCTAGGGGCCGGGTGGGGGCGGGCGGAGGTTTCCGAGGAGGAAGGAGCCGCCGCCATTTTGGGAGCTTCGAGTCAACAATAAAGGACCGAGGGTGCCGAGCGGGAGTGGCCTCGGTGGTAGGACTCGGGCCCGAACCTCGGGGAGTGGGGTGAGGTGGTGAGGTCGAGGTCAGCGGTGCGGTCGGGGCCGCGAGAAGCCCCTCGGCCGGCGGGGGAGGGGGCGCTCTGAGGCGGAGGCCTGAGGCCTGGCCGGGCCCCGGGGAGGAAGGCGGACGGCGGGCGGCAGCCCTGTGGGGTGGGGGCGCCTGAGAAGAGTCGAATATGGGAATGTCGTGTGCGGCGGGGTCCGGAGAAGGAGCGGGCGAAGTACTCAGAGGAGCTTTGTGGAAGACGAAGGGATGTGGGACCACAAGGTGGCAAGGACTTAGGGGGATGGTGGAGGTTATAGGGTACGAGGCGGCTCTATAGGGGGCGGCAGGGATATGCAGTGTCGGAGGGCTGGTTTCGGAAGAGGACCCGCTGCTGCTTGCTTGGAATAAGGCCTCGTAGGTCGGTAACAGGAGGGTGATTATGGAGCCCCCGAGTCGTGAGGGAAAAGGAGGGGCTTTCTCACTTAAGGGTTTCTCTTTGGGGCCTTACAGGGGGAGTCCCTATTGTTTCCTACCCGCGGAGTTGGTTCCCTGCTCTTGTGGCGCAGCTGCGATTATAGGGCCCCAGCCCTTTTGTGTTTATGGTCACAGAGGGCTGGCTAGAAGTGTTGGTTTGGGGCGGCGTTTTGGGGAGCAAGAAATTATTGCCCCACAGTTACGGGGCTCAAATCATTGGCTTGTTTCTTTCCCTCATCGCTCACTCCCTTTTCTCTACCACAGTCCCCTTTTCCCTTCAGAATAAAACAGTCCCTCCAACTTGCAGACCGAGCTTAGAGAAACTGCGCTGCATTTGCAAACAAAAGCTCTTGTCTGAGATGACGATAGTGTTTTGGGTGTGAAACTGTCAGTTGCTAACTACAATCTGGGAAGTGCTGTAATTAACTCCGCGAGGGGCTCCTCCCAACTAGTCTACGTTTCGTTCGTATTTTTGAAAATGTAGAATGTAACTTGCAAGTCTAAATTGGGAAGGGGTAGGAGGAATATTTCCTTCTCTGAGACATAAAGCTGCAGTGCAGGTTTCTGTTCAAGTAAGAAGGGAGTAATAGTCACATTTTGGATCTAGGAGATAAATGGTCTTATGTTAAGAGCTCGAGGGGCAATAATGATATCTTTTAATCTTTAGAGGTTGCCCTCTTCATTCTCTTAGTGCTTGGCGAACAAGTCTTGTGTGAACTCCGTGGTTGTTGATCATAATATAAATCTGTCAATACAGGAAACCATTTACCACCTTGAACTGAAATTAGGTGGCTGGTAACCACGGTGTGCTTAAGGCATCAGATTCTAAGAGACTTAGAAATATACAGCTTTGTGTATATGATAACCAGGATTTGCTTCTGAGCAACTTTATTTTCAGTTTTTAAAAAAGACATAGCCAGTTGACTTTTAGAAAAGATGTATTACTTTGGAATTCTTGGCATTTGCAAAAAAAAAAAAAATCAATAATTAATACGCAGTTTTTGGTAAGGATTTATAAAGGAGTTTAAAAAGAACAAACCCAACAGAGGTAGTAGTCCTTATTTTCTGGCCTTTGTAAATTGTTTTTCTTTACTACATTTCAAGATAAAAATTCGATTTTGGGACTAATTAAAAATGGCGGACATTGGCCAGTTCTTTTTTTTTTTTTTAAGATTTATTTATTTGATAGAGAGAGAGAGATCACAAGTAGGCAGAGAGGCAGGCAGAGAGAGAGGGGGGAAGCAGGCTCCCTGCTGAGCAGAGAGCCTGATGCGGGGCTCCATACCAAGACCCTGAGATCATGACCTGAGCGGAAGGCAGAGGCTTAACCCACTGAGCCACCTAGGCGCCCCAGGCCAGTTCTTTTTTAAAACAACTGTTTATTAGTACTCTCGGTTTCTTGGAAAGATTGGTTAAAGTTACCAGTGTGTTTTATTCTTTCACAGATTTATCTTTTTTTTTAAAAACAGGCAGTTTCCTTTTTGTGTTTTTGTAGGTATTTTTAATAACAGCACATATTTTAAGTTAGGATACACTTTTTGAAAAGTGTTATTGAAATGTATGTAGCTAATAGTTTTTTAGTATTCAGATTTTATTAAGGTAGCTAAAGATTCTTTTTGGCTGTTTCTCAAGTGAAGGATTTTGACATGTAGACATGTCTGTATCTCTTGACTTCTTCAGTTACTGTTTTAAGGGGCAAAATTTAAGAGAAAAAATAATTCATTTTTGTAAAGTTGAACCTCTGTGGTTAAAATTCATAAAGGCACAAGTTATTTTTTTCCTGAAAGCATAGTATAGTAGCACTTAATTTCAAGAGTTTGCAGTTGCTGTCAGAAATAGGAAAAAAAAAATGAATTGTCTTGCCTTGTTACAAGATACGTAGATTTACATTAATAAAATAGTGTGATACTTCATTCAGTTGTAACACAATTAAGTATAATGAATCATTGACTTTTAGAGGTGGCAAAGACTTTTAGAGTATTCATCAGGGAGGAAACTGAAGGAAGAGATTGCCATTTGACAGCTAATGCTAATTTAATCACAATATCTTTCTACCTAATCTTCTCTGGGTTACTTTGAACTGACAATTTTAAATGTTTGAGATTGGTCTCAGTTGTCTTGGTGGAGTTTTTTTTGTTTTGTTTTGTTTTGTTTTCTTGGGGGGGGGTGGTTTGAGGCAGTCCATCTTTTTGTGTCTCTTCCTAGCCTGACTAGTGTTTTGGTCTAAGTACATCTGTATTCTTATTTAATAGAATGAAATTTCCTCTAAAGGGGTTCTTTTAAAAGGGAAAGTTTTTTCTAACTTTCCTATGTTTGCTAATTAAACTTTCTCTTTGTTTCAGATTGAAGTGAGTGAATTCAGATCTATAACTCAACCTTGTTAGAGGGCTTTTTAAAAATAAAAAGTTGATTCGGTGCATGAGAGCAAGTTACTGCTGCTTACCGTTCAGAGACTTACAGGTGCTTGCCTGCATTGCAATAAAGGACTCATATATTGAGCAAGACTTATATTTATCTCTTCATTTTGGAGAGCCTAATAAACTGTTATTACAGTTTCTCTACTGACTTTCAAAAGTTTTGAAGTTTGAAAGAGACATCTTTACAATTAATACAGCATGAGCACGGCCAGAACAGAGAACCCTGTTATAATGGGTCTGTCCAGTCAAAATGGTCAGCTGAGGGGCCCTGTGAAGCCCAGTGGTGGCCCCGGAGGAGGGGGCACACAGACACAGCAACAGATGAACCAGCTGAAAAATACCAACACAATCAATAATGGCACTCAGCAGCAAGCACAGAGTATGACCACCACTATTAAGTAAGTGTTAGAATGAATAATAAACAGACTTAGGAGACCAAGGTGGTATCTTTTTGCTACTTTGTTGTTGACTACTTTAAACCTTATTTTAACCATTTTGTTTGCAAGGAAAAGACAGATGACTGTTTTATGGCGGTTGGGTATTTGCAATTGAATAATGTATTTTTGTCATAATTCAGGTTCATTAACAAAATATAGATACAGATGATATATATTCATTTTGTATACATTACTGTTTGAAACATTTCTGGCTTTCATAATTAGCTTGGATTCATCCTGTTTTTGCCAGTATGGCTTTTTCCCTAGTGTTAAACTGTACCTTACCCTAGTTTAAATAGCAGTTAAAGCCAGTTTCAAGTTTTAAGTTTTTTTTTTTTTTTAACTTTTTTTAATTAAATATTTTATTTATTTATTTGACAGAGAGAGATCACAAGTAGGCAGAGAGGCAGGCAGAGAGAGAGAGGAGGAGGCAGGCTCCCTGCCAAGCAGAGAGCCGGATGTGGGACTCGGTCCCAGGACCCTGAGATCATGACCTGAGCCGAAGGCAGAGGCTTAACCCACTGAGCCACCCAGGCGCCCCTCAAGTTTTAAGTTTAAAGACTGTCCCAGACATACTCACCGACAGAAAATTTATCCATAACTTTTTCTTTTTTTAAGATTATGGAACTTTAGTTTTCTACTTTAAAAAAAATAAGCTCTCTCCTTTTATACACAAGATTACAAGCCATTATATATTCCTAGGGTTTTCAAGATTTTGAACTCTTGGAAATGCATGGAACTGAATAGTTCCAGGCCCCTTTGTTGACTCTAAAAACTTTGTTGCCTCATCTTACTACAGAATATTTTTTCTTTTAAATGTGCTGTCCGTCATCTAAGTGTACACTTTATTTTTTCTTAAAGATTTTATTTATTTGACAGAAATCGCATTAGGCAGAGAGGCAGGCAGAGAGAGAGGGGGAAGCAGGTTCCCCGCTGAGCAGAGAGCCCAAGACGGGGCAACACAGGGCTCCATCCCAGGACCCTGGAATCATGACCCGAGCCGAAGGCAGAGGCCTAACCCACTGAGCCACCCAGGCGCCCCTAAGTGTACACTTTAAGTTATTACTGTTAACTATTACTCTAAGATTCAGTTAATAGAAAATTAACATTGAAGACTTGACCAGGGGCACCTGGGTGGCTCAGTGGGTTAAAGCCTCTGCCTTCAGCTCTGGTCATGATCCCAGGGTCCTGGGATCAAGCCCCAAATCAGGCTCTCTGCTCATCGGGGAGCCCGCTTCGCCCTCTCTCTGCCTGCCTCTCCACCTACTTGTAATCTCTGTCAAATAAATAAAATCTTAAAAAAAAAAATAGACTCTTGACCCCATTTCATATTTGACTTTTAATATCTAGCCATAGAGATCGATCTATTCTCTTGACATCTTCATATGATGTTGAAACTGGGTCACTGAACTAATGTGTGTATATTACAACCTAGGTCTTTTCCATGCCTAAAAAGCACTCTAAAGAAGAGTAGCACTTACAAGCTACCAGAATATCATATAGATGGTTACTTGAATGTGGTTTGCTAGTGACCTCTAAGAGTTAATTTCCATTGGAATTGGTTTGGTCATTGGAAGAATTAGTATTAATGCATATTCTGTTATTGCATATTCTATTTTTAAGATTTAATTAGTATAGAAATTAAGAATATTCTCTAAATTGTAGTTTGTCTTTTCAATATATGAATAGGCTAGCAAGATTTAGGCTATTTTTAAACGTAAAGCTGTGTTATTTCATTATTTTCTACTTAAATTCTGATTTCAGACAACAGATTTTGCTTTTTATTTTATTTATTTATTTTTTAAAGATTTTATTTATTTATTTGACAGAGATCACAAGCAGGCAGAGAGGCAGGCAGAGAGAGAGGAAGAAGCAGGCTCCATGCTGAGGAGAGAGCCCGATGCGGGGCTCGATCCCAGGACCCTGAGATCATGACCTGAGCCGAAGGCAGCGGCTTAACCCACTGAGCCACCCAGGCGCCCCTTGCTTTTTATTTTTGGTCTGCCTGGGATTAATGGTGGTTTTTGTTAGTTTTTTTTTTAAACTAACATATAATGTATTATTTGCTTCAGGGGTACTGAAGAATCATCTGTCTTAAACAATTGTCTGTGAATCATCAGTTTTAAACAATTCACAGCACTCACCACAGCACATACCCTCCCCACCATCCATAACCCAGACACCCTATCTTAAGATAAGAGTCTCTTATGGTTTGTCTCAATGGGTTCTTTTTCATTCTGTGGGTTCTTTAAATCTGTTTGTCCAAAAATAAATAAATAAATAAATAAATAAATAAAATTTTTTTTTAATCTGTCATCTCTGGGATCTAGAAGGCTCTAGATCCCATCACTGTCTTCAGTATTCATTCTTATACTTAATCTCTGTCACTTATTTTAAATAGTTTGGGTCCTCTAACTCCTAAGATTATAAATTCCTTGTGATAAGATTTTCCATTGTATTTCTGCATTTTTATTCACTTTATATTGAATTTGACAATGGCAGGCTGGCACACTACGATGTTCAGCTGACATTTTTGCTCAGAGACTTTGGTGTGTTAATTATAGGCAGAATTGAAAGGCTTTGGTACCCTTGAAATTGGGAGCAAATAGTTAACTGTTAGAGTACTTTAAATTATGTGGGACCTAGCTTTAAGTAAAATAAGTCCTCATCTTTCTAAATCAAGACTCTGGAGAGGTTTTGGAGGCTCTGATTATGTAAGCGTTGCTATAATGAAATCGTAAAAACTTTTATTTAAAGATGACACATTTGGAAGCATTATCTGCTTTATTGACCATTTTTTTCCCCATTAGGTGCTTCAGTATTACTTGAGGTTTTTACTTGACCAAAAAGAGAATTTTATTCTTGTTTTCTTGGTTTCAAGCATTCTCACTTAAAAAAAAAAAAGACTGAGAGATAGTCATTAACAGCTAATACTGAGGGTTTTTTTGTTTTTGTTCTTAAGATTTTATTTGTTGGGGGCACAGAGCCAGATGTAGGTCTCAGTCTGACCATGACCTGAGGCCAAGCCAGATGCTTGACCAACTGAGCCACTCGGGCACCTCCTGAGTTCTTATTTTGCCAGGAACTATGCTGAGTGTTTTATGTAAATTACCTGATATAATTCTCAACTCCCTTTATATAAGAGAATTGGAGGCTTAGAAAAATAACTGCTGCAAAGTCACAAAAATACTGAGTACTAGAGTCAGAGCTTGGCCTCAGGTCTGAAACTTTGGAGCCCTTGGTTTTAATTAGTCATCAAAAGTTAGAAACTCAGATGCTTTACAGGAGACTGTGCTACATGAGCAGGTACTTGCTTTGTCTAAAGGAATCTGCTGCTTGATTTAAGCCCCCAGTTACTGACCTCTGTCAAACTGTTGACTTGCAGAAGTTTGGAACCAGTGTTGCTAAAGCTTCCCCCTTTTTTTTTTTTTTTTTCCCCTAAAAAAAGCCTGAATCTGGACTTTATATGAAATCTCCTAATTTTTAAATGTTGGCAACTAATTTAAATTAAAACACACTACTTATATCAAATAAAACACAGTGGTTACCAGATTGGACAACAGTTGCACTACATATTACACTGCTTCTCTTAAAAGGATGGATGCCTTATTCCCTTCTATTCTTGATTTTTTTTTATCCTCTCTAGATTGTTCTTTTGTGAGAAGAGCAGTTTTCCTAATGCTGTTTATTTCTGTTAACTATATTCCAAAGTAAATGGCAGTATATTAAACTTACTGTGCTTTTTAGAACTTAATTATAATTAATTATGGTGAATCATCTTTGTATTATTAGACTAGCAATACTATGAATTCTCATGCTTCAATTTTACTATATTCTCCATAGACCTGGTGATGACTGGAAAAAGACTTTAAAACTCCCTCCAAAGGATCTAAGAATCAAAACTTCGGTAAGTTGATTGTAAAATTCAAGTGGAAAAATGGTGTGGAAACTCTAAAAGTGAATTAGTTACTTAATATGACAATAGGCACTGTGTGTTTACTCCTAGATTGAAGTGGTTGAAATTGTATGGATCATATATATGAATTGCCAAAAATTTTCACCTTTTGGAGGAATTACATTAATATAATAATGTGTATCTGTATATTCAATGCTGTATTTATACATCTGTATATTTTATCTAACTTATTTTCATGGTTTGCAAGACATTTTCTCAAAATTCTCTTATGCCCCTAGCAGTACAGTAAGATTCAAGTTAGGTATTATCCTTAATTTGTGGATGAGGACAAGGAAGTTGAGAGATTCGTTCTCTTAGCCCAGTGTTCCCAACTGGGGGTGATTTTTGTCCCTTAGTGGGGATTTAGCAGTAGCTAGAGACATTTGATTATCACAGCTTGTTTTTTGTTTTGTTTTTTTTTTATAAAGATTTTATTTATTTATTTGACAGGGAGATCACAAGTAGGGGGGTGCAGGCTCCCTGCTGAGCAGAGAGCCCCATGTAGGGCTGGAGCCCAGGACTCTGAGGTCATGACCTGAGCCGAAGGCAGAGGCTTAACCCACTGAGCCACCGAGGCGCCCCAGTTATCATAGCTTGTTAAACTCAACTTACGGGGATGCTGCAGGATGGCCCCTTATGAAAGAGAATTTTCTGGCCCAGTGTCAATAGTGCTAAGTTTAAGAAATCTTTATTTAGAATAGGATATTTGCAGACAGTGAGTGGTGGAGCAGAGTTTGACTTCACCTCTTGCTATTTGTAATTCAAAGCTTCAAAGCATGATACTTACATAGAAATAATAGTATTCAACCAGTCCTCAGAAGAATATAACCACAGGGTGGCCTTTCCCCAAAACAGTTTTTAAGTGGCCTGTGTGTGTTAAAGAGTGGTTATTCCTTAGGAATACTTGAAATATAGATCAAGACAGAACTCATTTGCATATGTTTGTATTTTAAATGGGGTAGAGGAAGAATAAGTCTCTCAAACAAACGTTCTTAAGTATAGTAACTACCAAAGGAACACAGTTGCACTTCATTTTGTTGTTTTGTTTGTTTGACTAGGATGTGACCTCCACAAAAGGAAATGAGTTTGAAGATTACTGTTTGAAACGGGAGTTATTGATGGGAATTTTTGAAATGGGCTGGGAAAAGCCATCTCCTATTCAGGTACGTTCTCCCATTTCATCCACTTGGGATGTAATGTTAGAAGTTAAGCATTCCATACTTTTTGATCTGTGTGAATGGTAAAATTAGCATTTTTCTCATGTGTATACATGTGCACCTACACACTTTTTCTGAACCTTTTAAAGAAAAGTCAGAAAATCATGGCCCTTTACCTCTAAACATTTCAGCGTGCATTTCTTAAGAAATAGGATTTTTTTCTTTTTTGAGTAAGCTCTATGCCCAACATGGGGCTTGAACTCAAGACCCTGAGAACAAGAGTTACATGCCATACCAACTGAGCCAGCCAGGTGCCCCTGGGGATATTTTCTTGTGTAACCGTAGTACAAACGTAAACATAGTACAGTGTTAAATTTGGTCAATTTAACATTAATACAGTATTTCTATCTTAGCTGTCATTTGTATTCTAATTTTTAAATGACCCCAAAATGTCCCTTATAGCATTTTTTTTTTCTTTTCTGTACAGAATGCCTCCTAAAATCAGGTATTGCATTAGTTAGTTATATCTCTAACCTCTTTTAGTTGTGAGCATTTCCCTAGTCTTTTTTTGGTCTTTTATGACATTGATATTAAAAAATACAGCCCTTTTTTCCTAATAGAATATTCCTCATTTTGGGTTTGTGCTGTGTCTCCACGTGATTAGCCTCAAGTTACTCATTCTTAGTCAAACTACTGCAGAAGTTATGTTACGGCCTTTTCAAGCTACCACATTTGAAGGTATACACAGTGTCCATACAGTTTTCATTGATGAATTTAATTTTCATTATTGTCTCAAGGTGGTGTCTGATTTTTCTGCTGTATAATTAATTGCTTTCCCCGCCCTTCCCTTGAAACTAATAAGTAGTCTATGGGAAGAACTTTAAGACCATGCAGGTATCTTACTCTTCCACCAAAATTTCTTCCTAGTCTTAGCAATCCATTGTTGATTCTTGCATGATTTGATCTTTGCTCTGATAGATTATGATGAGTTACCAGTGCTAGCTAGCACTCCTTCCACATTTGGCCTTGTAAAGAAGAGCCTTCCCTGGGGCACCTGGGTAACTTATTTGGTTAAGCGACTGCCTTTGGCTCAGGTCATGAACCTGGATTCCCAGGATGGAGTCCCACATTGGGCTCCCTTCTCCCACTGATCCTCCCCCTTTGTACTCTCTCTCAAATAAATAAATAAAATCTTAAAAAAAAAAAAAAAAAAAAGCCTTCTCTGTATCTTCATGTATTTGTATATTATCAGTGTGGACTCAAAAATCCCCCCCCCCCCCCGTGGTATTTTTGTGGTCAAATTGTCCCTTTTTTGGCTATCGTGAGCTCCATGAAGCTGGTCCCTGTGTGTTTATAATGTACACACACTTGTTTTTTTCCTAATAGACTGGTTTTTTTAGAGCAATATTAAGTTCACAGCAGTTGAGCAGAAAATAGAGATTTCCCTTAAACCGGGTCCCCACTCATGCATAACATCCATTATCAACATCCTTCACAAGAATGACGCATCTATTACAACTGGAGGAACCTCAGTTAACATTATCCAACGTTCATAATATATATTAGGGTCTACTCTTGGTGTTGTACATTCTGTGGGTTTGAACAAATGTGTGATGACATGTACTCATCATTGTAATATCAGGCAGAGTAGTTTTACTGCCCTAAAAACCCTCTGTGCTCTGCCTGTTCACTCCTCACCTCCCTTACCCCTTCATTTTTCTTGAGTACTTCTTTTTTGGCATATCATGATGCTGAGCCTATCTGTACCTGTCTTGTCCCAGCCTTGGAATCAGCCATTTCTCCAAGGAGCCCTGCTTAGTGGGGTAGTAGTATTAGAGACTTAAATCCAAGTACATTCTTTGCTCCTTGGCCCTTTCAGTGACTAGAACAAGGAAATACCTGTATGTGTGTGGGCAGATACATGTAAACATAAACACACATGTTAAAACTGTTAAACCCAAGCTGTAATAAGGACAAACCCGATGACATCATTGAGTACTTTTTCATTGAGCAAACGTACTGAGTGACCTAGACTGGAGATGTTTTTATGAACAAGACAGGATTTCTGCCCTCACAGTCATGGGGATAAGACAGCTAATCGTACAGATAATTTCAGTGTGATATGATAAGCCCCTTTCTCGTTGAAATTGCGTATATATGTAGCCATTAGAGGAAGACAGAATAACCTAGAGGTGATTCATATTCCAAGCAGAGAATACTGGGATAGGGGTTGCTTAGGGGTTTTTATCTTTGTGTGCCTTTGTGGACAAACTAAAGTTTATTATGGCTGAGAAAGTGTCAAGATAAGATTATATACGTCACCAGATAGGCAGTTTGAGTGCAAATATTGAAAATATTTTGGAAATTTATTTTTCTGTTATGTAGTTCATGTTAATCCATCTTATTTACAGGGGTGAAAAGTTTTATGAGTCTTGTACTGAGGGGACTATATCATTCAATTTTGTATCTCTAGTACTTAGCAAAGTAGATGGCAGGAAATGGGCTTTCAGATGTTAAGTGGTGTTTAGAATGCTTTGAAATCATGGTTGACATGTCTGCAGGTTAACTTTGTCTATAGAACTGTTGAAGAACTAGTATGGGCAGTCAGACTGCCCAGGTCCAATCCCAACTCCAGTCCTTTATAAGTTGATATTTTGAGTTATCTCTCTAAGCCTTAGTTTCCTGGCCTGTAAAATTGTTAGGATATTATTTATCATAGAGGAGTTGTGAAGATTTAATGAGGTAGTTCATTTTAGTATGCTTGGTATAGTGCCTAGTAGATGATAAATGCTCTGTAATTGTTTTAGGTTACTATTCCATACAGTAGTTTTATCAAAAAAGGAGATGGGGAGGCAGGAAGGAATAAATGCCCCTGCCTTCCTCAAAAAAAGGATTGGTTCATTCATAGCAAACTTAATTCATTCTTTTTTTAAAGATTTTATTTATGGAGTGGGGGACAGAGGGAGAAAGAGAAACCCAAGCAGACTCTGCACTGAGCATAGAGCCCCATGTGGGGCTCAATCCCATGACACCAAGATCACGACCTAAGCCAAAACCAAGTCAGACACACAATCAGCTGTGTCATCCAGCTGACTTAATTCTTAATGAACTCTTGCTGACTCCTGTTTTCCACCTTTGTATTAAAATTTAAAATTGACTTTGTTATTTGCACTTTCAGTATTAGTATAATATATAGGCAGCTATCTTTCCAATCACTTAACCAGTCTCACATTTAGCTTTTTTGGTGAAGTAGAAATAATAATCTCCCTCACAGGGTTTTTGTGAGGATTAAATGTAACTAAAACAATGTTGTGAAATAGCAAAGCAGTGTACAAGTACAAAGTGTTATTTTAGATATCTAAGACCACCATTCACATTGTCTTTTTCTCACTATTATTTTGCCCAAGAATCTATGGAAAACACAAGATGTTCCTTAGAACTATTCAGTGTAATAGGGGCGCCTGGGTGGCTCAGTGGCTTAAGCCTCTGCCTTGGGCCCGGGTCATGATCTCAGGGTCCTGGGATCGAGCCCCGCATCGGGCTCTTTGCTCGGCGGGGAGCCTGCTTCCCCCTCTCTCTCTGCCTGCCTCCCTGCCTACTTGTGATCTCTCTCTCTCTCAAATAAATAAATTAAAAAAAAAAAAAAAACTATTCAGTGTAATAAACCATAAATGTTAGGATTTTAGAACCAAAAAGAAATTTAGAAGTCCTGTAGCGAAATCTAACCTCATTACTGGCTGCCCTCTATTCATTCTCTTCTTATATGCTGTCTCTCCTTGCCTTCCTATTGTTTTTAAGGTATTCTTTTCCATAGTACTTAGTTTACAGTTTTAAGCAGGCATTTTTTCCCCCAAATATTGAAGAAGCCTTCTTGATCAGATGGTGGGTGTCCTCTGCATTTGAATTTTCTTTGAGGTGAAATTTTATTGATTATAAGATTATTGGACAATGAAGCACTTAATTATATCCTCCAGAAAGAATATTTTACACTGACAGGCTGGAACCAGACATACTACAGCTTGCGCCTACACATCTTTCTGTGGTGTAGCCATCTGTGT
Source organism: Enhydra lutris kenyoni (assembly GCF_002288905.1). Taxonomy (NCBI): domain Eukaryota; kingdom Metazoa; phylum Chordata; class Mammalia; order Carnivora; family Mustelidae; genus Enhydra; species Enhydra lutris. Next base: position 15,476,176 of record NW_019154118.1, read on the forward strand.
GTGACTCTAGTTCTAATTCTGAATGCTATGCCCCATAGCTAGCATAACTCTGCCACTCTAAAGCATAGCTTTATAGGAGCGCAAACTTTTTTGGAAGGTGTAAGAACCTACTGTTTCATTCTGCTTAAAATCATGAAACCTTACAGAGTTGACCCTTGAACAATAAGGGTTTGAACTGCGTGGTTCCACTTACACACAGACTTTTTTTTTTTGAAGATTTTATTTATTTATTTGACACATCACAAATAGGCAGAGAGGCAGGCAGAGAGAGAGGAGGAAGCAGGCTCCCTGCTAAGCAGAGAGCCGGATGCGGGGCTCGATCCCAGGACCCTGGGATCATGACCTGAGCTGAAGGCAGAGATTTTAACCCACTGAGCCACCCAGGCGCCCCTATACACAGATTTTTTATGGTACTGTAAATGTATCTTCCTTACGATTTTCTTAATAACATTTTTTTTCTCTAACTTTATTTACACCTAACATACAAAATGTGTGACTGTTTATGTTAATCAGTGAGGCTTCCATTCAGCAGTAGGCTATTAGTTAAGTTTTAGAGGAGTCCAAAGTTACACGTGGATTCTTAATTGTGTGGGATGTCAGTACCCCTAACCCCCACATTCAGGGGTTAGCTGTATTAACTTTGAGATGATTGAAAATGGTAACTCTAACTCTGACTGCTTCCAGACCCTAGGCAAACCTTTTGAAGACTTTTTCGGTAAGATAATGATGAAATGGCAGCTAGTCCACTATTGAGGGAAATAGGGGAGTTCCTTATTGTTGGCAAAAAAATTCCACATCAGGTCAAGAGTCTCAACTATTTTGAGAAATTATTTTGTCAACTAGGTGTAATAAGTTTTAATTAAGAATTAATAGCTTATTGTTGATAGTTAGGGATTACAGCATTCTTAATCCTTTGTAAATCATTTCTCTTGCTAACGTGGATTTCTTAGGATTATAGGAATTGTTTTCCAAAATTTGCAAGAAAAAAAATCTTTAAATGCATTTACTCATTAGTTACTGTGGTAAAACTGGGGTGTGTTCCTTAAGTTAGAGATATTTTTGAAATTATTATCTTCCAGACTCTTTTTTCTGGGCAGCAGTAGATAACCTGTGATAACCATTGCTATCTCCTCTACCATACTCATACTATTTTTCCCGCTAAAATTAAGATTCTTAAGGTCAGCTGACCCAGGAAGTGTCAGAAACAACTACCCTAAAAGCAGCTAATAGGGCAATTTTCAGCCTTTTTTCGGTACCACACTTCTGTCGAATGCCTCTCAGTACTAGGAAATTGGAAGGTATACTGTGCTTTGGTTGTAGGCAGCAAACCAACTTGGGCTGACTTTAGCAAAGGGGAATTTATTGAAAGAATATCAGAGGAGTTCACTAGAGTGAGAAAAGTCACACTTGGCATTGACCAAGGACTGAGGCAGTTCTGAAGGGCTTGGGAAGCTACAAATTGTTACAGGATCTACTATAACAATTTAAATTCTTAGAAGAGAGCATGGAGCTGGCCTGGGTTCAGTTGATGTCTCCTGTTTAGCTGGAGAGGTTACCTAGACTATCCGGTGGGGTGGGGACATGTAATTCCTCAGAAGAAATTTGGGGTCCTAGGGAAGGTGGATCCTAGGGTAACTGAAACACAACAGATAACTTAGTGGGTCATTTCCACTTTAATGGTGGAACACGGCCTTGGAGAAGTAAGGTGGCAGAATCAGACCTGAGGTTGTTGTGGGGTTGTCATGGGTTTGGTAACTTGACTAAGATGCAAATCACATATCACACAATTTATGCATTTAAAGTATGCAATTCAGTGGTTTTTAATGTATTCACAGTTGTGCAAATCAATTTTAGAACACTTTAATCACCCTAAAAAGAAACTGTTTTAGCAGTCTCCCCTCATTTTCCCCTAGCCCTGACCAACCACTGATCTCCATGAATTTGCCTGTTCTGGACATTTCATATAAATGGAGACATACATTGTTTTTTGTGACTGATTTCTTTGACTTAGCATTTTTTAGGGTTCATCCATGTTGTAGCATGTATTAGTACTTCTTCCCTTTGTATTGCCGAATAATAATTCCATTGTATGGCTGTACCACCTATGGTTTATCAATCAGTTGATAGGGTTGTTTGCACTGCTAGCCATTTTGAATACTGCTGTGAACATTCACATAACAAGTTTTTGTGTGGGAATGTTTTTATTATAAAACAAAAATACCTAACTTGAAAGGATATAAATGAAAGTATCTGGGTGCCCAGCAGACAGTTTTTAAAGTTTTTTGCTTCCTCCTCCTCTGTTTTCTCCCTGGTAGCTCCCATGATTTCCTCTTGGGTTTCACAGTTGTCTGAGCCTGACTTGAATTCTCTTTCATTATATTATCTGATCTTTCTGGCGGATAGTAGTAAGAGACAGTGTGGATGTGTTGAATTCCGTGACTGCTACTGCTAATCATAATGGTCACTATATGGGGCAAACTATCAGTGTATCTTAACTTGGAGACTAGCTTGCTTACTTTGTTTAAAAAAAAAAGAAAAAGAAAAAGCCTATCTTTAAACAGTTTCTGTAGAGCATAAACCCTATCAGAGAGTACAAGGGAATAGAATTTAGTGGCCTTAATCTGAGTTAGATTTCCCAAAATGGGAAATTAGGATACCCTTAAGCTAATTCTCACCTGCCTCACTTCATTCAAAAGTTTTATTTTAAAGAACCTGACTTAAGTCATTTGGAGGCTCTTGGAGACCACCTAGACTTTTATTCTGTTAGAGAACTGAGTAGTGTGCTAGTAGCCTATTTAAAACCCACGGAAAAGGGGCACCTGGGTGGCTCAGTTGGTTAAGCGACTGCCTTTGGCACGGGTCATGATCCCGGAGTCCCAGGATGGAGTCCCACATTGGGCTCCCAGCTCCATGGGGAGTCTGCTTCTCCTTCTGACCTTCTCCTTTCGCTCTCTCTCAAATAAATAAAAATAAGATCTTAAAAAACACAGAAAAAAATGAACCCAAGGGGGTAATAAGCCCCCAGAGCAACTGTAGATGAACAGAGTTGACTCAAAGTAGGAACGAAGAGATTAAGACCAAAGGGTCAAAGCCAAGGATTTTTTCTTTGACCTGCTTTATTATAATAAGCAGACTATTTAATGCTGGTTATAGGAACAGAGGGTAACAGTATTGTTACTGGACCATATTTACAGTTCTGGGAGCTGTGTTTTCTTTTTCTGGTCATATGGAACCCATCTGACCTCTTTGATGCATTCTTTGTTTGTTTGTTTTCCTTTGATGCATTCTAAGTAGGATGATTATTATGAGGGGAAATGCAAGTCATGATGATTATTAGATGTTCCTATAATAATGATTTTAAACTGTTAGAGATAGTTCTTTTTTTTTTTTTTTTTTAAAGATTTTATTTATTTATTTGACAGAGAACGCAAGTAGGCAGAGAGGCAGGCAGAGAGAGAGAAGCAGGCTTTGCACTGAGCAGAGAGCCCAATGCGGGGCTGGATCCCAGGACCCTGGGGTCGTGACCTGAGCCGAAGGCAGAGGCTTTAACCCACTGAGCCACCCAGGCTCCCCTAGAGATAGTTATTTTGGTCATGAGCTTAGACACAGAACTGATTGTTAAAGTGATTATGAATCTCTTTCCTAACTTACTTTCCTAACTTTCTGGTTTTATAAATTAAAATTAAAAATTTTAGGTTCAGAAATTGAAATGTTCTTATTCCCTTTTTATATCTATTCTATCTATATATGTATGTGTGTATTCAATTTTCAGTAATTTGGGGGAATCCTTTGCTGTTGTTTAGGTAACTTGTCCTAATAGGAAATGTTATCCTTGCAAAACACGTATGACAAAGTAAGCTAAATGTGAAAATGAAAAGTCACTGTCTGATATGACCATGGATTAAGATGACTGGAATAGAATTGAGCCTCCAATTGAGTACATTTCAGGACAGAGAAGTTGAATATAGGACACTGACATTATAAGCTTATATGATAAGATAAATCAAATAGGACTTAAAGTTAAACTTTGCCAGCCGATTCCTATTTTTTGCAAGGATGGGTTGTCAAAGCTGCAATTTTTCATTGTGGTTAAATTTGCTTACTTTTCTCAGAATATACGGTCTTAACTTTGTATTATTTGTGCCATTTTTTTCTCCCAGTTTTACATTGTGAAAGGTCCTTCACTTCTTTTTCTGTTTATTCAAGTCCTATTTGTGTCACCCTGGGTTCCTCTTCATTTGTTTTCTTTGTTGTAGATGCCCAGCTCCCTTAGTCCTACACATTCTCACACATGCAAATCTATATTGTTTTTATGACACTGGGATACAGTTTAATAATACACTATAAGCAGTTCTCATAAATACTGGTTGATAATGATGGTGATCTTGACTGGTAATTTACTTGGCCTCTATTCTTATGCAAATGTGGGACACTTGAAAGCCATACCAAAGAGGTATACTTCCATTATATTTTAGAGAATAATTTACTTATGTGCTGTTTTTATTCAGAAGTAATTTGCATTTTCTTGTCTCTTAGGAGGAGAGCATTCCCATTGCTTTATCTGGTAGGGATATCTTAGCTAGAGCAAAAAATGGAACAGGCAAGAGCGGTGCCTACCTCATTCCCTTACTTGAACGGCTAGACCTGAAGAAGGACAATATACAAGGTTAGTTTGTTTAAACTAAAAATGGCGGTTTTACTTTACAGGTATGTGGAAGATATTACCATCTTTTTTTAGAACTTAAATAATCTGTGGTTAGTATTTACCTTTTCTTTTCACGGCTTGTGGCCCAGTTGTCTTATAAAATACCCAGCTTTCTAAAAAGATTGTTAAGTTTTCAGAGGGCTTTTACATAGCACACAGTTTTGATAGTATTCCAGTGAAATAGGCGAAATAGGTATTGGCTTATAGATAAGAAAGCAAGAATCATAAAGTTATCTGACTTTGCTACTTAAAACTGGAACTGAGTTGTTTCTTGGGGCACCTACATGTCTACAAGAGCTCATGAACTTTTTCTTCTATAAAGCCTTGTGGTTTTAAGAGCTTAGGAAGTAGGAAGAAACAAGTTTCCATAGTTCTGTGCAGAGTAAGCTAACATTTAAATTTTGACCTCTAAAGCTTTTTCTGAAATTTTCATAAATTGATCTTGATCTGTAATGATCATTTCTCCTGTCTTCCTTTTACCTACATGCGTGTGATGTAAATGGAATCTGGGCAGCAGGAGTTCTTATTCAGGTGTTCAGTGAATCCCTTACTGAAATATTAATAAACTTTGAGGTAGTGGTTGCCAAGGCAGAGAACCCTTTAAAGGTTTGTAACTAAGGAGTACCAGGTTTATAAAGCTGTGCTGCTCAGAAAAGTCCAAAGCTAGAACCCTGTAATAGGTTCTCTCTCTCTTTTTTTTTTTTTTTTTTTTTTTTTTGGTAAAGGAGATTTACTTTTTTGACTTTTCAGAATTAGGCTTATTATGATTCAACTTTTTAGAATGTCCGGAGTATCTAGATTGCAAGGGCCAGTATTTCGGTAGCTTATTACACCCTTAAAATATGTTTCTTTTTTGTCTTTTCCAGCAATGGTGATTGTTCCCACTAGAGAACTTGCTCTACAGGTCAGTCAAATTTGCATCCAGGTCAGCAAGCACATGGGAGGGGCCAAAGTGATGGCAACCACAGGAGGAACCAATTTACGGGATGACATAATGAGGCTTGATGACACAGGTAGGGAATGACTGATTTAATGTGGCCTAGCTGTTCAAGTATAATTGCAGACATGGGTGTTTCCTGAACTTCACTAAAAATCGTTAAGAATTAAGGACCAGAAACACTGCCATAGAAAAATGAATAAAGGAAGTGACCATTTCATTGGAGAAAAAAGATAAATTGATAGTAATTGAAAGGATAGTTAACCTTGCTGATAATTTTTTAATGTAAATAAAAATAGTTTGGTACCGTATCTAGCTGGGAAGGCTAAAAGATACTAGTAACCAATAATAAGTTTGAGAAGAAATAGGCTGTCTTGCAGCTTGAGGGTATAAATTGGTATGATCTTTATGGAGGACAATTTGGCATTGTGTTTTAAAATGATAAATGTGTATTTTCAAGAATATTCCTGAAGAAATACTGGGCAAATACAGGGTTACTGCAGTGTGGTTTGTAGTACTGAAAAATTGGAATATCCTAAATGTCAGAGGACTAAATACAGGGGTATAGTCCGAATGGAATTCCACGAAGCTGTTAAGCAGTGAAGCTGATCTATCTTTATTTTCATTGAGTTCTCCATGATACATCACAGAATGAAAAAAGATAACGAAACACAAGCTTGAAATCCCCTTATATAAAATTATACATAAAGTTTGAGTTTAAAATTTTATATATGATTATCATTTGGTAAATTACTATGTGCTTCATACTGCACACTTAATTAAAATGGTTATCTCATTTCCTCCTTTTAACAATCTTCTGAAGACCATTACTGTAGTTCAGAGGCAAGCAACTGTATGTGAGATGCCTGGTATGTCTTTGTTATTGATTGGGGATAGTTTTAAGACAAGTATTCCCCCTTATTTGGAGCAAATGGTTTGGCAAGCTATTAGCCCGTCCCATGTAGCAGTGAAACAAACAACTGTTCTCTTACCAACCTAAGATGAAATGAAAATTCTTATCTTAAAACACATCCTTGCCTGTTTGTATTATTCCTACCCCTACAATTTTCTGATAAAATATGTATAATAAACCTTTACTGTATCCTCTTTGCCCAAGCTAAAATGAATGAGAATATATATATATTCTAATCTTTTGTAGTGCACGTGGTGATAGCTACCCCTGGAAGAATCCTGGATCTTATCAAGAAAGGAGTAGCAAAAGTTGATCATGTCCAGATGATAGTATTGGATGAGGTAATGTCTCTTCATTTGGAAAGTACTATTCTGTGCTTTGTTTATAACTGCCAGTGAATAAAGCAAAAGCTCTTCGTATTTATGAACCTCTGGTAAATGCATGATTCTTGTCAATTCAAACTAATTCGCTTTTTATAAAACATGTTTTGCCCATTAAAGGCAATAGATGGTAGGCATTTGTAGCAATAGTTCAACCTTGTGTCTTTTTCTTAGGGATGCAAGATTATAGGTTTTGTTTTTCTTTTTCAAGGAAAGGAGTTGTTGAATATCTCAAAGGCAAGTTCATTCTAAGTCTCTTTCTAAAATCAGTGGTCTTAAAAAACATCTGATGTCTCTAACCCCTCATTTAGTATATCCTGCTTTGTATTGTTTGGTTTTTTTGTCTCTGGTATACTTGTTATCTCATCAGGTTGTAAGTGCCTTTTAAGAACTTACTGTACTCTACATTTTGGGGATCTGGCCATGTTTTTATACATACACTGTACTGGTGTTAATATTTTGAGATAAAGTGATTTTCCTCTTCGGATGTTTTAGATAACTAGATCAGGTCAATCATAGTCTAATTCAGACAGGTTTTTTATCTTTGAGTAAGAGAGATAATGTTTGTTAGTCACTGTGTGTAGCACTAAGTGCTGTATGTGTTTCTTCATTTGCTTTTCACAACAACCCTGTAAGGTAGGTATCCTATAAAGCAGTTACTACTGCTAATTTTAAATTTGTGGAAACTTAAGTATTGGGTCGTTAAATAACTTGTCAGCATAGCTAATAAATGTGAAGGAGACAAGATTTCAGACCAGGTAGTTTGACTCTAGATTGTACTCTCAGCCAAGTATTTCCTCTCATGGAAATCACATTAAAATTTTGTTAAGGGAACAAGGATTTTATCTATCTAGAGTTTTCTCTTTCCTCTAGAATATGGTATTAATAGCTTTTCCCTCTTCTGAATCACTGCAAATGTGTCTTGGTGCCTTTGGAGTAGGGAGTGTCCTAGAGTACTGTTCACAATCAACACTGTTCCAAAAGTGCTCCTGCGGCTGAAGACCTTGGACACTAATTGTTTTTGAAATTGTCTTTCCTTTGTATTGCAGGCAGATAAGTTGCTGTCACAGGATTTTGTGCAGATAATGGAGGATATTATTCTCACGCTACCTAAAAACAGACAGATATTATTATATTCTGCTACTTTCCCTCTTAGTGTACAGAAATTCATGGTGAGTATAAATCTGTACTAGGAAGCAGTGCTGTTCTCTTGCCCATGAGTATACCTTTATTCATAATAACATCTTATTATCAGTTTATGCTGATTATTTCAGGTTTTTGGCTTTCTTGTCAGCTGTTGAATTAAGGTTAGTTTTGCATAAATTTTTTAAAAACAGTAATTTGATTAAATTCTGTATTCACTTAGCATTTGGTGTCAGACTGACATACAGCCATTGATCCTGGATAAATTTTGATTACAATGTAATCCTGTACACAAAGTACAAAATAGGAATTTAGCTACATATCTGAATGTTAGATTTTCTATTATATGGTAACATATTTTTACTGTCATGGATTACTTATACTCTGAAGAAAACTGCATGCATGCCTTTTAAGCACGAGTTGATCAGAAATGTTGGGGGATTTGTTTCAAGTTTTAAAAGATATGTTCTGCTTTTTTTTAATTATGTGACTCTTCTTTTTTCCAGAATTCCCATTTGCAGAAACCCTATGAGATTAACCTGATGGAGGAACTAACTTTGAAGGGAGTAACCCAGTACTACGCCTATGTAACTGAGCGCCAAAAAGTACACTGCCTCAACACACTTTTCTCCAGGGTAAGTAACAGGCTTCAGTTGCTGAATATTACCCATTACTTAACCCCCAAAAAACAGTTGTGTCTGTTTTCTCACCATTTTCAGTGTAAAAATAGTCCATAGCTTTTCCTAAAAGGTAGTTTTGGTTGTGGATCTAAAGTTGATACTGTATGATAGACCTCAAAGACATTTTTAATTAAATTCTAAAATACTTGGACCTTAATTATAGTCAGTCCTCATTATTTGCATATTCTGTATTTGCGAATTCAGCTACATGCCAAAGTTTGTAACCCTACAGTCAATACTCGTGTGCTTTTGAAGTCCTTTGTGGATATTAGTAACACTATGGGAAATACCAGCTGTTGCGCATATTCCCAGCTGAGATTGAACAAAGTGACACACTGCCTTCTTGTTTCAGCTCTCATAAACAAATGTCTTTCTCACAGTCTGTGCCACATTTTTTGCATTTCTCTGTGTGTGTGGTTTTGTTTTGTTTTGTTTTTTGGTTTATTTCATGGTTTAAAATGGCTCCAAAGCTTAGTGCTGTTCATTGCTCCTAAGCACAAGAAGATTGGTTTGCAGAGAAAATGTGTTTAAGATAAATTTTATATAGATAGGAGTTAACAGTGTTGTTGGCCACAAGTAAATAAGGTGATTTGAACGGTAGCACACATAAAACAAGGTTATCTGTTGATCAGTTGATGAAAAAGTTGTGACTAGAGGCTCTCAGGAACCTTTCCCTGTATCTCTCTAGGAGCAGTGGTTCTACAGTCACATTTTCAGTGTCTGTAAGAACTTTATAGAACAGAATTACTACAGATAATGAGAATTGAATGTTTCAGTCATGTTGGCAATTACGTGGCTCTTAATATGTATACTCTTCTACAATAAAATTACAACTTACCTGCAGCTGTTAAGTAAATGAGTAATATTTATGATATTTACATTTTACGATATTTTGCGTCTCTCGTATTATGAGATTCTAAGATCATGTTTTTAGCATTTGTCAGTCAATATTTTCAAGATTTGGCAAAGTAGATGAAGGTTTTTGTTTTTCTTTCTTATCCGCCCCCCCACCCGCCATGCTCAGCTTCAGATAAACCAGTCGATCATTTTCTGTAACTCCTCTCAGCGAGTTGAATTGCTAGCCAAGAAGATTTCTCAACTGGGTTATTCTTGCTTCTATATCCATGCTAAAATGAGGCAGGTGAGTCTAAAACTAGAACTCCGTGTGTGGATTAAAAAAATCTTTTTCTAAGTATTTCTTGGATTTTTGTTTTGTTTTAATGCTCCTCCATATGCCCTAAGTTTAAGAATAAATTATTCCTTAGTAGACAAAGGACCTTTCATTTTAACCACTGGTTCAGTTTTCTAACTATAAAATAGGTATAAACATACTCTTAGCTCATAAGGTTGTTGGAAGATTGAGATAATTCATAAATGTGAGTATTTTTGTCAAGCATAATAGAAATACAAGATTTTATTCCTTTTCCCTAGTAATGTAGTTTTGCACTGTTTAATACAGTAACCACTGGTTTCATGTGGCAATGTGAGTTAAAATTAAATGAAATTTAAAATTTAGTTCCTCTGTCACACTAATCACATTTTAAGTGCCATGTTACATGTGACTAGCAGCTGTGGTTTTAGAAAGTACAGATACAGAACATTCCTGTTATGCAGGAGGTTCTATTGGACAACATTCTTCTAGATTTTCAATTTATGTACCTCTTCAGCCCTTTTTTTCTTTATTTGCCTTTAGGATGCAGTCTCCCTAGATTTCAGAACTTGATTTAGCAATTGAAATAAATTCAAAACTATAAAAACATTTGTTATTGTGTGTGGTAGTTAAACATTGAAATTTTGTGAAAACGGTTTCTGTAGACTAACAGATTAAGAATTTGAGTTAACTCAACTTTTGTTTTCAAAGGAGCTTGATAATGGATCAGATACCACTATGTAGACCCTAATATTAGAAATTGTTACAGGAAATTAATGTGTTAAGCTGTAGAGACTGTTTCAGAATGGAAGAACATTGCTTTGAAAGGGAAGACCACTTTGTCAGGTTCTAGATTTGTCACTTGTGCTAGAATCGTTATGCACGTGTTTTCTTTTTTTTTTTTTAATTGAAAAGTACATTTTTGGGGCACCTGGATGGTTTAGCCAGTTAAGCATCTGACTCTTGATTCTGGCTCAGTCATGATCTCAGGGTGGTGACATCGAGCCCCATGCTTGGTGGGGAGTCTGCTTGAGATTCTTTCCCTCTGCTTGCCCTGCATGCTCCCTCACTCTCAAATTTTAAAAAAAGGAAAATAAATTTTTGTTTTTGCGTACAGTGAGTAAAATAAATAGTGTTTTGGTCAAGGCAAACTTCTGTCATCTTCTGTTTGAAACATTTTAAAAACGGATATACAAAAAGATGGTGAGAGTTGTCACTTTAATTAAAATTCACTTCAGCAGAAAGGGTAAGAATATCCTTAACAGTTTAAATAAATGCTAAATAAAGATATGGGTAGGTGTTTTTGTTTTGTTTTAAGATCTTATTTATTAGAGAGCACGAGCAGTGGGGAGAGGGAGAAGCAGGCTCCCCACTGAGCAGGGAGCCTGACGTGGGTCTCTATCCCAGGACCCCAGGATCTTGTCCTGAGCTGAAGGTAGATGCTTAACTGACTGAGCCACCCAGGCGCCCCAAAGTAGATATTTTAGTTGCTTATTAATTCCCATGGGAGACTAATTTATGATTAACTTTTTTTACTTTCTGTTTTTAACTTAGGGGTATTGAATTTGTTCATCTCTCATTTGTATAAATTTGGGTATGCAAAACTTTGGATAAGAGAAATTAGTGATGAGAAATTTTTAGGGCTGTGTGTATGAGTTTTTAAACAAATCAGATGCATTGTTTTGTTCCTAGGAACATCGAAATCGTGTATTTCATGATTTCCGAAATGGCTTATGCCGCAATCTTGTTTGCACTGGTAAGTATTTCCTTTACACATTGTTTTTTTCCTGGTTCACCTCTGCTTTCTCTGTCCGTATCTCCCAACAGAATCTGTGACAAGAGTTCAGCTCACCCTTACGCCATTGCTGGAATTTCTGAAGTTGAGAATGAGCTATAGTTAATTCCTGAAATTAGTTTCTGTAGCTGAAACTGCAGAATACTTGTTACTGGCACTCATACCTCATCTTTGTCTTTTAAGCTAGTTTTGGAATTTGCGTGTTTTCTGAATACAGGAATGCGTTATCTGTACCATGTGCAAAATAAATTACATTAAGAAACTACATTTTGGAAGTCACTTACTGTGGTCTTTTAAACTTTTTGCCAGAAACAGGCTAGTCTGTATTTTGGTGTATTTCAGTACATGAAGAACAAATTGGGGAGGCAGGTGGACAGTCAGATCAGACAGAACCAATGGATTGAGTATCCTCCCATCTCTACATTGGAAATATAATCTTAGTATTGGTTTGAGATTAATCATCTCAACTAGCTTCTGGGTAGATAGAAGAACCTGGAATTTTTGTTGTTGTTGTTGTTGATCTATACACAGAAATACAGTAATTATAAGGATATTCAGTGTACATACCCGTATTACTAGCACCCAGATCAAAATTTTAGATTACACACAACTTGGATTTTTAAGAACACTACTATAGAAATAAACTTCAAATTTATACTAGCAGAATATTGAATTCGCTAATTTATAAGAACCAAAACAGGAGGGGCGCCTGGGTGGCTCAGTGGGTTAAAGCCTCTGCCTTCAGCTCAGGTCACGATCCCAGAATCCTGGGATCAAGCCCTGCATTGGGCTCTCTGCTTGGCAGGAAGCCTACTTCCCCCTCTCTCTCTGCCTGCCTCTCTGCCTACTTGTGATCTCTGGCTGTCAAAAAAAAAAAATCAATAAAATCTTAAAAAAAACCAACAGGGCTGTCTGATATCCTGAGTGTTTCCAGTTTATCTTGTTTCTCTGCTTTTTATATCTAAAAGGACACTTAATACAGCTGTGATTAATACAGCACTTGTAACCTTTGTATCAAAGTATTCAAATATAAAATACCTGATTTGGTGGAAAGGATACTTGACTCCTAGAATTTTAAATTGGAGTTCAAGTCCCACCCTTTTAACTTTTAATCGTATGACTTCGGGCAAGTCATACTTTTCTTTTATGCCTTTTTTTATTTGTAAAATGGTAATGCCTTAAAGTGAACTCTGCACAAAAATCTATTGTAGTTTATTCATTCGAAAATAGTTTTTGATACTCAACATAATATTTATTTACTCTGTGCCAGGTATTTAGTTTGCTTGATGCTTAAAAAAAAAAAAATACAGCTTCTCCTCAGATTTATGTTATGTATATTTTAACACAATTAAAGATTTTTAAATACACACTCCCTGCACTTAGGGAGCCTGTAGAAGAGGAACTAGTTCATCAGTGAAATGTTGAATTAAGCAAATTCAGAATGTGCAAACAGAAATGGTATTTAGTATGTCATTAAATAAGTACTGAATAACATAGGTGTATAAATAAGTACATGTGAAATATCATTGTTAGTTTAATCAGATAAAAAAGATAACATTAAGAAGACGGGCCCTGCAACCGTTTTCTTTAAAGTGCCAGGTCGGGGGCGCCTGGGTGGCTCAGTGGGTTAAAGCCTCTGCCTTCGCCTCAGGTCATGATCCCAGGGTCCTGGGATCGAGCCCCACATCAGGCTCTCTGCTCAGCGGGGAGCCTGCTTCCCCTTCTCTCTCTGCCTGCCTCTGCCTACTTGTGATCTCTGTCTGTCAAATAAATAAATAAAATCTTAAAATAAATAAAAAAATAAAGTGCCAGATCGTAGAAATCTTAGGCTCTATGCCATTTGGTCTCTGTTACAAGTTATTCAACTCTGCCATTCCATCTCAAAAGCACCCTTAAACAGTACATGAGCAAATGGGCATGGTCCTGTGGCAGTAAAACCTGATTTACAGGATTTAGGCTGGATCTACAAGGGAGTAATACTAATATGCAAATGTGAGGTATGTATAGTAAGTAATCCTAAATTTTAATAGGAAGGGAAATTAACTGGGTATGATGATCTGAGAAGAGATGGAATTGTAACTCGCTCTGTAAACTAGATAAATTTTAGACTTGAAGCAGGAAGGAGTTTTAAGTTAGGGAACTGGCATAAATATAATCCATTGAGGGCTTCAAGAAGATAGGTTTAAGGAACGGTAAGTAGATGAATTTCATGGAGAGGAAGGTTTGAGGAAGAGATGTGTTCGAGAACTGTGATAGGACCAGAGTGTAGAGTGGAGGACCTTGTATATCAATTTTAATTTTATCCAGTGGCAATTTAAAGGAATGAGTTACACATTGAAAGCAGTATTTTAGAAATAACTGGTCACCATAATGGATTATTTTGTTTGAGTATGGAGCTGATAGAAGCCTTGAAACCTAGCTGTTAGTCTGTTGTAATTGTCTTTACTTGTAGTTTTCAGAGCCTAAATTAGCATAGTTACTGTAGGGAGTAGGAAAGAGAAGGGGTGGCCTTGTGCTTGCCTCAGTCTTGTGAATCACTTAGTAGGGTGAAATGAGTGAATTAAAAAGTACAAATAATGATTATGAGTGGATTATGTCGTCTTTTTGAGGTATTCTTGGTTACACAACAAAGTTTTCAATCTATTTTAATCTTAGATTACATACTAAAAAATAGATGAAAAGACAGTTACTTCTGATACTTATTAGGAGTTTATAGTTTACCAGTCATTCTGACCTCTTGGATTTGCAGTTACTTTAACCATTTTTTGAAACTTTATAGGACTGTGGGCACCTGGGTGGCTCAGTTGGTTAAGCAGCTGCCTTCGGCTCAGGTCATGATCCCAGTGTCCTGGGATCGAGTCCCACATCGGGCTCCTTGCTCAGCAGGGAGCCTGCTTCTCCCTCTGCCTCTGCCTGCCACTCTGTCTGCCTGTGCTTGCCCTCTCGCTCTCTCTCTCTCTGACAAATTTAAAAAAATAAAAAATAAAAAAACTTTATGGAACTGGGAAAGGTAACTTGCTAGCAGAAAGTTGTTTATGATAATGTTCATGAAAGGTAATGCTAGTAATTTGCAAGTGCATTTGAATTACTGAGTGAAGTGACTAAAACTTAGGTTGCACCTAGAAATACATGTTAAAGAGTATTATGGTGCCAAGAAACATGCTTAAATTGAAAGATATAATAGAGGTTCTTTTTTTCTCTTTTAAGATTTGTTTACCCGAGGTATTGATATACAAGCTGTGAATGTGGTAATAAACTTTGACTTCCCAAAGCTGGCAGAGACCTATCTCCATCGTATTGGAAGATCAGGTGAGGAAAAGGAAGATGCCCTTTTGGCGGGGGGGTGGGAAGATGCTCTTTTAAGACTGATTTCTAGGGGCCCCTGGGTGGCTCAGTTGGTTAAGGGACTGCTTTTGGCTCAAGTCATGATCCTGGAGTCCCGGGATCAAGTTTTGCATCAGGCTCCCTATTCAGCAGGGAGTCTGCTTCTCCCCCTGACCCTCCACTTCTCATGCTTTCTGTCTCTCTCAAGTAAATAAATATTAAAAGGAAAAAAAAGATCAATACCCAGTTCTTCTAGAGCATTTAAGAAAAAACAACTTTACTGTATGCTTAAATTGATATAAAATTCACAAGTGAGATCCTTTTCTCATTAGGTGGTGCAGTCTGTAACTACTATTTAGAGTACATATTTTGGCAACTTTTGACACAAATGAGTATCTGTTTTGTCATTTGAAAAAGGAGTAATAGTATACTACTTTGGGCTGTGAAACCTGAAGTTGTAATGTGTGTATGAGGAGTCCTTATCATAAGAAGCAGTTTTATAAACTCAGAATGGCACTGAACAAAAACATCAGTCCTGTATGGTTTTGCCACTGATAGACTTGTATGTGCACATCAGTTCTCCTATTTAACTCAATTTTTTATTAATTAAAAAATGTTCTTCATTTTTAGGTCGCTTTGGTCATCTTGGCTTAGCCATCAACTTGATCACATATGATGATCGCTTCAACCTGAAAAGTATTGAGGAGCAGCTGGGAACAGAAATTAAACCAATCCCAAGCAACATTGACAAGAGCCTTTATGTGGCAGAATACCACAGCGAGCCTGTAGAAGACGAGAAACCTTAACAAGCATGTGCGTACCTGACAGAACAGCTAAGTAAGCATAGCGTTTAAATCAAGATCCTCTTTCCTGGAGGAAATTTAATAGCAGTGATAGGGTAGAACACCTGTTGGCATAAATGACCATAAACTGGATGTATTGCTTCTATGAAGTTGTGGTCCCATTAGAGAATTCATAAATGCTGCTTTTTTGTTTGTTTTGTTTGGGGTGGGGGGTTGATGTATTTATTTGACAGAGAGGGAGAGAGCACAGGCAGAGAGAGAGGGAGAAGCAAGCTGGATGCAGGGCCCCATCCTGGGACCCTGGCATCATGACCTGAGCTGAAGGCAGATGGTTCACCATCTGAGCTACCCAGACGCCCCTACATGGTGCTGTTGAATGCAGTTTTCTTGTATAATGTGATATGTGAGCAGTACTTAAGACAAATCCAAGGCTTTCCAAAACAAAGCAAAGAAGAATCTTTTTCATCAGTCTGAATATGAAAATATTTTTTGTCTTTTCCTTTATCACTCAGTTATTTCTCTGTTGTTAGCATCACTCTTAATTTCTGCTGGGCGTCTTAATAAATCAGGTTAATTGTCTGCAGTGCCTCCTTGCCAGATGTTTAATCAGGTTGTGAGGATGTCTTTTTTTAAATGCCCACTCTTGTCTCCTGCACCATCCTTATCTTTTATTGTTTGGTGACTGTTGGACTCTGGTAATAATGCTCAAAAGAAGGCTCAGCAGAACTGAATACAGGCTGTTTTTGCAGTTTTTTCTAAGGAAAATGAAACTTTGTTTATTTGAGAGAAGGTAGTGTCCAAATTAGCAATGAGCATTTTACCTGTTCTTTTTTTTTTTTTTTTTTTAAGATTTTATTTATTTATTTATTTGAGAGAGATAGAGAGAGAGAGAGAGGGCAGGGGCAGAGGAAGAGGGACAAGCAGACTCCCTGCCGGGCGGGGACCCTAAGATCCTAGGAGCTTGACCTGAGCCTAAGTCAGATGATCAGCCGATTAAGCCATCAGGCACCCCATTTACCTGTTACTCTTGAGATTCTGTTACTCTTTTCATTTTAGTTTCTTTCTCCCCCCTACCCCCCAAAATGTCAAGCAAAACCCTCAGACATAAAAGTAGCCAGTGTTTGCTCGTATCCTGGCAAGCTGTCGAGTTTATGGAAGTTTAAAAAAAAAAATCTTTCTTTAAATTTAATTGTTTTGGATATCAGAACTTTCAGGCTCTTGTTCTATCTCTGGAATGATTAGCAGAAATTCCTTAATCCTAAATGGATTCTACGGCAGGCAGAGGCTCAGTCGAAGCCACTACAGAGAGAGCATTTGGATTGGAGTTGTGAAAACCTAGGTATCCTGGTTCATATTGTTTTCACATAAGTTAATTTTAGGTTTCTTCTTTCTTTAGGCTTTGACAAACTACAGAAGGCTCGTTTGGATCTGTGACACATCGTTTGGGGGGGATGCTCTTCTCTTTGTGGGTTTTTCATCTTCTTTTTATTTTGGAACTATGAAGACTTAAAAGAGCTCAGACATTTTCTTTTTTTAACTGGTGAAGAGAAAAAGCTGAAAAGAAGGAATTTACCTTTTTTGTTCCACTTGTTTGCACTGTGTGCTGACTGAACATTAGTTGCACTAACCGCTGGTTTTTTAAAAATGTTTTCTGGGGAAGGGGGACAAGGAAGGAGGATAAAGAAGAGAAGGGGAGAAACCCTAAAAAGAGAAGAATCTTGATGAACACACAAGCTTGTCTACAATTTCAAAATTCTCCAACAGCTGACTCTTGAGTGCATTTCAACTTCTCCCTTATTACTCATCCGTTTTTTAAGCCTGAAGAGCTTATTACTTATTTGTGCGAAGTGCCTTATGCTATGAGACCATTCAGAATATCATCTTTTAGACACAGCCCAAGGAGTCAACAATAGTAATTCTTTACTTTTTTTCTTTTTTTTTTTTTTTTCCTATCTTTTTAAATCTTTTGTCTTTTCATTTTCGTTTCAAGTTGAAGTCTCTCTCTTCCCTTTTTACCCGATACTCAAGCCCAGGGCTGGAAGATGACACGTATTAGTACTGTTAAACACCATTCTCTTTTTCTTTATGTGGAGGAGTTGATATGCAACTGCAGTTCATCCGCACTGTAAATACATGTATTTAAAAAAAAAAAACAATCCCAAGTAAAAATTTCTTCTGGGCTGAGTAGATTACATCATCGCTCCCAAAGGAAAGAGCAGTCTATCATTGCAGGAGCCATATGACAAGCCTTTGTGCTCTATAGCAGAACACTAAAGACTGGTTTACATACGCTTCCATTAGCAGTTATGGCACTTGATGTGTAGACATGTCGGAGCCTGACCCTCTTTCCTCTGTGGCAAAGCGCGTCCCATAGAAAATTGGGTGTGTATACTTGTATAAACTTTGTAAATAAGTTTTTTTCTGGGTTCATATATATATATATACATATATATATATATTTTTTTTTGGATGAAGGTTGCTGGGATTAAGGGGATTAGAATGATTATGGGAGCAGCTAAAGATGAGAGGGGCTCAGTTTTCCGCAACACTAAATTCTAAAAAGTACTTTGGTCTCTTCGTGTAGAGTGCAGACCTCTGTGGTGACCCTGTGTTGGAAGAGGGACCCAGAAGTCTGGGATTCACTGTTGCTACCACACTGTATCATCTAATAGCTTTGGAGAACACCTGCCAGAGAGCAAGGAAACTTCAAAAACCTATGACTCAAGATGTTATTTTTGAGGAGCTCTCTGCTTTGCTTCTTTCTCCCCTTTTAAAAAAAGTTCGAGGAACTTTTTGAGCTCAGCAAAAGGGGACAACGATTAATCTCCCTTGCAGTGTGGAATTCAATTGAGTGGCAGTGTCTGAGCAGTATATGTACAAAGCATGGATTTTGCATTTCAGAATATTAGCCAGTACCAGCTTTGGTAATGTTAGCAGTTCTGGAGCTTACTTTCTGTGGATCACTTCCTGTACTCTGTGTGTTGCCCTCTGCCCACCTTGATACATAAACTTGCAGGAATGGGCAACTCCTGAGAGCTGTTAACTTTCATGCTACAGAAAGCTGCTTGCCATCCTTTTGCTTTGTGACAAGAATTATCTGTCATTTTGCATTGTAAATTGCTGGCAAATGCTTTTACAGTCAATAGTGTTGCTTTAAATTGTGCCCCTCCCAACATGCTTGATGTTTGGCCTGATCTCCAGGCAAAAGGAGTGAGATGAATCAAACCAGTGAACTTTTTTTTTTAAATGTTTTTAATTCCCTTTTAACCCAGTGTACTAGGTCAATCAGGAGGCATCTAGGGTTAAAAAAAAAAAAAAACAAAAAATAAAATTTAAAAAATTTGATTTCCATATTCCATTTTTTAGAACCCTAAAATATTACAAGATAAGTCCTGCATATGCTTTCGTGCTTAACTCATCTGGATAAAGAAATCAGTTATTCAAAGTTTGCTTTTTTGACTCTTGGCCTAGTTCTAAGCAAAACTATTTGTGACTCACCCAAAACTCCTTAGGATCAAAATCCTGCAGATGCCTCCTGATCAGACATAGCCCTAACTCCTTAAAAAACTGTAGCAAGAGCTGCACAGTACAAACCCAAAAAAGAGGAAGCTCATTTATTTGGTATCCAAGCTATGTTCTACCCAGCCAATGTTGGTTACTAAATACAAGCCCTAATTAAGGAATAACTTTTTTCCAGGGAGGGGTGGGGGGAGGGAATTTAGAAGGCATCAACTTTTGACCAAAAAAATCTTGCCTCTTGTACTGATGCAGCTCTCTCTTTCTCTCCCACCTCTGGCGAGATAAGAGGGATCATTCATTATAGAAGAAAAGCAAGAAAGGCTTGTAAATGCAATTTGATATCTCGCTAGAGTGTGTGGGTGACAAAACAAACCGCACAGTCTTCTTTGCCATCCTCAGACTGTGCCTGGTGCCACATGCCTGTGGGTCCCTCTTAAAGCACAGACTTAATTGAAAGTATTACTGAAGTACAGCCTCTGATGAGGAGTGGCACTTAAACTATCTGGGACACCACTATTGGACACAGTCCTGTAGAGGCAGCTGTCCAGTTTTGGTGCTTGACTCTTGAAAAGGAATTGTTAAATGGAAAGATGCTCTAAGGACTAGGTCAAAGCCTAGTCTTTCTTTTATTTTTTTTTTTTTTTTTTTTCTTTTTTTTTTTAATCCCCATCACTATAAGGAGCATTGTTTGGAAATTGTTTTTGTGTTATTTCCACTATTGGGTATCTGTTTTAAGTAACGGTAATATTTTTTCCAGTGGTTCATTTGGATGAAACTGTTCCCTATTTTTAATATTTAAATTATGTCCAACTCCTGGTTTTGCCTGTGGTTGTAGTTGTGTAATGGGTTATGGACTGTTACACACCTTGCTGCCTCTGGGCCTATGTTTTGTTTTTATCTTCCCATACATTCCAGTGGAGAAACTTTCTTGGCCTTCCCTTGGGAATAGAATAAACTTAACTCTGAAATGATCTTCCATGGGAAGAAGTAAGAGAGAAGCAAATCTGAATATATCTCTCAATTATCTTCCAGTTGGTCCCAGCATATTAATATGGGTGGGCCCCAATGGCTGGGGGGGGGGCAGGGGGGAGGCAGTTGGTTATCAAAATTCGTTTTCAGAATGAGATGGGAGCATCTTTCCTTTTCTGTGTGCTTTGTGTTTGATACCATCCTGCTTGGGTTAGAACCAGATAACTCAGCACAAAGCCTTGAGTGTACATTTGTTGGAATCAAAACATCTCATTCTGATCACTTGGGGGTTTTTTGGTTGTTTTTTTTTTTTTTTTTTTTTTTTTTTTTTTTTTTTTTTTCTTTCTTTTCTTTTCTTTTTTTTTTTTTTTTTTTTAAATAGGGGTGGGAGGGAGGTTACTATGCCCCAAAAGGGAGGGTGTCTGCACTAAGGATTTAGAAACACTTTGAAAGCTCAAAACTTCATCAGAAATGGCCTTTAGCCACACTCCTGACCTTATAGATGAGTAACAAAATGAAATAATTTTTTGGGAATTAAGCCATGTTGTTTTAATTTGCTACTTTTTTCAACGTTCTATCTAAAAAATTGTTACCGTGGAATCATTTTCTGACAATACCTTTGTCAAAGCAAAATTTTTGGCTTCATGGGAGCTGAAGTCAACTTTTTGGTGAAATTAAGTGGACTTTGGTGAGCTTGTAGTTCTACTTTATATCCTTAAAGATAGTTTTTTAAAACTCCCAAAGAAAGTATCTGATCTTAAAAACTCATCTTTGGGGTAAAGAGTTAAGTGTCCAAAGGCTGTAACAGTTCATGAGATTAGAGGGAGCTAGCCTGGCACCTGGACTCTGCCCCTCCATAGCTGACAGATTCCAGCAGAAGTGTGTTTAAATTCTCCAGTAGACAATACTGGGCAGGGCAAGGGAGGGGGTAGGGCTGGGTTATTAAGATACAGGCTACTGTATTTTAACCAGTGGTTGTGGGGGAGGGGTGCCTGGAGAAAACAAAGTCACTTCCCTTTTTTGAAACAACCTAAAACTTAAAAAAAAAAAAAAAAAAAAGTATTTTTGTTGAGTAAAAGTGGGATAGAATTCCAATGTCCCTAGCCACAAGGGACTAGTTCCACTGAGAAGTGAACAGTGGGGACTCAAATTTTTGAAAACATTTGGGGAAAGGGAAAATTGGCTTTCTGTTAATTGGCAAATGTTCCAGTGGGACTCTGTTTTTGTTGGGATGTGTTATGTTGTGTGTACACATATGGACCAGAGTCTTCTGAGTTTATAAGGTTCAGAAAAAATGGTTGATAAAATCTTGATTTTTGTTAATTTATCTCAATAAAAGCCCACTGGAACTCCAAATGTGTGTGTAGTATGTCCTTAGCAGGCTGTGCTATTTAGGAATCCTTGCATTTAAGAATATTTTACTAAAGCAATTCACGTGGTGAGACAGTAGAACATTTCTCAACACTACACCTATAAGCCCAGTTGAGTAAAATCTGAGATGGCTCATCTCAGTGCACCCTCATCCTCTAGATAATGTCCTACTGTCCTCATTTCACTTTTTCAGTTTTCATTGCCTTAATAGCGAACCAAGATAATCATTTGGGGAGATGTTAGTTTGTGATACATGGAAGTGGGTTCTAAGTAATCACCTCCAGAACTGTTCAGATGTTTCAGTAAACTGAACATGCCTACAGAGTTTACTTAGGAATAACTCTCATAATACGAACAGAATTTGTGTGCTAAGTACAACAAAATACTGATGAAAGAAATCAAAAGACCCAAGTGAGAAATTCAGACACTTGAAACACAGCCCCTTTGCTCTAACCCCAAAAGAAATCGGTGTAACAAGATGTACATAACATTTAAAGCTGCAAAATAACACTGATGAAAGAAATTGAGAGGTGCCGTGTTCATGGATTGCAATGCCACAACAATTTTGAAAAACTCGAAGGGATTATTAATCTGCTTTCAAGACTAAGCTACAGCGAAGTTGTAAACTGTTCTTTTACTACAGTACATTGTGTATGAAAAACGTAGGTGGACGTGACCTCAACCTTTCCATCTAAAGAGCAGAGAAGAGATTGCAGAGATTGGTGCCACTGACTTGAAAGATGAAACATTGGTTCTTACCTTCATTCAACACACGCATGTTTGGTTTGTGCAGAAAACAAATGGATTATAGAGAATGATAGTGGATTATCATAAATTTCCCCAGGTGATGACTTCCACTGCAACTGCTGTTCCAGGTATGTGTGTCTTCGCTGGGAAAAAATCCTCTGTCACATCTACTGATGTATTGATGCTTCCCCCACCAACCTCATAGTAATGACAAATCATTTGCTATTAGCTATCGGGACCAACAATACATCATTTTATATCAAGGCTTTATTACTCTTCCAGCTGGTGCAGAGAGACTTTGATCACCTCTGAATTCTGCAGGATGTCCTGCTGGCCCACAATATTCTAGACATGGTGAGCAGAATATAGCATCTACCAGGATACTTAGTAAAACTCAAGCATGCTAGAGGATAGAAAATTGATGTCACAAAAAATCACGGACCTGCCTCTGAAATTCTAGGGATCTGAAGGACCAGAGCATGTTGTAATACCCCTTTCTAGGTGAAGGACAAATTGCTAAATCTGGCCACCTATCATTAAGAAAAAGACAATGCCTAGTGAGCCTGTTTGGAATTTGAAGGCAATATATACTTTGGGTATGTCACTTTAACTCATTTGCTGAGAAATCAGAATTGTTGCCATTTATAAGGGTGGCCCAGAACAAGAGAAGCTTCTGCAACAGGTCCAAGCTTAGTACAGGTTGCTTTGTCACTTAGGCTTATGATCTAGCAGATCCAATGATGAAGTTACCTGTGGCAGGTAGGGATACTTGTATAGAACCTCTAGCAGGCTTCTTTTGGTAAATGACAACAGAGTCCTTAAGGATTTTGAAGAAAAGCTATGCCACACCCTGAAGAAAAAGTATTTCACCTTTTGAGAAAGTTTCTAGCTTGGTATTGGGCTTAGGAAGGACTGAATGCTTGACCACCAAGCGTTACCAAATTACTTGAATTGCCCATCATTAATTGGATATTGCCTGACTCATCGAGTCCTAAGGCAGCTTTGGGTTCTGCTAGTCCAGTGGTCTTAATTGCCTGGAAAGGAATGCCTCTTCCAGAGAACTCAGCAGGCTAAGTTCCATTGGACTGGAAATGGAGATTGCCACATTGGGCTTATGGTAATGAACAAGTGGACTGATTACTGGTGTTGATCCAGATTTGAAAGGGGGAATTAGGTTGTGATCACACAAAGAGGGTATGGGAGAGTATGTCTGGAATGCAGCATATCTCATGGGGCTGCTCTTAATTTTACAATAAAATGTGATAAAAGCTAGTGGAAAACTACAACTTAGTGCGGGCTGGACTAGTAAGAACCCAGACCCTTCAGGAATGAAGGTTTGGGTCCTTCCACCAAGCAAGGAATCAGGACTATCCAAGGCACTTGTATAGGGCAAAGGAAATAGGAAATGGGTGGTGGGAGAAGGAAGAAGTTAGAGATACTATTTATGACCACATGGCAAGTTGTAGAAATGAGTATAATAGTATTGAACGTTCTTATAAACCTATTAGGTATGTATCAACTGATTCGTTTTCTCTCTTCTTGTTGACAATCTTAAAAAGTATTAATAGAGATCAGAGGGGTCTTGACCTACTTAAGAAAAGGCTTAAACATCACTTGAAGATAATGCAAACTGAGAATTTTGTATTCTCTTTGGGGGAGAGGGTTACCATGTTCTGAATCTTTTTTTTTTTTTTTTCCTCCTTCAAGTAGGCTCTGTGTCCAATGTGGGGCTTGAGCCCATGACTTCAATATTGAGAGTTGAATGCTTTACTGACTTAGCCAACCAGATGCCCCTGGTTTTGATTTTTTGATGAACCATGGAGTATGTTAATCAGAAGCGTGACTTTGCTGTTTATTTGGAGTTAAATATGGTTAAAAGAGGTGTGACCAAATGTCAGGTTAACATAGGATGGAACTTTATGGTTTTGTAATCTGTCTACATAGCTAATATAGACCTACGTTTCCCAGAATTCCCTTCCCTATTTGGGCAGGAGTCGGCGTTGGCCCAAAGAAAATTTGCACAGGATTTGGGAGGTCGAACTAAAACAACTTGCGTTAACCATCTGAAGGTCATCGTGGTCAGAGGTGACAGTTGCCAGAAACTTCTAGTATCCTCTTGCTGTTTTTCCTTGTTGTGCATCCTTGTTCTTGCTCCATGCCCAGCTCTTCTTCCTTATTGTTGTTCTGCTGAACAACAACAACCCTAGACCTATTGCCAGACCACTTGGCTATGAATTCACAGAGTGTAGTTATGAAAACAGCCTTCAGTTATCTACTCTGGTCCATTCTATGATCATATTCTAGCAGCAGATGTGCCTCACTCCCAGATTTCCCTGAAAGCACTAACTTGTTCACCCAGGGTAATGTTTAAGAGGGCTGATTAGTGATTCTTCCCCTGGTTTTCCAACACCGTCATTTGGACCATTACTTCCCCAGTCTCTCTCCAATTATGTAAAGCAGTGACTCTCAAATTTCGACATGCATCTGAATCTCCTAGAGGGCTTATTAACACCAGTTTGCTGAGTCTCACCTTCAGAGCTTCTGATTCAGTAGGTCTGTGTTGGGCCTAGATATTTACATTTATAACTCTCAGGTAATACTGATAATTGATGTTGGTTTAGACCACACTTTGAGAACCACTGAAGTAAAATCGAAATTCTATAATAAAATCTTCATAATATCCATTGTAGTTCTCCTTCCTTGATATAATTCTGACCAGTACAGAGTCCTAGAGGACATAGAAGAAATTGGAAACTATAAATGTACAATTAGGAACATACCAATGGATCTTGAGGAGGAGGACTACTGCCTTCCACTTCCTGCCAAAATGGAGTAACGGTAACCAGATCTACTTTCTTTCCTGAAACAACCAAGGATGGACAATATATGAAGCAGTAGTTTTCAAGACACTGGACATCAGCCAATGAAAGGCAGTGAAACCTGAAGATGAGAAAGAAGAGATGAGCCCTATGGTTATGATCACCAAGCTTACTGCCCTGAAAGAGTTTCCCAGACATGATGCATGAGAGGAAACCCGAGTGAAGCCCAACAAACTGAACTGAGGGAAGAGCTGATTCCGAAAAGATGAAGCAGATGGAGTTTGCAGGACAGAGTACCAGAGAGGAAGAGTACAGAAAAAGAACTCCAGAAATGTGCAGAGGGGCCCCTTGAGTATCTGGCTGAATACAGCTCAAGCATGTGCAGAAACTACTTGAGGCAGAATAAAGAACCACTCAAAAGAATTAGGGGGAAGAATGCCCAGTACTCACATGGGACTGGAATAGTGGCCTCTTCCACCAGGCAGATTGGAACACTTAATGATTCACAGGGCATGGGATAGGGTACTCAGAAAAATCCTGCCTCGGTAGTGGAAAATAGATTGAGTACAGATGGTCTCATTTAGCAAATCTTAAAAAGCAATATCTGAAAGAAACACTTTCCAAATAATTTATCCAAGAACAAAGCTCAAGAATATAAGAGTATAAAAACTGCAGCACCCAACAAGGTAAAATTCATAATATCTGACAGCTGGTTTTTTAAAAAGCATGCAAAAAAGCAGGAAAGTATGACTCATAATAAGAATAATCCATCAGTCAAAACTGACCCAAATATTAGAATTACCAGACAAGGACATTTAAAAAAAATTATAACTGTTTCAGATAGTCCAAAAGTTAAGTGATAGAAGATGTTAAACCAAAACAACCCTCAAACTTCTAGAGATGAAATCTACACAATGTCTGAGATGAAAAATATACCAGAGCGGTAATCCGAATGCGGAGGAAAGCCTTGGGGGGTTCCGGGGCAACTAGCAGCTAAAATGAAGGTGAAGATGCTGAGCCGGAACCCGGACAACTACGTCCGCGAAACCAAACTGGACTTACAAAGAGTTCCAAGTTCCATCCTACCTTACATCCTTTTGAGGTCCCACAAGAATATGTGAGAGCTTTAAATGCTACCAAACTGGAACGGGTATTTGCAAAACCATTCCTTGCTTCTCTGGATGGTCACCGAGATGGAGTCAATTGCTTGGCAAAGCATCTAAAGAGCCTGGCTACTGTCCTTTCTGGGGCATGTGATGGAGAGATTAGAATTTGGAACTTGACTAAACGGAAATGTATCCATACAAGCCCATGAAGGTTTTGTACGAGGAATATGTACTCGCTTTTGTGGGACTTCTTTTTTTACTGTTGGCGATGACAAAACTGTGAAACAATGGAAAATGGATGGACCGGGCTACGGAGAAGAGGAAGAACCATTACATACAATATTAGGAAAGACAGTGTATACAGGAATTGATCATCACTGGAAAGAAGCTGTTTTTGCCACATGTGGACAGCAAGTAGACATTTGGGATGAACAAAGAACAAGTCCTATCTGTTCAATGACCTGGGGATTCGACAGTATAAGTAGTGTTAAATTTAACCCAATTGAGACATTTCTCTTGGGAAGTTGTGCTTCTGACAGGAATATAGTACTAGATGATATGAGGCAAGCTACTCCTCTGAAAAAGGTCATCTTAGATATGAGAACAAATACAATTTGTTGGAACCCTTTGGAAGCTTTCATTTTTACTGCAGCAAATGAAGATTACAACATACGTTTGATATGCGTGCACTGGACACTCCTGTAATGGTACATATGGATCACGTGTCTGCGGTGCTTGATGAGGATCATTCTCCCACAGGGAAAGAGTTCGTGTCTGCTAGTTTTGATAAATCTATTCGTATCTTTCCTGTGGACAAAAGTAGAAGCAGGGAAGTCCATCACACAAAGAGAATGCAACATGTTATCTGTGTAAAATGGACTTCTGACAGCAAATATATTATGTGTGGATCTGATGAAATGAACATTCGCCTGTGGAAAGCTAATGCTTCTGAAAAATTGGGTGTGCTTACATCACGAGAAAAAGCAACCAAAGATTATAACCAGAAGTTAAAGGAGAAATTTCAACATCATCCTCATATAAAACGCATTGCTCGTCACCGACATCTACCAAAATCTATCTACAGTCAGATCCAGGAACAGCAGATCATGAAGGAAGCTCGCCGACGAAAAGAGGTGAATCGTCTCAAACATAGCAAGCCTGGATCTGTGGCAATTGTGTCAGAGAAGAAGAAACACGTAGTGGCAGTTGTGAAATAATACTTGGTATTCCTATCAATCCTGATGTATAATTATTTGTTATATTTTGATGTGCACACTGTGCAAATAAAGTACTGGCTCTAGAATAACGACAAACAGCTCAAATACATGTGTAGTACACTACCCTGAGAAACTGTCCTGAAAGATGGCCTGGTTGATAAGACTATCCAACATTTTATCCTTGATCTGCTTGCTTATTTCATTGAAGAATACAGTATTGCCAACTAACATGTTTATTACTGCTAGAAATTGCAGATATACTTTGATCTATTATTGTAGGTATACTGTACATATGAATTTACATTTATGACCAAACATCTCTTTTGTTACCTTTAGTATTACTTTGAGTTATTATTGCAATGATTCTTCCAGTGATTACATATAATGTGTGGAAGAATTATGTCAGAACTTTTTTAAATTCATTTAATTTTCTGTGCTTTATTTGTATTTGGCTCTTTGAGACTTTAAAGATAGGTTGCATTTATATAACTTTTATAAATAATCATTATAATTTATGGTCAAGTTAAGATAATAAAACATCCTTTTTCAGCATTGTAAAAAAAAAAAAAAAATATATATATATATATATATATATATATATATATATGTATACCAGAGCAGATTGACAGCAGATATATATATATGTATACCAGAGCAGATTGACAGCAGATTAGACACTGCAGAAAAAAAGATGAGTAATCCTGAAGACATAGCAGTAGAAACTATCCAAAATGAAAAAAAAATTTTTTTGTTTAATGAACAGTATCAGTGAGTTACAGAACAATTTCAATTGTGGCCTAATATCTGTGTAATACGTGTCCTCAAAGGAGGGGAAAAAGAAGGGATTGAAAATTTTTTTGAAGAAATAATGGCCTGAATTTTAAAAATTTGATTAAAACTATAAACCCACAGATCCAAGAATCTCAATAAAACCTAAGCACAAGAAATATGAAAATAATAAGATATAATCAAAATTGCTAAAAACTAATGATAAAGGAAAATCTTACAAGCAGCCAAAAAACACACACTGACATATACAGAGGAGCAAAGATAAAAATGAAAGTAGATTTCTTATAAAAAATTCAAGAGAGAAGTCAGTAGAGCAACATCATTAAATACTGAAAGAAAAAACCATTAACCTTGGATTCTTTTAAGATTTAATTTATTTATTTGACAAAGAGAGATCACAAGTAGACAGAGACAGGCAGAGAGGGCAGGGGAAGCAGGCTCTCTGCCGAGCAAAGAACGGATACGGGACTTGATCCCAGGCCCCTGAGATCATGACCTGAGCTGAAGGCAAAGGCTTAACCCACTGAGCCACCCAGGAGCCCCCACATAAAGGCTTTTAAATGGCCAGTTGCGATAGCTAATTATCTCGCAAGCAGGTAGGAGTCTCTTCAGGCTTCACCTGTCATTGCCTCTAGGCCCATGATGGCTGACGACCATCAGACCCCAGCATAACTCAATGACAAGGCCTGGTTATACACCAAAGAGTTACACGATCTGCTAATCTGTATCAGCAAGAACCTGGGGGGATACACGTGAGAGGGACTTCTCAGTCTATCAGAGTAAAGGGGCCGGAATGTAAGACCCGATCCAGCCAGTTTGTTGATACGGGTGCGGATCCCTAGAGGTTTGGCTGGAGCAGCCTGGAGGAGCATTTGCAATTTGCTAAATTGGCTGATGAAAGCCTGGACTTGTGAGTGGCCACAGCAGTGGCTCTTAAGGGCTTCGAAGTGGAGTTCCTGGACTAGCAGTACCAGCAGCACCTCAGAAGTTGTTAGAAACGCAGTTCACCGACCCCAACCCAGACCTCCCAAATCTGAAGCCCTTCAGGTGATTGCGATAGACACTGAGACACGGGCCTGCAGTCAGTGAGGTGAAAACGCCAGGTCTTCCCCAGCATATGTTCCTCAGGAAAGAATTCCTAAGGCTCCAGGTAACGAGGACGTTGGAATGGATCTGTTACATGCGACCTGCTCAGCGTCCCCTGCCTGTACTCTCTGGGAGAACTGAAAGACTCGCCCCTTATTACGGTTTCAGTCGATGACCAGCTCCCTGAAGAAATCCATCATAGCCACTGGAGCTGACAGCAAGATCCTAATTTCAGTGGATAATGGAGACTTTGAGTGGCAAAGACCACGTGCTTAACCAGCAGAGACAGGTTAGTTACCACAGCAAGCCACGGAGCCTCCGTGGTGGGATAGAGCCTCGGTCTGACAGAACTGGAGGAGGGCTCAGTTCCAGCTCAAGATGGCGACACGGGAAGGCCCTGAACGCACCTTCTCCACAGATACACGGAATCTACACCTGCTTAGAAAGCAAGTCCGCCTGAAGAAGACCTGAGGGGTGACTGAACGGCTTCGGCACAACAAAAGGTAGAGTGACCATACAGAGAAGGGCAAGAGAGCAGAAGGCAAGCTAAGTGTACCCTAACCCCGAGCTGTGAACTGCAGCGGGGAGGGATAGGGCTGAAGGACCTGCCGTGGGGCATAAGAAAAACCTGCGGTTTAGAAGGACAACTAGATGGGGTGCCTGGGCAGCTCAGTCAGTTTAGTGTCTGCCTTGGGCTCAGTCATAATCCCAGGGTTTTGGGATGGAGCCTCGCATCGAGCTCCCTCCTCAGCGGGAAGCCTGCTTCTCCCTCTGCCTGCTGCTCCCCCTGGTTGTGCTCACTCTGCCAAATAAAATCATCAAAAAAAAATGAATAAAAGGGCAACTGGGATATAAAAGAACTCGCCCTAGAACCCTGTCAAGAGATGGGGGAGCTGCTAGAACTTCCTTTTCGTTGGAGGAGCTAGGCGAGTGCCACTGTCTACCTTGATCGCACAGGTGGAAGCAGGGTCTGGATGCCACTCAGTATACCAGGATACCCCTAATCAGCGATCACTGTAGCTCCAGCCACCTCCCCAAGGTGACACAGGTGCAAAACATCCCAGAACACTCCAGGCTCACACCTCTTCAGCTCCAGATGGCTTGCCATGGCACCCCCGGAGCAGAGCACCCCAGGACTCCCAGCCTATACCCACCTTGGCTCCAGCTGCCCTGCCAGGGCACCCCTGCACGGAGAGCCTTGGGGTCCCCCAGCTTCCACCCACTTTAGCTTCGGCTGTCCCACCAGGGTGTCCTCTGTGTGGAGAGCCCCAGCACTGCCCCAGCCTGCACCCACTTCAGCTCCTTCTTTAACCCACTTTAACCCACTGAGGCTTTAACCCACTGAGCCACCCAGGTGCCCCAAGATTAAAGTTCTTACTTCAAGTTTAGAAATATCTGGGGGCGCCTGGGTGGCTCAGTGGGTTAAGCCGCTGCCTTCGGCTCAGGTCATGATCTCAGGGTCCTGAGATCAAG
Organism: Enhydra lutris kenyoni; assembly: GCF_002288905.1. Classification (NCBI taxonomy): domain Eukaryota; kingdom Metazoa; phylum Chordata; class Mammalia; order Carnivora; family Mustelidae; genus Enhydra; species Enhydra lutris. Next base: position 15,507,102 of record NW_019154118.1, read on the forward strand.
CCCCGCATCGGGCTCTCTGCTCGGCGGGAAGCCTGCTTCCTCCTCTCTCTCTGCCTGCCTCTCTGCCTGCTTGTGATCTCTCTCTGTCAAATAAATAAATAAAACCTTTAAAAAAAAAAAAAGTATCTGTACCCACCTAATTCATACACGCAAAGTCAAATGAGTCGAGCCAAATTTGGAAGAATATGCTCTAAAGAAACAAGGTGAAACTTCAGAAAAAGAAGTAAATGAAGCAGCTATAGGCAAATCTACCTGATAAAGGGTTTAGAGGACCCGTCATAAAGATGTCAGCAGACTAGAGAAAAGAGCGGATGACTCAGTGAGAACTTCAACAACAAGACAGAAAATATGAAAAAGAACCGACCAGAGCTGAAGAACACAATAAATGTAAAATACACAAGAGGGAATCAACAGATGTGAGGGCGCAAAAGAACAGATGGGTGATCTGGAAGACTGGGTCAGGGAAAGCACCCAAGCTGAACAGCAAAAAAGAAAAAAAGAATTTTTTTTTTTTTTTTTTTTTTTTTACTTATTTATTTGACAGACAGAGATCACAAGTAGGCAGAGACGCAGGCAGAGAGAGAGGAGGAAGCAGGCTCCCCGCTGAGCAGAGAGCCCGATGTGGGGCTCGATCCCAGGACCCTCGGATCATGACCTGAGCTGAAGGCAGAGGCTTAACCCACTGAGCCACCCAGGCGCCCGAAAAAAAGAATTTTTAAAAATGAGGGTAGGTTAAGGGATGTCTTAGACGGCATCAAGTAAACATTCACTTTGTAGGGGTCCCAGAAGGAAGAGAGAGAGGAAGAAAGGGGCAGAAAACTTGTTTGAAGAAAAATAGCTGAAAACTTCTCTAACCTGGGGAAGGATACAGATATCCAGGTCCACAAGTATGGAGAGTCCCAAACAAGGTGAAGCCAAGGACGGCCACGCCAGGACGCATGAAATTAAATTGTCGAAGATTCAAGATAAACCAACACGATGGTTCCTCGCCTAGAACTAGGAAATTAAAAGCTCTGAGAGTGGGCATGAAAATCTGCCTCAAGCAACAAGTTCTCTGGGTGACTTCATGCTTTCTGAAGTTTTTAAAGAGCTACTTGATATACAGAAGGGCAGATTTAAAATTCTTTAAGGTTGTTTGATGCATGTACCAATTTGTAACAAAGGATGTGTGGGTGGGAGTGGGGAGCAGTGGATGGGGCAGGAAGAGGGTTGAGGTTTGACAGACCCCATAGTCTGGGGAGTGGTTATGAAAATGACAATTTTCTTAAGGGTGGAAGAGTGTGGCAATCAGATGAGGCAACAGAGAGCCCGTGTGAGATCAAGCGTGGTGACATGTGTGGTGCTCGATGATGGTTTCACTGGGTAAGTCCCTCTGTGAAAGAGACCCTGTAATGGTGGTAGTTTTCAAAAACTATTATGAGCAATAAACGAGAGAGACCGAAACATAGCATGTAAAACTTATATTTAAATTTGATTGATTCCTAAAAGATAAGAATTGTTATTTTTAGGATTGTGTTATCTTTTTAAAGCTCAAGTATCTCGTGACTCGTTATTTTGGATGATTTTTATCACCACCAATCACTCGCAAACCAACATATAGCTTTAACTTCAGCCTGTAAACACCAGGTTAAACAATTTGAGTAAACTAGCAGCTTTTCTTATAACTAAATAAATAGAGGCGCCTGGGTGGCTCAGTCTGTTAAGCGTCTGCCTTTGGCTTGGGTCATGATCTTGGGGTCCTGGGATTGAGTCCCACATCGGGCTCCTTGCTTAGTGGGATCCTGCCGCTCCCCCTGCCTGTGCCCTCTCTCTCTCTCTGACAAATAAGTACAATAAAATCTTCTTTAAAAAGTAAAACTAAATAAATCAAAATACAATAAAATAGAACTGGAGGATATAAAATAGAACTGGAGGAGATACCTGAGCTTTAAAAAGATAACACAATCCTAAAAATAACAATTCTTATCTTTTAGGAATCAATCAAATTTAAATATAAGTTTTACATGCTATGTTTCGGTCTCTCTCGTTTATTGCTCATAATAGTTTTTGAAAACTACCACCATTACAGGGTCTCTTTCACAGAGGGACTTACCCAGTGAAACCATCATCGAAACCATCATCATCGGAGAATCTCATGTGCCCTCAGAAAGACAAAACTTAGGGACTAAAGGATTGATTTTCTATAAATGTCTGTTTTGGGGGGGAGGCGTGGCTTGAATCCATGACCCTGAGATGAAGACTTGAGCTGAGATCAAGAGCTGGCCGCCTAACTGACTGAACCATCCAGGCGCCCCAGTAAATGTCTGATTTGAAGAAAATAGATAGTCTTGGAATTTTCTTGGATGATGGCAGGTTGATTAGAGGTTGAAACCACCTCGGGAAGTTTCGCCAGAGGCATGAACAGGAGTTGACCCAGGTGGGGTTGGTCTCACAAAGTGGGCTGAATTGAGGTTTGGTTGTGTGACTGCCTGACCGATGCTGTCTGCTTAGGAAAATTTTCAAGGCTGGTCTCCGTTGCTTTTTTATTTGAACTGACTCACACTGAGCTCACCCCTCTTTACATTCCCTGCCCATAAATACAACCTACCCCAAACCCTCAACAGACTCATCAGTAGCTTGCTACTGTTTGCTTGTCCTGAATTCTTCTGCTCGTCCGGAATAAACTTGTTTTTTCGGTGTACCTCTGTTTACCTCTTTACTGAGGTCAACAATGGCCATGGAGTGTTTTGAAACATACAGATCAGTGGCAGTGGTTAGATGACTTTAGGTTCTCTACTAAGACACCTGTAGCCTCAGGGTATTCCTTGTGACCAGGTAATGGAGGAGACCTGGGATTGGCCCGAGCTGTTTGTTTAGCTAAAACATTTGCAGGGTACCCCTTCTTGGTCGTGGCATGAAAAATAATGATTAATAGTGTTGCTTTAAAACCATGGCTCTCATGACTTCCAGGGAGGTTTCTACTGGTGGCTAGTATTGTTTATTGATTACAGTGAGATTCATTTTTTTCACCTGGTCTCATTGAGACCCCTGGGAGACTCTGGCTTGATGGGGTGGTGGAATTTTCCACTGAGAGACAACATTCTGCAAGACTGGGGTGCTGTCCTATAAGACACAGTATGTGCCTTAAACCAGTGGCCAATATAGGGTGCCATACGTGGGTCCAAGAACTATGTGATGGAGGTAAGAATGGTCTCTTTCACTACTATTCCTAATAACCCTCTAGAAAAATGTTTGCCTCCTATCTCTCCACTGCCTTGAGATTGCTGAGTTGGAGCTTCTGGTGCCCTAAGAAGAAAAGTTACCAGGAAACATGGTCATGATTCTGATGAATCAGAATCTGAAATGGTCCTAGCTCATTTGGGGCTCTGCATGCCACTGATCCAACAGGCAAAGAGAGGGGTTCACAGTCCTGGGTGGAGGGACTGATCCTGGCCACAAGGGTGAAACAGGGTTGCTGCTACTGAATGGGGGCATCGAGGACACTGTCTGAAATGAGGGGCACGACTGGAGCAATCCTGCATCTGATAGTCCTAGTAATGGAAAACTGGGGTAACCCTAAAAACAAGGCAACCAAGGACTCAGATCCTGCAAGAATGAATGTTCAAGTCACCCACTCGGTAACAAACCCTGTCCCAAAAAGTGCTGGCAGAAGTGAAAGAGACCAGAGAATGGGAACTATAAGAAGACATTTAGGATTATCTTGGCCTTGGGGCCAGCCGTAGGTGGAGACTGTCACGGCCATATTTCTTTCTTTCTTTTTTTTTTTTTAAGATTTTATTTATTTATTTATTTGACAGAGAGAGAGAGAGAGATCACAAGTAGGCAGAGAGACAGGCAGACAGAGGGAGAGGGGTGGGAAGCAGGCCCCCTGCTGAGCAGACAGCCCGATGCAGGGCTTAATCCCAGGACCCTGACATCATGACCTGAGCCAAAGGCAGAGGCTTAACCCACTGAGCCATCCAGGTACCCCACGGCCATATTTCTTTGTCTCCCTTTCACCTTTTACTTTAAGGAACACCAGTGATTTCAGCTGGGAGTGTGACCAGCTAACAATACCCCATGAGGACATGATAGCTGGTGGGACATTGCAGGTCCCCTGTGTTGGAGAGACAAGATTTTCACCTGGAAAAAGGTCTTCGGTGGATGCTGAGGGTCCAAAGGGTTAGACTGTGCCACTGACCTTTTCTTTGCCCTTTAAATCCACCGCGACCCCTGTCACCTTCTCCACTCCGCCCTCTGCCCCAGGAGGCCGACTGTGGGCCACATCCAATGTCTTCTGTGTCCTAGGAGAGCCCCACAGGAGATAGGAGAGAGAGGGGAGAGGTTCTCCCCATGCACGGGCTGTGTCCCTCAACCAAGGTCACGTCTTCTCTCAGTGGCCTTGTGGTGCCATTCTCTCCCTGTGGAGGCCAGTGGCCATCTCCTCCCTCATCCCTTCCAGCCTCACGGTGGCAGTGCTTGGCTGCTACTGAACTTGGGTGGCTGCCCTATCCGTGTGGTTCCCTGACACCCACATCATTTTTGTAAATAAACCCTCCTCATTATCCTATTTTGAACATGCTGTCTGTTTCCTGTTGGGAGACTGACTGATGCAGTGGGTTTGATGCCAAAATTACTCTGCTAACAGTTTTATATTTAAACTTCAGTTTGTGGTATCCTGGCATTTCCCCCTGCCCACTTATATGGGAGCTGTTTGAGGCCCCTAGGAGGGTCTGTCCCATGCCAGGCGAAAGGGTGAACTAAGACAATGCAGTCCCCAGCACAGTGCCTGTGCAGATGGTCTCAGTAAATGCTAGAAGGATCTCCTGACTCCCACTCTCTCACTGTCCCATCACCATCCTCCATGTACCAGGCTCCGCACTGCAGATGAGGCTGTGTGTGTGTGTGTGTGTGTGACATCTTTTATGAAAGATGCATGTTAGCAATTTGGGTAGGAAGGGTTAAACTAGAGAAATTTGCCCCAAAATGACTATTTTATCGCTCAATTCTTAAATTTTCATACACTTGCAAAAGGCAAGAAAGGAAAATACATAATTTAATACATTTGGAAACAAACAAAAGTGGGCTCCTAGGCAGGGGAGGCCCAGTCCCAGCAGGGGAACAGGGGCGGCTGTCCCATGAAGTTAGTTACACTTCAGTCCCAGGACCCCTCCTGCACACAGGGCCCCTCGACAGTCCCACACCTAACTGTGCATTCATAATTTGCTTCTTAAAGACAGACCCCCCCACCCACACACAGAAATTGTTTAATCTTCAGGCCCCACAAAAGCTGTGGATCCACCCCGCAGGGAAGTAACTACATTTGGTGTCCTCTCCGGGACACAGTGAAATTTTTGCATTGGTGGCCTCCTTGTCTGCCAGCTCACACCACAAGAAGTCACGTGTGTTCTGGAGGAATCCAAACAAACTAGGGGCTTCCGGCAGCTGTGTGCTGTGCTGTACGACAGGCAAGGCCACAGCCAGCACACTAGTGCCCGCAGCCTCTCTGCTTTCCCCACGATCCAGAATGTGTGGGATTATGGACGCAGACTCACGTCCAGGTGCAGCACACGGGGCCCCAGGCACACACCTCCCAGAGCACCTGCAGTGAGTGACCTGACCTCCCAGTGAGACCTCCCCATTGCCCACAACCTCTGACCCTGCTGCTTTACTTTATGGCCTGAGAGCTGTCCTCAGCCACACAATGCCAGGGCCAAAGGCCTCCGCTCTTTGTTATTCAAAAGAGTGTCATCTAATTTATATCAAAAGCTTAACATCTGTGAACCCTTTGACCTTGTGATTCCATGCCTAGGAATCTTAGCCATAAGAAAGCATGAAATCTTGCCGTTTGTGACAACCTGGATGGACTTAGAGGGTATTACACTCAATGAAATAAGCCAGACACAAAACTACAAATATTGTGTAATTTCATTTATATAAAGAAGCACAGGGACACGTGGGTGGCTTAGTCGGTTAAGCATCTGACTCTTAGTTTTGGCTCAGGTCATGATCTCAAGGTCGTGAGATCGAGCCCAGCGTTGGGCTTCACGACGTGGAGTCTGCTTGAGATTCTCTTTCTCTCCTGCTGCCTTTCCCACCATTTGCATTCTCTTTCTCTCTAATAAATAAATAAATCATTAAAAAAAAAAAAGAAACATAAATTCCCAGAATCAGACTAGAGTGATGGTTGCAAGGCTATGGGGAGGAGGATTGGAGTTATTGATTAATGGGTACAGAGTTTCAGTTTTGGAAGATAAGAAAGTTCTGTGGATGGATGGGGTGATGGTTGCATGGCACTCTGTTAATACCACTGAACTGTATGCGTAAAAATGGGGGAAATGGTAAACTTTGTGTTATGTATCTTAACCACAATAAAAATAACATGCAAAGCAATACTACACACAGGTGTATCCAGCCAAAGCATAAAGACAGGCATGAAAATAGTGAACCGCAACATCAGGAGGGCAGTTACACAGAGAGGGGGCAGGAATGCTGGTGGGCATGAGTAGACAAGACGCTGTAATGGCCCCTGGGTGTTTCCATTCGATAAATTATGAAGAAAATAGGACAAAGCTAGGTGGGAAACATACGTGTTTCTCATCATTAGTTTTTTAATGATTTTATATCTTTAAGATTTTATTTATTTGACAGACGGAGATCACAAGTAGGCAGAGAGACAGGCAGAGAGAGAGGAGGGGAAGCAGGCTCCCCGCGGAGCAGAGAGCCCGATGCGGGGCTCGATCCCAGGACCCTGAGATCATGACCTGAGCCAAAGGCAGAGGCTTAACCCACTGAGCCACCCAGGTGCCCCGATTTTATAACATTTTTAAAAAGATTTATTTTATTTTTGAGAGGTGCGGGGAGTTGCAGAGGGAGAGGGAGAGAGAATCTTCAAGAAGACTCCCCGCTGAGCGCAGAACCCTACCTGGAGCTCAATCTCACCACCCTAAGATCACGACCTGAGCTGAAACCAAGTGTTGGACACTCATCAGACAAAGCCACCCAGGGGCCCTAATATACTCTAAATTTTTTTTAAAGATTTCATTAAAAAAAAAAGATTTCATTTATTAGAGAGAGAGAGAGAGCACAAGCACGGGGAGCAGCAGGCAGAGGGAGAAGCAGGCTCCCAGCTGAGCAAGGAGCCCGATACCAGATTCGATCCCAGGACCCTGGGATCACGACCTGAGCTGAAGGCAGACCTAACCAACTGAACCACCCCGGCACCCTTACTCTAAAATTTTTAATATGCTTTGAGGTTTTCGTCATCTGAAGGAACAAGGTAGCATGAACACCTGCTAATTAGGATCGCACCGAAGCCCTGCCTGCCCTATGATCATCAACGGCCTCTTTGGAGACAGGACCCTAAGGATAAGCACCCACACTCCTCACGTCACCTGAGCTGCCTCCTTTATTTGGCGAGTCTGGAGCAGAGCCTGGGAGTTCAAGGCCCACCCTCCACAGGCTGACCAAACCACATCCTTCTTGCACGAATCCCTGGCAGTGGGAGGACAGAGAAACCACCTGAGGAACCCAAGCTACCGGCCAGCCTTGTGTGTGAGCTCGGGGTGCCAGAGGCTGCCTCTCGTGGGGAAACGGGGAAGTGTTCCTGCAGACTATGTGCTACATAGACTATGATGAACCCCCATGTTTCTGACAAGGGTCTCCCCGGCTGTGCTGAGCCGAGGCCTCTGTGGCTGGGCTTGCTGTGAGCAGTCCCTCTCGTCCTTCTTCACTGCCATGCAGATGGCGGAGGCAAGAGGCTCACCCGGCCTCCTGCCCAAGTGCAGTCAGTCTTATTTTGTGACTGTGAGGCCTGCCTTGCCGCTGATCTTGGCTTCTCTGATCCGCCGTTATCCTTGCAAGTAATGCTTGGGTGGCTGCCCGCTGTCCATCCTCCGGCCACAGATTCGTGTCACACAGGGTTCAAGCACGAAGGGTGACTGGCTGACAGGCAGCTCCTCCAGCCGAGGCCTGGCCTTAAGAGCACCTCGTTGGAGCCCTCGGGCATGTTTGTGGGCTCTGCCCCATCGGGCCTGCATGGTGGAGTGAGGGACTGGCCCCTTGCCCAGCCTTGAGCTGCTGGGAGGGAGTGAACCAGACACGCAGGACCCTGGGCAGGCTACCTGCATGCCTAAAACATCACCGCCAGTTCTTCCAACAGCCTCTCGAAGAGCTGCCGCCCCCACTCCACGAACAAAGGAACTGATGCTCACGGAGTTGGCACGAGTCGCCTGCCCTCCTGGACCCCAGATGTGGCAGAACTAGGCTCGGAGGCAGCGTCAGATGGTGGGACCCAGACGGCGGGCCGGGGGCCGGGTCTGGGGGTGGGGGCTCCCCTGCAGCACCAGGCTCCGGGCCAGGGAGCAGGTGCCCGAGGCCCTGGCTGGCAGGCTGCCCCCAGCGAGGCCGGGAGTGGGCGGTGTCCGAGGCGGCAGAGTCGTGCACAGCTGGAAAGGGCTGTCGCCTTACAGACCAGCCTGTTCTTCGCCTGCCCTTTTGTTTTCTTAACTCCTCACCACAATAGAAACTGCTTATCTGCAGGTGGGCCGCTATTCTGAGAGCTCCGAAGCCTCTGTGGCTGGCCGTGCCCCGCCCCCCTCTGGCCCCAGGCTGCGTTGCTGCTGCTACAGTCCCAGCCCCCGCTGCAGCTGCCACAGGCCCTTGCCCCTCCTGGAGCCAAATGGGCCACACCAGGCAGGCTGATGGACTCTGGTTTAAGCTTCCAAATGATTTTATTATGAACTAATGCAGAATGGAGGAAACTGAGTAAAATGCGTCCAGCAGCGCACAGATCGTTGTAAAGCAAACAGCTGGTCATTGGGGCATGAAATGGAACCTCACCAGCACTGCAGAAGCTGGGTATTACTTTCCAGCCGGCAGGCACACCCCGTGCTGGCCTCCCGGCTCTCAGAGACTCCAGGAGGAGCCTGCATGCAGGCTGATGAGAAGTCTGGGGTGTGGGGCTGTTTCCGGGGAGAAAAGGCTGGGAGGGAGGTAGTTGATGTGCGAGCTTGCCATCACCTGGTATGAATGGATCCATGGATCCAGGGAGGGAGGGAGACAGACAGACAGATAGACAGCTGGATGGATCGGTCTGCTCCTCACACCTGGGATTAGGCCAGGCAGGCAGAGCCCCACAACACGGCTGGGACATCAGAACCTGGTTGGATGTGTGAAGGGAACAAAGGAATGTGTCCTGACCCGAAGGCCTCAGCGGAAGGACCTGGCTGAGACTCTCCAGCCAAAAGTGGCAAAACGCTGAAAGCCAGTGGCTTAAACAACTAAGGGGTTTGTTTTCCTCATATAACGGGGGCCCCGGGGGCTGTCATAACTCAGGTACTGCGGACAACCCAGTCCGTCTCCAACTTTCCGCTCTGCCGTCTGAAGCACGTGGTACTCAGCCTCAGGTTCATTGCCTCATTGTTGCAAGGTGGCTTCCACCGTTCCTAGGACTCCGGCTGTGCTCAAGGCGGGTGGGCTGGAAGGGGAAGTACAAAGGGCAAAGCCCGCTGAGACTTTCCCCTTTCAAGAAGCCTCTTCCAGTGACCTCTCATTTGTAAGAACTGCGTCCTTGGCCACCCCTAACTGCAGGGGAGCCTGGGAAATCAACTTTTAAAAAGAGCTGGTCACACCACTACCCCAAGAATAGATACTGAGAAGGGAACTCGTAGTATTCTTCCTCAAAGAAAAATTCTGGAGTCTGGGAAGTGAAAACCTACCCCAGACCGCTGCCCTGCCCCCTGATGACCAATGCCTCCCAAGTTCGGTGGGTCCAGTAAGAAGTCCCCAGGGCTCCTGTTCAGTGGGGCTGCGAGTCTGGGCCCAGAGCTGGATTACAAAGGACTAAGGAAAGGGTAAGCCATCTCTCGGGACCCCTTCTCACACACAGCCTGCAGCCTCACTGCAAAATCAAAGCCGAATAAATGTTTTAAAGTGTTGTTTCCCACCAATGATGCACCTGTTTGTGAATGTGTTAAGAGAGGCTACATGGTAAGACTTGAGGGAGGCATCTGATACAGTCAAGGCGCAGACCCCCCGAGATCAGCCAGAAGCTGCATCCTCGTGGGCAGAGGCCCATCCAGATGCAGAAGAGAACGACCGAAGTGTTCCGTCTATCCACCATCCATAGCTATTCTATAGCTTTTTTCTAAGTATGACAGTATTACTTTTTACTTTTTGACTTTGTAAAATTTATTATTATTTTGATTTCTAAGAGTTCCCTCTATAGAGGGCTTCACCACGTCCAGAGTACCTCAGGATAAAGGGGCACCGATGGTCCAGAGTCAACAACGCAGGCTGAGGTCTGACTGGTGGGAAGGGCCCCGAACACTTTGGGGAGATCAAGGGGGGCCCCTATGATGGGGTCAGGTGTCCTCCTCACCACCCCTCACTCCCACAAGGAAGCACTCCCAGTCAGAACTTGGGACATTGAGACATTTAAAAATTGGCATATTTTGCATCAAAATATGGGTTTCCACTTTTGGAAAAATCAGATCTAGCAAATAAGAAGCCCGCATTGCCTTAAGTCAACCATCTTCTGCAGTGGAGACTTTCTTCACTGAGGAAAGCGCAGCCAGCTCATCCTAGTCCCCCTCGTTCCCCAAGATGGTGCTCTCCTACTGTTGTTGCCTTATCCCTGTGTATTTCTGTATGTTTGTGTTACCAGGGTTTAAGTTTGCAACCCCTAATGGAGAACAGAGCCTCCAATTCCTACACCAGTGGCCTAGGATGATAGAGTGAGTTGCCAGGACACAGAGCCTGTAATGGCATAGGCGAGTCCACAGTCAGGATCTCTTGGGACCCAGGCCTGATTTAAAACATGTCTCATGTCATGCCAGTCAGAATGGCTAAAATTAACCACTCAGGAAACAACAGATGTTGGCAAAGATGCGGAGAAAGGGGAACCCTCCTACGCTGTTGGTGGGAATGCAAGCTGGTGCAGCCACTCTGGAAAACAGCATGGAGGTTCCTCAAAAAGTTGAAAATAGAGCTACCCTACGACCCAGCAATGGCACTACTGGGTATTTACCCTAAAGATACAAACGTAGTGATCCGAAGGGGAAAGTGCACCCCAATGTTTATAGCAGCAATGTCCACAACAGCCAAACTATGGAAAGAACCTAGATGTCCATCAACAGATGAATGGATAAAGAAGATGTGGTATATATACAATGGAATACTATGCAGCCATCAAAAGAAATGAAATCTTGCCATTTGCAACGACGTGGGTGGAACTAGAGGGTATTTTGCTGAGTAAAATAAGTCAATCAGAGAAAGACAATTATCATATGCTC